>NW_008751670.1:1380902-1417115 GCF_000715545.1 Opisthorchis viverrini
TGTAAGTTGCCAGTCAACGTTCACGATGTTTAGCAAATAATTAGCGTGCACCACTGGCAACAAGGAATCATCGGCCAAAAGTTGTTTGCACGAATGCGCCTGTTCATAAGTTGCATCTCCAAAGGCCATTTAGATTCTAGAATGTTGAGGAAGTCTGTTCCGGTGGAAAAATACCTGAAAGTTACGTTCATTGTATGTGAGTCAACCTTTTCCACAATTCGCGATTTTTTTCATCCGTTAAGGTATTCAAAGTCGGCGGTGTTTATTCACCTGCAGATTTAGTTCACTTAAACAAATCGCCATAGTAAAGGATTTTCAATAATACAGGAGCATGTACCTTATACATAGACATTCTACACTATGAAGTGGCAAGTCTGAAAATGCCGTAGATTTCGAGAAATCAATCTCATTGTGCGAATAGCCAGCGGCTAAATAATGTCTTGCCACTACAGCATAAACATAAAACCGCATAGAATAATAGCGTATGGTGCGCTTGAAATTCGAGGTAACATGTACCTAAATTCAAATGCACATTCCAAAAAACTGGGTACCCGAATCAAGATTGAGCTCGTTCCAGCCACCCAACGCAAAAAAGGAAACTGGCTAACAATAAGCTGCAGCGACACTTTTGATCGCAACGCTCACTTTTTTTAGTCTAGTTCCTTAAAGCTAACCTGGAAATTTTTGCGGTTTTGACACATCTACGCATCTCTGTCTACAATGGCTTATCTCAGGAATGCGAGGAATTAGTGTGGGTTTCCTCGAAAATTTGTACTTGTCTTGCGACCTTAATGGCTTTTAATCTTCCACAATAAGAAGCGAAGACGTTTCGGGTCGTCATTGGAGCCAGAAAAGTATCAGAAAATATGTTACTATTCAACGCACGGCGACTGACCTTAATCATATAGCAGTATACATTCTACATACATTGGCTGTTTATCTTGTAAATATCATGTTGGTAAACATTCTTTTCAAGGTGGATAAGTCTTATTATCACAGAGTTAGTTATGAGAGAGTGATCGGTTTCACAGAAACAAGCAATCAGCACCGTCGGTCAGCGGGCCGGAGACCCAAGGGGACATCGGTTGCTGGTACAGACAGACAGCTGGCTTGGAACGATTTTGTTCCGTCACTGGCTGTCCGGACCATTGGTCGGGTTACTACGAGAAGGCAGCTGTCTCTGAACAATTGACTGCATAAAGGCATCTGTTGCTGTACTCGCCCTCAACATACAACGTGCTTCGACCAGACGTTCCCGCGGTTTTGGTAACCATTCTATTTATAATGCTGTTTTCGTAACCAGAGATGAAGGATCACGTGGACTTGTTAACAGTGGTCCGTTAGCGACCACCGGCTAACGGGAAACCAACCTGGATAGTGCATACGTGAAGAAATAATTTGTTACGGTTTGAAATGCGGCGCCTGGAAAGTGGGGGCAGCGCACGCAAGGCAGCCACATGGGTTGCTTAAAGGTGCACATGAATGTTCCAGAGACCAGTTGTTATCTTCTGAATTGTTTTGGGGCCAATCAAATGAGTGTTGCTTACCCTTGTTGGTCGACCAAATGGTACCTTACCCACGGTGCGCGTGCGTCTGTGTGCCCCAGAACCTCGGTGGCTCATGTCATCATGGCGTAGACCACAAGATCTTTACTGTCTCCTCTAGAATTTATCGCCGGTCACGGTGATAGATATGCAGCTCATAACGGCGCATGATCAGGTCACTGCGTTGGAGACCACCCAGGTGGCACGTCTTGGGCGATGGGTGGCGATGGACAAGCTTTTTCAAAAGCATGTTGGATTTCTAAGAAACATTATCGATCGCCTTTCCAAATAGAAACAGTTCACGCTACGGATGAATGACCCGCTTGCGAGTGATGTATAAAAACGCGGACATGGATGAAAAAAGGAAACATGGATCCGTTCCCTGGAATATATCCATGTGAGGCTAAAGTCAACATGGCCATTATCTAGATGGTTTCTACCCGGACGCGCCTTCAAATCAAGAGGGGCATTATAAAGTGTGAGCTTCCGTTCACCCATTGGTAGAGAAGAATGAGAAATTCGTCCAAGCTTCCCGGATTGTTTTTTTGTCGTTAAACTGCTACCATTCACGTGAAAGGCAGGAAACAAGGGTGACAGAATCCCTCATAATATTTTACTGCTGCGCAGTAGGCTTGCCACTGTAAGGACCAACATAGAAAGCATCCACCTCGCTTTAGACTGGGTTCTAGATACAGCGCGAACAACAGTCAGCGAGAGGTTGTTCCACGCACCAAACTCCTGATATGAAAAAGATTTCTGCATAGGAAAAGCGTGCCCCTGATCTTGAAAATCATTCTACCATGTCCCCGCCGTGTATTGATTGGGTTGACTCTGAAAAACCTGTTTGCTAAACTTTGCTCATATATGGCATAAGCAAGTGTCAGGTTCCCTCGGGGGTAACAACGCTCCAGGGGAAAGATGCCAGGCACCACGAGACGTATTTCCTAATCAACGGATTAGGGCCGGCTAGCATTTTGTCGCAGCTCAATGGACACGCTAAACGAGGCATCCTGAGTAGGCAACTTGTATTCAAGAAGCGATCTGAGGTAAACAAAACTATTGGCAGTCTATACCAGTATATCAAGGGAAGGGGTCACAAGTCATCAGTAGAATGACGAACGTGGTTTGAGCCGACCTCCATGGTGGGGTAAGAACGACACGTTCGACGACAGGCGGACACCTAAAGTATTATTTCATCTATCGTCGTAATGTCTTTTGGCCTATTCTCATGGTGCTAGGAAAAGGAATTTGCTGAGTCATCTCCAAACATGTGGACGCGCTTCTCGTCATTCAGAGGAAACGGCCGGTATAACACCCACTGCTTTGCGGCGTCGACACTAATCTATGGGGCTCTTGCGTCGAAACTCCAGGACTTTATGCCATCCGCAATGAGCAGACATGAACCGCAAAACGGGTCCGGAAGTTCATGGGAGTAGATCAGATCCCGGGATTGTCCTAAAACGAAGTTTTGTGGAGTTCCAACGGAGACCGATGCAAAAGTAAAGGCAATAGAACGGAGTTCCACCCAGAAATTTGTCATATAAGAATGTCTTGATCTGGCGTAGAATTCCTCATTGAATTCTCTAAGACAGAGATTATGGAGTATCCAGATGTGTGAGCTCGATCAATTGCTTTTGGGAAATCCAAAAATATGGCATTCTGCATGAGTCCTTTGCGTGTGGTTTGGGTTAGGCTGTCCAGAAATACGAGCATGTTTGTCACGGAAGAATGGTTTGAGAGAAGTCAGTGTAGCACTGGCGTCATGATGTTGTTGACAGTGTGGTGGTTTTAGATGGTCCGACTCAGAATGCATTCTATCACCTCGAGCAGTATGCCAATAGGCCGGTACATGCTGGGCAATAGGCGATCACCAGAATTACAGGTGAGCTTGATAGACAATTCCTTCCATTACAGGGAGAGTTGCATTCATCGTGCGACTTACGAAACACAGGGCAGAATGCTTTGCCAACCTGTGTGTCATTTCCTCCAACATCCTTGGATGGATCTGAAATGGCACCAACGCACTGAAGGAGTTTGTGTGGGGCAAGAGTTAATGAACATTTTCCTCCATGATGGCCAAGTCGGCCAGAGGATGCTTGTAGTTGCGCCTTCTCAGGACAATATTACTTATAACACGATGGTAGTATCGGGGCCGAACACAGTCCTGCATAGCCTTCTCTGTAGGCGGAAGACACCAAAGGCGTCACTTGTGGGTCACGTGTTTATATCCCTCGCAAGAAGGTAGCTGGCCTGTTTCTTCAGTGGTATCATGAATATAATAGTGCATTTTCCGTGCATTGGTCCAGTGCCGTGACCAGCTTTTTGCATGCTCCATTTTCGGATCTTTTATTCACAGCGGTATGGAACATTTAGTCCCCCGTAATTTTCACTTTAAAGAATATTTGGGACCTCATTTTCAGCAGACCCCGATTAATGTTGGGTAGCTTCCTACTCGTTGAACTGCGCGCTAACTTCCCTCTCCTGAAGTTTCTGGAAAATGGCCCGTATTTCTCCTCTACTGGGGCTGATACCTGTTTAGGCTTTTCAAAGAAAATGCGCATTCCCGGAAAGCCTGCGCTCAAGATGTTTCGAATTCACTTTTGAGGCTCCCAGTTCCTGTTTTGATGGCGGATGAAAACAAGGTCAGCATGCAGTGGCTACTGGGTTCCGTGATAATCGAAGAGAAACCTGACGGTGATGGCCAGACCAAGTAGGAATGGTAGGTCACTTTACCGGGTGGTTGTGACTACACTCTGATTTCAAGCGCGCTGTTGAATGACTTTGGTCAGCACCGACCCAGTGCTCTGAATCTCCTTCCAAGAAAGTTAGGGAGCGGTGAAATCACCTACTAGAAGAGGCTGTGTGAGTTAGTAGCTGGAGGAAGATTGTAAATGCGATTACGAATGGTTGTTTAGGGCGATCCAGCTTTCGAATATATATAATTTTATTGGAATTAAGCAGTTTTTGGACCAATAATTCGACATCATTTCTGTCCCGTTCGAAGGTGGAGAGCAGGGAGCGTGCCAACTGAGGGTTTGGCGGAATTGATGGCTTTACGCTGGATTGGAGTCTTAGGCTTCAGTAGGGGCCTCTAGGGGGACTTTTCTGCTTTCAGCCTTGTTATATACAATACTCGCTGTCTGCTTGTAGGGAGGATTTTCCCCTCTGAGTCTGACTCGTGGTGACTCTTCATTTTCTAAGGAACGCAGCTTTTACCATGTGATCGAAAAAATCAAAGGCTGCCGCTTTTGGCTCGCGCGGACTCCGAGAGTCGTTGTTTTTCGATGATTCGCGGAGACAGTTGGGTTTCTTGGGCTTCCTAGCGTGGTTTGTTTGCTGAGGAGTCCCTGTGAAAAGTTGTCGGGCAGCGTATACGCTGTATGAGACCACCATGAAGCATTCGTTTTGATGGTATTAACAAGGGGCTCATTTTTCAGCTGACCTTACCTTGGATTCAGCAGACAGTCTTTCATCTGGATGAGGCCCCCTTGGCTTACTTGATAGTGGTCGCATTCCTTTTGTGTTTCTACGGGCTCCTAGGTTTTCTGTGACAGAACATGATCTGCAGGAAACTAACACAGAACTCACAACCTTCCTAATTGCTTTATGTGCGTGTAAGCGGCACAGTATCGAGCCACAATCAGGCACACCCCTGACGCCTCTATTTATCACGCCAGTTTTATCCACAACGAACTTCTTGACGCAATGGTATCCACATATCATGTCCTTGCACCGACTGAACGATTCACAAACAGGCGCAAAATGCTCGCTGTCGACTGAGGCCAACGCGAGCACTAAACCCATCAGTACTCTATCGGGCACGAGGATGGTGTACTTACTGTACCTACGTGGTCAATGTCTGACACCAAAAGAATTTACCCAAGGTGGTTTGCGCCATGCGTATGGGGTTCGTTGAAACAAGGCACAAATATTGGGCGGGCGCCCCGTAAGGTATGTAACCAAACTCGTGGAGCTCAAAGCTGGCCTCGGGAGCAAGGTGCAGCCATCGACCAACCTCCGCGGGGATGGGTGAGCGTTTGCCGAGGTTGCTGTAGAGGTCTTAGGTATTCAGCACATTTCCAACTTCATCAACAGCATTATTCCGCTCCTTTGATGACGGTGTTCCGCTTTCAAGTGGAGTGCTGCATTCCTCTAACTGGTCTACAAGGGTCCGTCTGCCGAAGGGTGATTTAACCCCAGGCACTAGGGGCCATATAACAACGACCATAAAGCGACGCCAGGCACCAATTACAGCACGCGCCGTCTGCCACCAAGACTGTGCGAGCTCATTTGTTGCGACAGACTTCTTGGTCTCGGCTTTGCCCAACATGAAGCCTGCTGCAGTGACAGTATTCTGCCGTACATAAGCCGAAAGTGACTGACCTCTGAATTTACGCAGAAAAAAACAAACTTACAACCAACTTACAAAAAATTGGATTCTGCGACCGAGGAAAACTTTCTGTAGTTTCAGTCGGGTTTTGAGAACATTTTGACTGCACATAGTTCATTGCTTCGAATAAACGTCATCATACACCACAACGTTTTACAAATCTCATTTGTTCGAACTATGGTTTCAGAGAAACTTTGGGTTTGCTCCTAAAGGATGGCAGACTTTATATGTCGATTTAGATTTCGAGCTGTTTGGTGGCCTTGAGAATTCACCCAGTTAAAGAAACATTCATTCACAATTAAACACTAGAGTGCGCAGTCAGGTGTAAAATCCCGCCATCGAAAACTGTACTTTTGGTTCAGACCGCATGATCCCTACTGAACCGTCAGCCGACCGAGTAAGGTGATTAATTGCAGACCAATCATGTGCGAGATACTGATCAGGTCCGTTGCTGATCGCTCGGGGGGACAAGAAGAGCGTGGGGCAATGCGCTATTGACCACCGCGTTGACCATAGTTACCCGCTTCGTCGGTATTTCCAGAAAAGTAGTCTCTTGGGAGATCTTCTGATTGAAGACAATGATGAGCTAGCCGTAGTAACTTCGTAGCTTAAACCTAGCTTCACATGGGTTTCTCCCTCGATTTGCTCAGGATAGCAGGTAGACTTTCCGTCCGCACCGTCGATCATAGGTGCATTTCGGCTGTCGAGTGCACAGCCCTGTTGGCGTAAAACGCCATGCCAAATATTACGTGGTGGTCAATGGCTACTCTACATGCGAGGAGCTTCATCATTGGACGGGTCGAAGCTTGCAGAGCTTTGTCGAAGCACTGCGGCATGCTAGTTGTGGAGTGTTCTTTGGAAGCCTTATGTCAGACGTGCACTTGCCCTGGTGAGAGATAGGGACGCGAACGGGAAACCTTCTGGAGTATTAAGTTGATCGAGGGGGTTTGGACAAGAGTGGACATTCATAGCTGAACTTCTCAGGAATGTCCTGCTACTGTCAGACTTTTCAGCCACTTCAGATACTATTCAGGAAAGTTTAGAAATGTTTCTAGAAATGTCCTTGAACACTATGGGAATAACTGAACCGGTCCAAAGTCGTACGCAGAACATGGGCAATTAGTTATAGTTATGGAGGTGTGCTGTTATGCGTTGGCAGTCCTGTTTTACGACTTTCTTCATGGTTGTGGTTGGGCTGTGTGCTTCTGTCCAACGACGGCTGACAGCAAATACAGACAGCTTCAATGTATGCAGTGGCGTGATAGAGCTTGCCAGGTCGTTTAATATCTAACGGCGGCAAGACGGCTGAATAAAGAGGATTCAACCTGTGGGTCGCGGTTCTCTGCATTGTGTACAACGAACGCTTGGACCAAATTCTCAGTCGAGATGGTGGAGATAGGAATAACCTCTGGTTAGTGAGTAAAGTGACGGACACGTTAATCCATGGAGAGACCGTTTCAAGCACAGCAAAGTTCAATGATATCTAATGATACGGCAGAGAAGCACCAGTGTTGAACTCTAACATTATGCTGTCGATGGTGATGATGATGATGAATGTCTGTACGGACGTGACTCTTTCGGGCGTTCCGAAGCGTCGGAGAAGCTAGCTGTGTCGATGCGTCTTGGGGCGTTGATAATCTAGATAGCCGCAGATCCATTAACGAAAATCGCGGCCGATTTTGGGCCAACCATTAGGTAACCATCTGGGCGGAGGCATGAGTGCAGAATCTGACATGCCATGCAGAACAACTGTCTCTGTGGTCACATGTTAATAGGCACCAGCGGATACGCTGAAGCCAACGACGTGCCAGAATGGATTGGGCTCCCATCGCTCGGTAGACGTACGTATTGCGCACGCACGAACGCAGACGACATTTTCAGTTGAGCCCCTGTGGTGTCACTTCATAATACCATAATTTGTTCCTGGTCAGTTTGTGACTGGCCGCTAACGGCGTCCATCATTGACGGGGTATCTTAGGTGGCATTATCGGAGCAGGAAATATACCTGGTATCACTTATGAACTGCGATACGAAGTCCAGCAGCTGGTCAGATCTTTATTTACCCATGCGAGGTTCATCTGGGGCACGACGTCGGGGGTGCGCATAGACAAATGGGTCTTTCGTGAAGACAGTTGTCACCAGTATGATAGCAAGGGACGTGCCCTGCAAGGGGTCAATTGAGGCTGTGGAAACTGTTGAGCAGCTTCAATAAGATTGACTGGCAGAGTCAAGTTCAGATGACCAGTTGCACGGAGGGAAACCCACGCGCAATTTGCTTGCGATCACCATTGAATCGAACCCGATATCAAGTGTTGGCCAAGATGCCGGGGCGCTCGATGATGTTAAGGCCAATCGTTGGCTTAAGGATAATAAAGGTCCACGAATAGCGCTGGGAGGGCTTGACTTCGAGATGGCTCAAGTGGTTAGAGCGCGAATTTACTGACCGGAAGGTCCGTGGTTCGAACCCGACCTCCGCCACTCGACTTCCCCTGTCTAGGCTTGGGCAACCTGACAGTATCCCAGCCCTCGTGCTTCCTTCGGGTAGCATGGCAGCTAGGCATTGAAAGGGCTCTACAGCTGAACGATTTTTTTTATGACTTCGAAGATCACGGATTTCCTCCCTTACGTGAGGATATCTGTTCCATTGGCCGTACGTACGAACAATCTGCGAATAGAGCGTTCGTTAGACCCATTGGCACTACGCTTACTGCTGCTCTAGTGTCGACTAAGAATTTCATGTCAATATACCAACAGGATTAGACGGATGGTGTTTGGTCAGCCGACCAGTGTTTTCGTAATTGCCTGTCTTCCGACCAGATGCTGTCACCCTGTCGTGACGGTAGCGCTTCAGGGCTTCGATGATCATGCTGGGTACGTTGACCGGAATCCAGTTCTTTAAGGTTCTCACACCATGAAGGCTAGCGGGGGGAGCAGTCTGGCAAAGGACAACGAGTCCCAGCACTGCAAGAAATCGCGTTGCGAAGCGACCAGAGGCAGATATGTACCCCTCGCTGCGACAGGAATTTGAGAACAGCAAGGTATTTCCTCCAGCCAACCATAATTTGTTTGCTTGTGGGTGCTGCCTCCCCCTTTCATGAGTGACGGGTTAGAAACAGTGACCTTAAAAACCGCGCACTTGAACCGTCCGGAGCCGGATTTGGAAGTTCAGGGCAACGTTTTTCAACCTTCGACATTTGTGGCGCTAACGTGACAGCCTGACTGTCAAGGGTAGGGTGCATAACGCTGCTGTTCGATCTGTCCTTCTCTAGGGATCGGTGACCTGGCCTCTGCGCGCAGGTTTTCGGACACCGTATGCTTGACCATTGATGCCCCCGAAGCATTGCTTTGGCCTGGCGGAAACGTCAGGTCAGCAATCTTAAAAAACACAAGCTGATTTTCAGGAAGGGTAATCCTCCCTCGATAGATCAGCTGGGTACAATCTATAGGTTACGCTGGCTAGGCCATATACTTCGTACGCCGGGGGACTGTTTACCTGGTTGAACCCTGTTCACCGAGGATGGTGATGACCAACGAACCGTTAGTTCATGGCTCGTAAAAGAAGCGTAAATACCAGTTCAGGAGCGGTGGCAACTGCCGTCCCTCTGGATGGGGACCCCGGGACGATATAAGCCAATGAAGATCATGCATCGAAACTATTGCATATCTCTTTTACTGCCTGCCGACTTAGGCAAACAGAACAATTTGACGCCAATAAACTGATTGGGCCATCGCCTCTGTTGCTCGACTTTAATCGCTGTAGTTTGGTACACGGATTATAACTGGAAAGTTGAATATTGTCAGTTGGTTTGGTCGTTCCTATGATATGGTATTACAAAATGTTTCCAAATGTGCCTTCCTGTGCGGTCATACGCAAGCGCCCCTTATCTTTCATGTGTGAACGGCCGGTGAAGGTTACAAAAGGACAGCACGGTTAGCTAAATGCAGGACTATACAGCTGCTAACAACACCCGTCTAAGGATGATACAGTGTAGTAGAAAATACCCAGACATAAAGAAGACACCTAAGTAACGAGTAGCCATATATAGCATTAAGTCGAGTAAGATTGGATAGCCAAGAGGTAATCCAACTCCTAAACAGTTGGAGAATTTGAGGTAGAAAGTGTTCCAGAGTCTCAAGATATCCGGAGCAAAACAAAGCGGAGGAGACTTCTATGTGCATTTTGGGTTTTCTCCCCTGTAGGAGTCATGATTATCATCCCAGACAGTTACATCATTGTAGAAGAAGGAATTAGAACTGGGCAGTCTAATTACAAGCGCGGATAAATTTCAAAGTGGTCGCGAGTTCAGAGGGGTACTTGCCGCGGTAGTAGCGATGGAGTTTAGGAGGTTATGTTCCGACAGTGTGAAACGGGTTTAGGTGGGCGAGGTGAACAAGTGAAGGGCGGAAGAAGAAGCTCTGCTTCAAACATGACTATGTTTTATGGTGGGACGAGTCTGATATGTAGATGAATGGAAGCTATAATGGAGAGAATTTTTCGGTAGTAGAATAAAAATCCCACTTTTCAGAGGGACAGAGTCACAACCAGTTCAATAAGAGACGGCCAGAAAAAGTGCTGAAAAATGATAGACAAGAGAACGAGTGGGATATTGTTAGGTGGTGGTGGAAATGACAGAGAAAAGGACGTTGGCGAATGATTATCAATGAGGAGAGACGGACGTGTTGGGACTTCGATGAGCTAATTTGGCCGCTGTCGGTGAACCTCGCCTAGGGACGTTTCTGCAGAAAGCCATTGTCGAGGGACGGTTTATTCCGACTAACCTGGTGCACATACTTCTGATCTTAGAGGCTTCAGAACCGATCCCGACAACAAGGCATCCTACACAGGTATATTTGTCTGGATCTCCCTGGCATATAAGGTTCGCTTAAACTTTCTGTTGGAACACCGTGGGAGTCAAGAAGTTGAGTCACAACTGCTCCAGCTGTTAAGCGTCGAGCCATATTTCGCCAGACAGAAGCCCTACTTTGGTGATGTTATACTTTAGATACCTCGGGGTGGAGTTCGTGCTCGATTGTCCAACCTTTAGTCAACATAACCGTCAGTAGCATCCCTACTTGAAATTAAAGAATCAATCAAGTCATCTGAACCGTTGATACTTTTCACTTATTCCATATGTTTGTAACTGCGGGAACTCGTCAGGAAAATTAGTGCCTCATCCGCTGATTCATTGGTTCACTGAGACGAGATGGCCCAAGTGGTTAGAATGCGAATTTACTGACCGGAAGATCCATGGTTCGAACCCGACCCCTGCCTCTTGAATTCCCCTGTCTAGGCTTGGGCAACCTGGCAGTATCCCAGCCCTCGTGCAACATTCGGGCAGCATGGCAGTTAGGCACCGAAAGGAGGCTACAACTGAACGATTTTTTCATCGGTCCATTGGCCACTTTGCCTGATTACTATTTTTCGAAATTTAGTAAACCCATTTTTACACTACCTCTAGAGAAAGGAGGCACAACTGAACGATTTTTTCATCGGTCCATTGGCCACTTTGCCTGATTACTATTTTTCGAAATTTAGTAAACCCATTTTTACACTACCTCTAGAGCCCGAATGAAATGATGCATTTTTGTATGGCATTTTTCAATAAAGTTTCTTGCGATCTTGATTGACGCAGGCTACGAGGCTATGAAAACAGTTTGCCTCAAGCATAGATTCAGCACTTGTGCAGCAGGCATCCACGTAACAACACCCAATTGAATATTCCCTTGTAGCTGTACACTTCAAGTGCAAGGATCCTTACTGTGAACTGAGATGGCCGCCTAACGAGGGCGGATTTTTGAGGTCGTAATGGGAGTAGAATACCGTATTTTGAAATTGTGCTTGAGATTCATCTTTACGATCTTCTTCATCTAGGCACTATCCTGGTCGTTTGCTGGTTTTCATAAAACCGAACAGTTGCGTATGGTTCATCGCACCCTTGTACATTACATGCAGCAGCCCATGGAAACTGTGTTCCCCAAAACAAAGGGCCCTAAGTGTTCCAAAGAGGAAAAAAAGTTACTTCAGAAAGCTGCGGCTCGTTCAAGAAAGCAAGAGAGGAAACGTTCTCTTGAAGACTTTTTGCACTATGAAAGCATAGACATAAGCGACTATTACTTCGAAAATGGTCTGCGGAAGGTAAAGTTTATTCGATCCTTTTGGGTCTACTCCTTTTTAGGTTTTTCCGTATCATTTTATGTTCAAGGCTTACGTAAAACGTCGGTGGATTGACCGCTCCATCCACGAGGTCCTTTTGGATGAATTCAATTTCCCTTTTCCAGATATCATAGTGAGTATTATTTGTAATGTTCCGGCCATTTAGAGAAGCATGCAAGATGCGATTCTGGTGACCTGCGGGTAAATGATGAGCGCATTTCACCAGACTATTTGCTCCGCGATTCTGATATGATATCACATAAGGTGCATCGACATGAAATGCCTGTATTGGGTTGGTCGAACCAACTGTTCTAATGCTTATACCACGCACTGACCAGATTCGCCAATTGATTTTATTCACGAGGATGATGACTTACTGGTAATAAACAAACCAGCGTCTATTCCTGTCCATCCGTGCGGTCAGTACACCCTCAACAGTCTAACGCACATCCTGGCGAAGCAATATGACCGTCGACCTTTGAGGTTTACTCATCGATTAGACAGGTGAGCGCACTTTCGATTTTGGAATGGCTTCCCGTGCACTCCTTGTTTTGAAAATGCCTTAATTGGAGTCCAAGACACAATTAGAGCGAATCCGTGTGTTTGGACGTAATGGCTGGTGGTTGATCAGATAACCGTTGATCTATTCGCCGAGCTTAGCAATTGGCTTGCAAGCGTTCCGTCCCCAGTCGAGGAGACATCGTCAGTGGGTGGTTGAGTGGGTGGACATAACTGCGGGTTGAACGTTCACACAGAGGTAACGCCTTTAGGGTTTGGTAGAAAACTCTGTACAAAAGATGCACTGGTCGGATATATTCGTCTGAGGCAGGTGAGCGAATCTACATCCCTCAGTGTTTCCTTGAGATTGTTGAGGGGGAAAATGCACTCACACTTCTTACGCATTTATTGTGACTTTGTGCAGATGTATGCTCCTTGACTTGTGTATTCGGCTAGACTTTATATGCATCTACAGACGCCTCCTGACGTAGCTTTTTTCTACGTACAGCGACGCGATGCGCCGCATCGTCTGTCTGGGAGTTCCCTAGACGGAAGGTACACATATCTGGTGGCGGAAAGTGCAGCACTTCCAGTTTTTTATTACTTCAAGTACCTCACACATTATCGGTACTTGAGACGTAACTTTAAATCAAGCATCTTCGCCATTTGCCAACAAACCATTCCCATAGCGGATTACACCAGTGGTACTCTCAAGCAAAATATTCCAATAGTACAACAACTTGGGTTTTATCCGTTTGTTGCCGGGACAGAAGCCACTTCTGGTTGTCGCACCGTCGAATTACCCTTGTTATTGGGATCGCACTCCCAAGCACTATTTCGTGCCCTGCGTATTCACTTCCGAGTCTCTGTAAGTACCAATGTTTTCTTATCTTTGTTGAAATTTGGCGGTGCGTCGGAATCGGTCGACTCACTCCTTTTAGGTAATCGGCATGGCCCGATCAATCTACTCTTCTTACAATGTCATCGATAGGACTTCCAGTCCATTGGAGGATGGGAAAGAAAAATCAAATTTAATTTTCAGTTTTGCCCACAACTGCTCAGAGTGGTGACTGGAACAGCTTTTGGTGTGCTTCATTCACCTACAGTAGAACTGCTGATACATAACGTAACCCAAGGTTTCAGTAAATACGTCTACTCTATTCCGTATGGCTTGATCCATTGGGTACACCCCGCATTCCTGCTGCTTTCTGGCTAGTGATAACCTTAAGTCGCACGTCATGCAAACACAAAGAGAAACCTGCAAGTGACCCTAACCTTGAAACTAAAGAAAGGATGGACTGGACTATAGGCTTGGTAAGATTGTCCTTATAGGTAACAGGAACCAGAGCTCGTCACATTGAACGAAAAAGCCTCATCAGCCGAATATCTTGTGAGTAAAATAAAAAAATCGCTCAGCTGTAGCACCCTTGCGGTGCCTGGCTGCCATGCTACACGAAAGAAGCACGAGGGCTGGGATACTTCCAGGTTGCCCAAGCCTAGACAGGGGAAGTCAAGAGGCAGAGGTCGGGTTCGAACCGCGGGGTGTAACAGCTGCCTCGCAGTTCCAGTTGGTTCTTCACCTCTGTTTGCTTTAGTACAATCAATAAGTCTATGTACAGTGTTGTTTTCCTCTTTTTTGCCTCTGGCAAGGACCAAGCTCACACAGCCCATGCCACCAAGCATATTTTTATGTCGCAATTTTTTCGGACCCGGGTAGTATGTGAGGGTACAGCTTTTTATTGCTGTTTTTACGACTCTGACCATTTGTAAATGTTGACTACCTTATTTCGAAATCTTGGCTTATCGCAACTTTGCATATCGCCACACAACACACTTTTGAAGCCGACTAAAACAAAGTAACGGTAATTTGGACAATGGAGACGCTATCATGATTGCCCTAATAATCTACCTTTATATCAGGATGACCTCGGGATTGATGATCGTCGCGAAAAACTATGACGCTTCGTTGCGACTTGCCACAGAAATTGGTGCACGAGAAGTGAAAAAGGTAAGCCTGTTTCATGGGGTCAAACGACCGGAGTCTGGTGTGATCTTGCTTCACAAATATGAAAAATTCACGTGTGAATTTGGTGAATTTGTTCAAACTACTGGTCAGTAATCCACAGGCAGAGAAAGAAAGATTGTCTGCTGTAGGTCTTTTTTCTGGATTGTGTGTACTCCTAGTTTGCGGAACTGTTCGCACGATTTCCTTTCGAAAATGGTTATTTTAGAGGGGTGTATTCACATAATTACACCAACAGATTCGGTACGCTGTTTATGGCCTGACCGTCGGGCTACGCAAGTCATCGGTACCCATTTGAAATGTGTCTATCTCCCTGTTGCGACCGAATTCACTTGTTTTTGAAGTCCTAGTAGAGAAGGAGTGCCGTACACGCCTGATCTGTTTACCCACAGTGTCGGGTTAGGTTGAAGGTTCCTCAACCCCTTTGGTGAGCCATCTGCTACTAGCATGTCTATTCCGACTCTTCTCTAAATTGTCACAGGATGTTTACCCATGATCTTGAACGTACCTTCAGTTGTTGACGTTTGATCTTTTACTTATTCCTGCTTGTTCGTCCTTAGATGTTCGTCCGTAGATGCTGGTGTCTATGTCTACTTTTTGTCCGTGTCTACATCACGCCAGGTACACTGCCTGACAGTGCCAACCCTAGTTCGTGTCTTTTCTCTCTAACCGTCTGTATGGACCAACTGTATTAACTAAGCAATCATGTCTCCCCGTGGCAGCGTCTGCCTCCGTGGTGCGTGCACCGGTTGTCCTTTGTTCCGGCTCGTGAGTGGTGGATTCTCCCACCTCGCTACTTGTTGTACAGTTGCTCTTTTTCAGCAGAGGTCTGAAATCCCGAAGTCTGTTGTTTGCCTTTGTTAATTCGTATTTAACGGTGCCGTGTTGAGCAGGTTATCCCAACTATTTTGTTGTATCGGGATCGTTCGGAACGCGTGTCACTCAACATCCAGATGGGGGATGTTGCACCCACCTTCATATTTTACTGACGCTTATTCTTGGTCTTCTTCAGACCATGATGTCCATCATTTGTAGAAACAGTTACTGTGTCTGGCTGTTCACTTGATTTGTAGAATTTTGTTTTCCTCCCGCTAGTATTACATTTGTCGAGCAGATGGTCACTTTCCGGATGAGGTGGAGGATACTCCCAATACGTTACCGCAAGGAGTAATTGCCTGCACCCAGCCCCTGGGACCTATCTGCTCTAAGATGGGCTTGCACGCTGTGGTGCCCGAGTCGAGCGGCGGCAAACCGGCCTGTACACATTTCAAGAGGTTGCTCTACGATTCAAACACCAACACGAGTCTGGTGGTCTGCCGTCTATTCACTGGACGGACCCACCAAATACGGATCCATCTGCAATATTTGGGTGAGTCTACTTGTTTGTGTTATAAAGGAGTTGACGCAGTGCGGTTGAGTTTTCGGCATGAATCCACTGGACATGTAGTGAACAGCGTGATCTCATGTATCACCTGGAGGAAAAGCTTTTGGTGCGTCTATAGTCTATACTCAGCATCGAACAAAGCTTATATACGACCGTAAAAGTGAACCTTGAACTTCATGACGTCGAGTTGTGTTCCACCACCATTGTGGTTTAATTTCGTGGGGGTGGGTGGGCGTTTTCATGTCTATCAAACAGCCGAGTCAACTATTTTCTTTAAAGTAGAAGCACATTGGAAGCGTAAGCAATCAGATCGGGCCCATCATTTAGGACTACGCTTTTCATAGACAGGTGGACATGAAAAGACAAGTGATACAAGAATATTTAAATCTCCAAGTCGAACGTCACAACAGACCGACTGTATACGCCACACGAAATAGACCAGTCAGCGCCATACCATCAAATAAAAGCTACCGTAAAGGTAGATTCGCAAATTGATCTCTAACTCCAACCTGGTGGTTCCTAATACAGATGAGAGATCTCTTGTGGCTAGAATACAGCCTAACCTGGAACCCGGATGCGAAGGAAAAACCCAGTCCACTATGGGCTTTCATGGGTCATTACAGACTGACGAACGGTTCACAGACGAAAAACGATGACAACGGCATAGTGCCATACTTCTACGCGTCAGTTTGGGATGATATTGGCGTCTGCCACAGGTGGTGCAGCTTACAGGTTTAATGGAAAAATACAGTTCTTGAATAACACAGTTATCTTTGTAAAGTATGGCTCATAGTTCTACTTAGCAACAAAATAATCGTTCAGCTGTAACATCTTTTCGCTGCCTAGCTGCCATGTCACCCGAAGGGAGCACGACGGTTGGGATACTGCCAGGTTGCCCAAGCCTAGACGGGGGAAGTGGAGGGGCGGAGGTCGTGTTCGAACCACGGACCTTCCGGTCAGTAAATTCGCGCTCTGACCACTTGAGCCATCTCACCTTCCCCTCTTCGTCTACTTGGCCTCTACCTTTTAAACCGAGCAGCTTAGCAACATGAAAATGCGTAGTTTGTGAAACGTCATTAGGTTTACCTGTTTTACCTGATTTTCCGCCCCAATTCAACCACAACATTTGTCATCCAGGGCTGTGTTTCTCTGATTTGTGGTGGAATTTCATTTTTTGCGCACAGAACCCTTCAAGCCTCTTGTTGCTTGCTAGGAACGCTAGACGGGATTTAACCTATTTTAAACTATGTCATAGGACATCACGTCCTTTATCATCAGTAATGGAAACCGCTGTTGCGTACAAAATTTTAGCCTTCAAAAGCACACTTCTCACCATGAACCCATCCGTGATATAAAAGAGCCTGTTTCAACTGTATTCAAGATTAGTTATTGCATTTCACGTGTCTGAATGATTTACTGTCCGTCCCAGTGGGCATTTCTCAAGGTGTGGCCTTGGCACGTCACTGGCTGAATCTACCAGCATCGCGGTTGTCAAGTCCACCTCAGTAGCAGTAACCCGCAACATGAAGTTTCAGTTCCGCACGTTCGGAGTTGGCACTGCCCGTAACTTTGGAGAACAGCAATCGTGGTTAACTCTAGATATTCTTGAGGGTGGGGTACTTCAAAGACGAGTGACATTTATAGCGTTTCACAAGGAATCAATTCAAACTATGCACATCCAGCTAGTTTTACTGTTCAAAGATGTGATTTCCGAACCCGGAATGCTTCATAATGGGAGATGTGGGGAATCGTTATGGGGCATTAGTCGAAGAGGTAGCGTGCTAACCACTTCGCCTGTTGCACTCTTCTCTACCCTTTCTGTTTTGTTTTTAGGCTACCCCATAACCGACGACCCGCTCTATAACTCTTCTGACTGGGGAGATAAGAAAGGAAAGGGTGCCCAGTATGGTATACCAGTAGATGAAGTCATTCGAAAGATATCCACTCATCGAAGCAAAGATTCATACTTGGATTTCGTGCACGTAAGTTGAATTCCCGCTTCACTTATCTCAGCTGATTTTGTCCCCATTTTGCTGCTTACTTAAAAGACTCGAGTAACTGAAGCCAACAGCGTGATGTAAAGGGTGCAGTATTCGTCTTGTCTGACGCGCTTTCCTCCTGCCACCGTTTGTTAATCCGACCGTTTGGCTATTTGCCCAGCCTGTTCATTTACCATTCCAAACCCGCGAGCTGTCGTAGTGACAACGGTCTTTTCGATACTACTGAATTCACCGTTTTTAGTTTGAAGTCGTAGTAGTAGGAGTGCCTTGTCTATGTACTCAACGTTCATGCGCCGTAGCTATCCGCAGAGGGCACAAGTGGTCACACGCACAGCGTTCAAGATTTCTTTGTCATTTAGGGAGACTGGCGAAGTAGGCCTTACATTGTTCAGTCTTGTCCCGAGTGAACACGCCACGGTTAGTCGTTGAGTACTTTAGAGTGAAGAATGGGAGCTGTGGCTCAGCACGTGATCTGGACTGCCGATTCCTTCGGTCAGTGCCTGTGTTTGCTCTGCCCAAAACTACGTTTTTTGATGGCACGTAAAGGGATGAAGGAGTTTACGAAGGTGTGAGTGTGATCTACTTTTAAAAGTGAAACCACTTGTTCCTGCATCTGACTAACTAGGAGTACTCTATGGTTTGATTTCGAACCGATGTAGTTGGCGCTTCAAACCAGTGTTTAATTCCAATACTAATACCAGTACTGATAATCGTTTTGCTGTAGCATCCTTTCGGTGCCTAACTTCCATGCCACCCGAAGGAAGCATGAGGGCTGAGGTGTCGTCACGTTGCCCTATCCTAGACAGGAGCAGTCGAGATGCTGGGGTTGGATTCAAACCACAAGAGTTGCTGTTACTGATAAATCGTCAGTGATGATGACTGCGATATTTCAATCTGGATTTTCTAACAGTTTATCTTATTGCCATTTTTCGTCTGAAGACTGTCCTCTATCTCCATTCGCGTTTTCGCACATTTTCTGCCTCAGGGCACCGAATCCAACATTTCCGGCTTTGACAAATTCCGCGACCATCTTAATAGTACCCGTTCGGCTCTTGACAAGGAGGTTCGGGATCGCCTCTTGCAGTCCTTCGACTCCACTTGTCCGGAGTGCAACCGGTTCTACAAAGATCCCGATATGAAAAGTTTGGTCTTACAATTACACGCCTACCGTTATGAAGGTGCAGAATGGAGTTACACGGCTTCTTTACCCTCCTGGGCGACTCGTCTGGCTTCGCATACGAGTGATTTTCCCGCTTTGATTCAGTCGTGTATTTCTGCACTTGGTTAACTTCTTTGTTGATCACTCGGTAGAACCCTGTACAGTTGTCCTTTTTTTGATCCCAAACATACTCTCGCGCACTTGTCGCTTTTGAACTGATGCTGCTGATAAGGCGAATAGTTTATGTGGTTCACTTCACTGCATCGGTGATAACTCACCACACCTATTACTGAAGGGGTCAGTCTCACCAGTCATCTGTCTACCGGGAGTTTGCCATGCACAGTGACACAACCGAGTACTCACTCCTTCATTACTCAGGTCACCGATCTGCAACTTTCGCGAGTTCTCTGGAATTGAACAAATTAACGGTTTCAGAGTGCGTCAGCCCATCCATAGTCAGCAGGCAAGCCGAGGACGAAACAAGTGCAAGGGGTCCGCACCAAGGTGTGAACTCAGTTCACCGTCCCCGCTCATAATGAGCTACTGCCGATATTCTTACCGTACCTGACTGGGAACCCTACAAGACATGAAGTGGCAGCTGTTAACCAGACTACACACGTAGATTTTGCCTATCGCTTGTTTGTCGGGTTTCATGTTTGACGGCGAGAAACTCAGAGTAACTGTAAGCACCAACAGTTCTCTGCTGATGTAGCATACCGTTGACGATTAGCCAAAAATCTGAGAATATTTTTTCAAAGAATTACCCGGCTGAAGTGGATCGAAGCTGGAATGCAGGAAAAACCACCAACCCAATTCCCCCTGGTTATCATAGCCCCATCTCGGTACAGTCCCATAAAGTTCGGTACAAATCGCACAATCATTTAGGTGTGGTCTCACAGTTCTCGATAAAATAGCATTGAACAAATTTCAGGACATCGCGTGCCATTTGGGTGTAAAGTGCTAATAAAGGCCACGGGTTTGGATAGCCACGCGCTACTGGGCCTGAATCACGGCATTGCGTGATTTTCAACTAAGCCGATACCCGATGGTTTGGAGTGACGCCCATCGTATGGATACCCTTTGAAGCAGACGAATGAATCAGTTTACTACCTAGGGGATGGTGCGCCTCATTTCCTGTTACACTGCATACCTTGCGAGGACGGTTAGAACGTGTTCGTGCGCAGAGCTTGTCCTGAATGTCGCCTGCCTCATATCACTGATAAGCCTAGTGAGGCTATGTGCTCGAGTTTGTCAAACGCCGCACCTTTAAATACCACAAGCCCTTATAGTGGTCAGTGTTTAGTCGATCCGATCCGGTTCTGCGGTTTTCTGTAGAGATCTTACCTTGAAATGTCACAACTCCTCATCTCATATCTACTCACTTCGTGGAACGCGTTTCAATAATTACTGCTGTGGCTGGACTCTCAGTTCTTGCATCATTTCTCACTTATTCTCCGATACACTGGGTGTAAAATGCATTGAAGTGTATCACATGTTCTCACCTCTTATCATTGTTTTTTCCGAGACTAAAACTCTCACTTGTTATATGATCTAACCCGGATATACCATCTGAGCTATTTAGACGACACTTATCACAGATCAAGTAAACGGGTCATTTTACGGCATCGTCTCCCCATGATTTCGCTCTATCAACTGTGTATGATTATCTCGTTCGGCGGCCGAATGGTTCTCAATCGTATCACTGGTGTTGAGCTACTTGTCTTCTGCAGTCTGTATAAGATCATAAACTGTTTGGATCAATATGAGATTGTACCTTGGCCATTAGGTGAACTAATTAAACCATGTAGTTGAACATTTCTGTAGTCGAATCCATGGTAAGATTGCGACTCCATTTATAGTACTGTTGATCATCGTGTCGTAGCTCCTTAAACGTTGGCATTTTTGTTTGGGGTGCATCATATAACGAACTTGAGTATACGTGAATGATAGAAGCCTGTACCACCATCAGCGATCCGCTCGACAACTCACCATTTGTTTGAAAGAATCTCGCTAAATTTCCCAACCAAAAATATACCACTTGTATGGTCCCATTTCACACGTCACGCAATATTACTGGTGGTTGTGATTTTTTCAAAGAAAGCGAATGGTAAACTATCATCATCATCACTGTCAGCAGTGGTTGTAGCTGCCACAGTTTCGTTCACTGATGATTCGGGGGGGTGGGGTAGGTAGCTGCGCATTGGAGGCGGGAGATGATAAATTAGTGCCTAAATACAGCACTGTAGGTGGACTGTTAAATAAGGGGATAGGGAAGGGGCTATGCATTGAAGGTAATATCTTGGATGCATGTGCGCCATTGAGAGCCATGTCTGACAATGTCTCTAACCATTGATATGGCCCGTCTCGGGGTCCCCATCCAGGAAGACGGCAATGACCAGCGCAGCTGAGTTTTCTGGTAATGGCTTTTATAATTCGTTGCAAAGTCATTGTTTGACCGCCTCTGGCTCGCTTCCACCCTTCACGTGGTTCTGTAAAAAGAGCCCTTCGAGGAATTCCGTCGACTGACATACGTAGCACGTGGCCGAGCCAGCGCGACCGATACAGTGTGGTCAGTTCATCTATCGAGGGTGAGTTATTTTTCCTGAATACCATTCGACGAACTTCAGTATTGCTAATCCGGTGTTCCCACCAGATATGGGCAATGCTCCGAAGACATCGATGGTCAAACACTGAAAGTCTTTTGACGTCCTCGGCGCGCAGCGGTCAGGTTTCTGATCCATATAGTAATATGTAGCGCACCGCAGCATTGTAAACTCGACCCTTGACAGAGAAGCTGATGTCACGCCTACGCCACATGTGACGTAGGTTCGCAAAAGCCACTCTGACCTTCCCAATCCGGATGGAAATTTCCTCTTTCGGCCCAATCTTGCAGTAGCAGCATCCCACTATTTAGGTAGCTGACGCCCGAATGTTGAGGAGTCTAATAGTACTTCGTACTATGCACTTTACTGCACTTTATTGGTCAAGGAATCGAATAGTCCGTAAGATTGGATTGTCCTTTGACCAAAAAGTCATCTCGCTTTAAATGCTTGTACTGCCTATTGCTCAGGCAGGCTGGCATTTAGCTTCTTCGGTATTCCACCCGGTGAGTTTTCCTGTCCTGAATAACACCAGTTTAGCTACTGGGGAATGAAAGGGAATATTTCTATCATTCACACTGATTGGTACGGGAGGTTAACTTCCCCGGCGTCAAGGAAGCTTTCCGCTGGAAATCAATGGGCCAGTTGGCCAGTGCACTACCGTTAAATTTTGCCAGAGCAAGCCGTTGACTGCTATGTTCGAACTACGATAACCCTCATTCTTAACAACTTGGAGCCGGACATGGGTCCATTAAATAAGTCTGGAACAGAAGTGACTGTTCCATGTACATATGGGGGCGAGATGGCCCAAGTCGTTAGAGCGCGAATTTACTGACCGGAAGGTCCGTGGTTCGAATCCGACCTCTGCTTCTCGACTTCCCCTGTCTAGGCTTCGGCAACCTGACAGTATCCCAGCTCTTGAGCTTCCTTTGGGTGGCAAGAGTGCTACAGCTAAACAATCACGATCACTCATAGTCGGCTAAAGCTCTCCCAGCGTCAGTAAAAAACCAAATACGGACAAAATATTTTTCTGTATACGATGGCTGTTGTCACGTGTATACAGCTGCTCATCTCGCTGTATTAGCACGTGAATACTATGGTTAGGGAAGGGCTATTTGACAATGGAATGCTCGTTCGTGGTTTTAGAGTTCAGTGATTTTGCAGAATAGACGAGGGTGGATGGATACATACAGATAAGTGGTGTCAGGTGAGAAAGCGCAGTGGATGGTTTCAGCTTGGCGGCGCATTATTAGGCCACGACTTAGCAAATGCGTGACCTGAAACTACTGAAGCTGGGCCACCAGACCAAGGGGATGTGTAGACACAGTCGGAACCAAAATAAGGTACCACATGCAACCAGTAGCAGAACAAAGGCAGGGCGAATAAAAGTAGTAGTGTCAATAGGATAATCAGGGAAAAGTTCTGTAATCGGGGAGGAATAAAGCGAAAACGGTGGACGTTTTTGCTGCTTGTGAGCTGCAAACGAAAGAATTTATCTTCCATTGGTTGGACATAGTAACCGGGTGGCTCGGGAATAGATTCTCCAAACGACCGTGTGAAATTTGGAGAATGGTTGAAATTAGTATCATACTGACCTGGTTGATGAGGATCGAACCTATTTTCTGATATAACTGTCCTTGAGAAAGTTGCTAAAAGTTCAACAGATCTACGAAAAATCGCCGTGGACTTGATAAATTGTATCAGTGGCAGGAATCTGGGTTGTTGCACTTTCTCTGGATCGTTGATAGATTGAGTTGATGGTACAAGACTGTGGACGGGTTCACTTGGTTCAAAAGTAGCCGGGGCACAGACATCTGATGACTCTTTCAAGGTGCTCAAAGTACTACATTGTTCTTCATCATCTGGTTTATCTACCACTTGTTCATTTCTGAAGTCGTCCAGGCTAACTGGTTCACGTGACATGCCCGAAGGAACCAGTCTAGTCGTTGGTATTGGTTCTATTCGGAGTAGGGGTGTTGAATGTCGACTGTAGATGTTTTGTCCCCGACTCATCCCGCGTAGAGTGTGATCGGACCGAGCCAGACTGCGCGTTGGTGTCAGTTCGGAAGCCCAGGACGTGTCGGTGGCTTGTTCGAGACTAGAAGTGAAGAAAAGATTGCTCACATGTGTAAAACAGAACTAACTGCATGTGATACTCAGTCCTTTGTGTGAGATGTGTGGAAACAAAACAAAGGGAATGAGGACGGCGGCTGGGCAGTTGGTGAGCTGACATGTAAAAGGTGAGCACAACAATGGAGAGATATGATGGAGCAATGCGATGTTCATAGCTAGATGAAGGGTATTCAGGAGGGCCTACAACTGGGGAAGTGGCATGGGTTTTCCTAAAACGTGAGTACCATTTGAGGAAAGTGCCTCGTGCGATTTGCATGTTTATCTGAAGTCTCAAGAGGCAGTCACTTTAAAGCAAGTAACTAAGTAAACGTAGCTGGTTGCGCTGGGCAGTCATTGTGAGTGTTTCATCACCAAATGAGGTGACATCAATAGTGCGTCACCGGACGCAGTAAACTGAGAGGATAGCCAAAGCGCTCATCTTCATTTACAACAACCGCACCACAAAACGACACCAAGTTATTCACGTGTCCTGAACTGAACTGAATAGAATGAAATGGGGACGTGTTAGCCTATCACTGTTGACAGCCTAACCACTGCCCACCCTGCGCTACACCCCCCACTGAAACTTTTGATTCATGAGTTGAAATTCATAGTATAGCAGCTGGCTTCTTACGCCCCTACACTGAAACTCCAGACCCATGAAGATCAAACAGGTATGCAACCTTTCCAGTTGTGTAATGTCCAAACTAAGTAAGGCGTTTCGAGGCCAAGCTACTAACTGCACGTGGTAACGGTACCGATTTCAGTGAACATTATAGGGAAGACGGAATTTCAGGACGAGCCAAAAAACCTGAAGACGAGGCTAGAGGTAAAACTGGTTCAAATGGATCCGGAGACATTGCACCGAAAGAGTGCCACCGCTGAGTAATAATTGTTTTTTCTATTCCTTCTTGCTTTACTACTGTCTATTTCACAAAAAGTGCAGTCACGAATACTTTGTGCTTGTGTGAGCATGCAAACTGTCAGTGCTTCCCACAATCAATTGCCCTACTTCCCTTAGGAACCTCAAGATGTCAGTCATTTGGGACGGAAGAAAAATGACCACATTTACGCATCTTGGGAAACTCGTCGTATTGAATTCGGTGTTCAACTGAAGAGTAATCGTCCAAATATTCGAGGTATCACCACTGAAATTAGGCTAGTTGACAGCTGCACCGTTCAGGAGAGTAGACAAGGTGTGATTGGAATTGATAGAAACATTTCGCTCACGCACGCATGCAGTACATACAGCCGGGTGATCGCACTTAAAATGTTACACCCTGTCGACACCGATAAAGCAGAATGAAGGGTGTGAATTGCGAACACCGAAAACAAAAACAACCATGATAACTGAAAGAAATGGGCGGATGAACAGAAACAACAGGGAAAGCGCAACACGAAAGCGTTGACAGGAAAACGATCATGAACGAGAGAGAGAGAGATGATTTCACACAATTACTTGATCAGATCTTCCGACGCGTCGGAGACGGGTGAAACACTAGACCTAGATGTGACGGAAACCTGGGCAGAAAAAGGACGGATGGCATGGGTGACGACAGACAGAAAACCAACTGGCTTCAATAAGAAATTTGTGAATTGAGCTCTTGCTCCATTGAGGGAGAATCATCAACATCAATCAGCATTGCCGGAGACCAACACCAATGTGATCCAAATGAAGCGTTTAACTGCCACTTGCTCATAGCCATCAGGTGTTGAGCGTTTGCGACTGATGAAAATGAATGAAATGTAAGCATCCCGTCTACCTACCGTTCTGCTCGAATAGTATTAAGGGCACACAATGGCCTATTCCATCCAGGAGAGTGTATCGTGCTAAATCAGCGTTAATGCAGTTAATGCAGGTCTTACTGTTGACCTGCACACTTTATTGGCGTAACCGTGCCACCCAACGGGTACGCACCACATTAACTGGAAGGACCAGAATATACGTGTTAGTTCAAGGGTGGAAGCCAAGCAGAGTTTTTAGAGCAAATACTCTATTCTCAAAACAGACTGTCCACGACCCGGCTGGGGTCGTCCACGGGAATAGGCTAATCATGTATTGTTTCTTCAGAAACATACCGACTACCAACAGATGAATGCGAAGTTATTGGATTTTTGGGCAGCAAGCAGTCCACCAGCTCCCTTAGCATAAGCTCGCCCCTGATGCAACCACACAACCTCGTTTGACTGAAGCGTTTTGGCTTCGCATTCTTTAAACGTGGCGGTTTCGTATAAGTGGATGTGACAATTCAGGTGCGGCCAGCATGTGCTCTTGTGTCTGGGGTCAAAATCTCGCAAGGGTATCCACTGTTGATGAGCTCTAATAAGAGTGAAACTCCAGTCCAGGGTTTCCCCTCTTTGGTATGAACTCACTGGGATAGCTAGATCAGAACACGAGGGTGTGACGTGAATGGAAAATCCACGAATCCCGCAACCGCCTACAACGAATGAAATTCCATTCATGCACTTCTGGCTAGTGTCTAATAACCTTGCTGCATCCAAGCATTTGGTGTGGCCGCTTCAACTACAATTATCTTGTCTACTTACCAGATGACTCCCATACTCAAGCATACAAACCTGCCGAACTAACGAACGTCCGGTAACAAATGAGAGGGACGAATCATACAGGTAACATGAAGCTATAGTACTTACCAGTTCTTCGATATTATCATCTGTATCCGAGGTCATCATTGAGTCGGGATCCTGAGGAGAAGAAGTATAGAAAAACCGTAGACAAAAACAGTGCCGGTAATTTACGCCTGCAGGTCAGAAGCGTATCATCAACTTTGATTGCAATCGTAGTGTTGAACACCAGTGTCTTCCTGCTACGCAACAGTGACGATATATTTTAAAGCATCATTGTGGAAGAATAAGGAGAAAGAACCAGGAGCTAGGCATATTGAGGCTCGTACACCACCATACGGTATTCTGGACAGTGAAAATAAGAGTAGGCCTATTGATAAAGGCTCGCAGAAATACATCGCAGTTTCTAGTCAAACGCAGAGAAGGCCACGTCGATTCTGCAAACGATAATCAGGGTTTTCCTACTCTCCTCTATCTCCGTCTGTTCACCGTTCTGTTTACCCGTTCTCGTCTATGGGAGGAAACAGCGACTCGGTATGTGTACCACAAAAGTATACCATCCGAGCTGGTAGTGATGGCCTTCTGTTGAAGTAATTGAGGCTACACGGACACTCTTTTCCTAATCGTCCAGCTGCCATCTTGTAGCAACTATAATCCCATGATTTCGATGGCCCATGGCGGGTACTTATGTGCTAGGAAACGTTTGCTGATGACGAACCCGAAAGGCATCTGCTCCGGGAAAAAAAATGCAACTTACACCTCTGTGAAACAGTTGGGTGGAGCCAGCCGTGCTGACATATCGATGACGAACTTCGCTGGCCAAAGGTCGTTCAAACGAGGTATCGAGCGAATCACAACCAGTCCGTCGAGGGGTAGAAAATACTGTTGGTGTTAGCTCTTGTTCTCGTTCTTTGTTTCTACCAACCCCGAGATGCTGCCGACAACGGACACTCCATTGGGCGAGGAGACGTTCAGCGTCATCCAGCAAACCGCCAAAACACGATCGTAAACAGACCAGTTGCGATCCTATCATCTCATCCGTTTGAGGCAAAGGGTTTAGGGCAGCAATAGCTGGCAGCACTTCTAGTGTTTCGGGAGTAAGCAGTAGCAAGTTGAAATGTGCAAGCCACTCGGATAAGCGAAACCGAATGACCCGGAGAAGTCGAACGGTTGTTGGAACATGGGGTAGACCTTCTTCGCGTCGGTTGAACTTGTTCCGTATGTGCTCCCGTTCATGATCAAATCCCCGTGCCAAAGAAGTCGTCGAAGTTGAACTATATCGAGTAGGGTGCACGCTGAGTTCAGTCTCCTTCATGTGCTGTTGAAACTCGGAGATCAACTGCTCAAGACCCTTGGATGTAGCAAAAGCCTGGGTAGGTACATAATGTAAGAAACGAGCAGTAAGATACGTATCAGAACAATGGGGGTTGAAGACAGGCCACAATCTGCTTGAAATGTCGTGCTGATTACTCATCAAGATAATAGTAGGATGGTCCGGATGGTCTAGAACATTTACTCAGTCGGTCTGCATAGCTCGACAACTCATACATTCTAACGCTTTTCAGACTACCCCGACAACTGGTTTCATTAGGTATCGACCCTAATGAGAACCACCCAACTACAGTAGGAAGGGGCAGGGTCTTCTCTAGAACACCAAAGAGTTACGTGTCCGATGCGTCTGTACCTACCTAATGAATCACAAGAACGATGGAAGGACTCATGTGGCCGAGCTTTTGGGATCGGACCACACAAAATAATATAACGCCCTTTGGGTGCCTAGCTGCCATGCCACCCGAAGGGAGCATGAGGTTGCCTAAGCCTAGACAAGGACAGTCGAGATGTAGAGGTTGGGTACTAACTGACCTTCCGGTCAGTAAGTTCGCACCTTAACGACTAAGCTATCTCGAGTTGAGATCCGTTCACATCATTCCTAATCACGATCGATTTCTGTCTATTTACCACGTTGCCAAAACGGTCACTAATCTAAGTGCAGGGCTTCCACATGAACAAAGGTTTTATGGCACGGATTTTTCGCGAAGCATAACATAGAAACAACCCCCAAAAACATAGGAAATACTTTTAACAATTGGTGTTTCATGGTCAGTCTGGAGATAAAGAGTGCCGACGTGGTTCGACAACGCAGTCTTGGCACTTCAAAACTATCCGAACAAGTTGCCGAACTAGCCGGCAACACTGCTCGCAATGATTCGGTCGTAAGGCAGTCGATGAATTGGTGGGGGAAAACCCTCTATAGAATCCCTGCCTCCCTGGAGGCCAACGTGGTTCAGTGCGGCTAAATCGTCGAAAACGTTGGACGGCAATCTATTTACCGTATCCATTACTGAAAACGAAACTGCGTTGCTGTTCACACCAATCTCGCTGCTGCGTGCGCCTTTATGGACTTTTCCATGCTTCTGTTAGAACCAGTTGCAGCAAAGTAGAGCGAATAACGAATGCATTCCGGTTCCCGAAATGTCTGTTTTACACCCCCAGGAAAAAGGGGACAGAGGCGATGTTCTTTGCCATCTGTGGACTGTCAAGTTCAACGGTTGTCGTCGCTAGCACTGCACATCAATGGAAGCTTCATGTCATGGCTTGATTGGTGGTTTAACATGGGCTGTGTACAACAGCTTTATTGGAAAATATGACATGGTTCCATCACACACCGGAAGATGGAATGAAGTGATGTGTGGCACCCCCATGTTTATTGAGTTCGAACTTTCGAAAACTGCATATTTGGACGTACTTTAGAGGTGACCTTGGTTCTGAGCAACGAACAGACTTTTTCTTGTGGTCGACATGCACAATCACACGGTCGTGTCAGAGAAGCCGTTAAATGGGAAGAATATCTAGGAAAACGACTATAATGGAGTATATTATTCTTATGCACCGGTTTAGTTAGAGGCCTATCTGGTTGGGTAGTTGTGCCAGCTGTTATCTGGGGAAACTACTTCTGGGACCGATCAAAAGCGGTTTGTTCGCGGGGATAACCGCACAGAAATACTCGTTTGCAGTGACACAGAAGGCAAACAGGAAACCGTCGGGTTCATCACAGATGGAATATTGAATGCGACCCAGGCGATCAAGGCCACTGAAAACACATCATAGCAACTGAATTTTGTGAACCGAGACCTTTACAAAGTGGAAAACACATCTTTTGAGGATTTTTCATCGCCGAAATCCAAACGTGTTGGTCTGTGCCTGCTGAACCCTTGAATTTTACAAGTTCCGGCATGTCCTAAAGCAGAAGAAAACAAATTTCCGTGCCGTTTAGATCAGTAGATGAAATGGAAAATAAGCGTGCCTAGGATGAAAATCTTCAACTCTAAATAACTAACCTTTTGAAGTTCACAAAGCCATGTTCTGGTTGCTTTCAAAGTCCTGGTCCATTCACCGCTGATCAAGGGTTTTTCATCTGCGGCCGATCGGGCGCTATTCAGTGAGCTGAGGGTGTGAACGCGAAAGTTGTATGCTTCCAACTGGCCCAAGAACGTACGCAGCTGATCACAGGAAGCGGAGAGAAATTCCGGTTCATCTACAGTGATTGCAATCAATTCCGTTGCTCGTCGGTTAGCCTGTGCACACAGAGCTCGCAACTGTCGCACGAGTTCTTCCTCGCTTACTTGTGTTGAGATAGTTGAGGTTTGGTGTGACCATTCTCGCCCACCAGTGCGTCTAATAACAGAGCAACAGAAGTTGCTATAGTGATTAGAGATGCAAGTTAATGTGAAAAGCACTTAGCACACAGGTTAAGGCCTGTTTTAAGGATATGAAGAGTGGTAGATGGAGAGGAAGTTGAAAACCGGTGTGATCGACAATTAGCCATCGGTGATTCGAAAGGCGTACAGTTCTATTAAATCAACAACACCATTACTTCATCACCATTCGCTTTCAGATGATATAAGAAAAACGAAGATTAACTCACTCTGATGTGGAGTCTTTGAAGTGCGGTAAACGCTTGGTGCCGGGGCATCGATTGTAATCTGTCGGTTGTAGCTGTTCTGGTTCATAGACAGCAGGTGCCTGAATCTGAATACAACTGTCATTCCCAATATCATCTGAAAAAATCATTTTTAAAGAAGTGACTTGGTGTTGTGAAAATCGACTAAAGAACAAAAACAATTCCACATAAGCTTGAGAGAGGTCCTCTCACAGGTTACCATAGCGTTCGTCTGATCTCACCGTAGCACATACCGAACAAAAGACTTCATTCTTACTTGAATTACACAGAATTTTGAACCAAACTAGTCCATCCGGCTATATTCCTGGTGTGTTGTCGCAAAGTGCGACTCTTCCAGTTCGACAAGATATGTTTGTGGCACAGTAGTCCCCTATGTGACACCCCTAAAAGGAGAGCCACTTCCCAAAGGATTCGCAATAGCGTCAACCGTGATCCGAAAAGAAGCTATCCTCCATTGTTGCTGAATATTCCCCTTCTCCATGATAGTCTCTCTCGAAGAGAGTGCCAATGTTTGTGCAGTAATCCTCCTTCCGCGACTGGCTGTTTCGTTAACTGATGGGGGATTCGATAAATCCAGGTTCGAGGTGGTTTTTTAGGAATGACGTTCCACTAGATAGCCAGGTACGTGAATATTATCTCTAGCACTACATGATAATTGCCCATACATGACAAACGCCATACATCCGATTGCTGTCCCCCACAAAAGGGAGAATCACTCAAACATCTGTTAGATCTCGCATTCACACCCAAATGAATGAACCAAACAACGCCGCGACAGAATTAATTGTGTCTAGGCTTGGGCAACCTGGCACTATCTCAGCCCTCGTGCTTCCATCGGATGGCATGGCAGCTAGGCATTGAAAGGGTGTTACAGCTGAAAGATAGGCCGAAGTTCGTACATTCAGATAAGCCGTGCTACGATGGCTGAACATCCAGCAGTAATATGCAGGGGCGTATTCAGCTGACGAATGCAGTCTGAAGACTAAATCCCCCTTTGTCCGATCATATACACTGCTTGGCAAGGAGTTTATTTTCGCCAACCGAATCAGAGTTGAAGCTCGCTCACGTACGCGGCCAAGCCAATTTCTGTCCATGGCTACAAGTAGTGAATCTGAACTCACCAACTGAACAGTGACCTAAACTATCGTAACTGCTACCCTACATTACTAACTAGGATCCTTGCAAGTTAAACACTTTTGTCAACTTCTGGGAAACAAACCCAGTTGTACCGTGAAACCGCTCAGTCCTAGTACCATTAAGCATTGGGAGTTGTGAGCACAGATTTCAAGCAAAAACACACTAGCATTTTGAGAAAATATGGTGTCACAGCTGCTGATTGGGGCATGACGTGAAGGGACAAAAATGAAAAGTTAAGTAGATTCTGAGTGGTAAACAGGAAAGAAAAACGAACGTTGGACTTACCACAGCAGAGCGATTGAGTTTCTTCTTCTTCGAACAATTCATGATCTGGTAGATATTCATCCAAGGAATGATGTTGTCTCATCGATTCAAAGGGCCATGAATTTTCTGCCGGCGACAAAACGGTGCAGACAGGCTGTTCCGAAAGATAACACGTGTGGGAAAGAGACATTGTCGGCTCAAATGTTTGAATTGTGCAGTAATATTGGGCACGATAAATAAGGTAGTATATGGCAGTGGATGAAAGTCCTAGAAAGTGAAACGGGTCGAAGCAAATTTCAAAAGAACTATGTTCTTCGCAAACAAGTTGTTGTCTTGTTTCATATACGAATGATTTTCTGTTATTCTTTTCGACAGAATCAAATTCCAAGCTATCGCATGTTACCACTGTTCGTTCGTTCAACGGAACAAGGGTGCTAGGGGTGTTCTTTACTCGCGAACGGACGGTGGGTTTGGGGTAAAGTTCCGAGGATGGTGCTCCATCGCCTTCACTCTCTACTCGGTGCTCAGTAAACTCAAGGCCGTCGGTAATGTGACTCCATAGATCCACTTTGCTGTCCATTGTGCTACTGGGTTCATCACCCTTGGTGTTGAAGGGTTCCGTTAGCGGCGGCTGATATCGTTTTCGTGGCTTTGGTGTGTGTGAAGGGAGAACACCAGACGGCTCAGAGGAAATCAGTACTGAAGGGTAATCGATTAGTAAATTCGGACGGCTACTGCTTCGGCTTCGAGAAGAAATGATTGCTTGTGTAAATACACGCCTAGGAGAGATAGGAGGTTTCATAGCCCAACTCAAAGATTCAAAATAACCTAGTGGTTCACTTTTTTGGGGTTCGGAACTAACGGAGTGCCCTTCATCGTCATCCGCCAGACCTTCATCGAGGCTGCGCGTTTCCTCTACCACAACTTCTGGAGCAACGTCTCTCGCCGAGGGTTCAACATCAGTGTGCGGTTTTATCGCAACGGTAATTGAACGATGCCGTTGTCTCCTAGGCTTGATTGTTCTACGAGAAGAATTGGCCTCCTCAGGGCGAGATTCATTACCTTCGAGTTCCGGAGTTAAACCGTTGTTGTTAGTGGCAAACGTCTGATTGAAGGGGCCCATTTGGGGTTCTTCCAGACAGTTATCATCACAATAATATAGCGCACGGTACGGTGGGACTGAACACGACGTTTCTTGACTGGGGTTCAAGGTGGAGTAGGCTTTAGAGCTGAATGAGTAACACCTGGTTGCGCCTTTGTTCAATTCATCAAGTGAACCAACACTACGATGACGATGCAGTCGAGTGGTGGAATGTGGCGACCACTGTTGTAGCCTGCATTGATGCACCTTATGTCCGGACCGAGTTGAATGAGGCAAACCGGTCATAGATTTGTTGAACATGGGTATAGGAGGTTCCTGGGAATGGAGCTGTTGTGGACTGATCATATGTAGTTTAGTATCAGTGCGGCAGTGCTTGCAGCGAAAAATTTTGTCAGCCACCATGGAAATTTCATTGTCGTTTTTACCGATTTCTTCGTAAAATGGCCCAAAACAAAGGGTTTCGGAGGCCTTTACCAGAGGGACAGAGCTGTTCACGGTTGGTCTACCAGCACGTAACGTATGAGCTTGTTTGCATCCGGGAATGTTGGAATCTTCCACAGAGTTCCGAGGGAATGTAATAATCATACCAGGTAAAGCATGTGTCTGAATGCACTGCACTACACCAAATGGGCTACAGTCTGTGGTGCTCGATTGCAATCGATCGTCCCGTGTTCAAATATGACGACGGGTGGGTTGATTGAGCGGCATTAGAAATCTACTCAGAGAAGGACGAAGGCTGGTCAACCGGTGCACGTGAACAACTCCTGATCAATTTTTGTGCAAACAGTTTTGACTACTAAAGTTATAAAAAAATGAACGGTCTGAAGAACATTGAGTCGACTATTGGACATCATCTTGTGAGGTGACTGCCGGTTTCTCACTGTCAAGTACCCATGAGTCATGGGCTAAAAAGGGGTGATAGCGTTCCACCCCTACCTGATACGAAAAGAGACACAAAGACTAGCCCCGAAAACTTTGACAGACCACAGATTCGTAGACGGGTAGCACAGATATGGCTCCAAACGGGTGTTGTAAGCAGCTATCTATATAGGAGATATAACTCTGAACCCCACTGAACATCCGAGAAAAAACTCTTCTGGACAGAAATACGAAAAATTTGGCTAACGCACTGCGGCACTGCCGTCACAGAGACCAAAACAACGCGAATAGACTTTCCGTGGGGCTTTATGACGAAAACATAAACCCAGGTTAAACGCGTCATCATCATCATCTCATCGACAGCATGACATCCGTGTTCAACACCGATGCTTCACTGCTGTACAACCATGATTTATTTGAAAGCCTTATTGTAAAGAAAAGAGTAAAGGTGGATGGGGAAGTGACTTAGTGCTAGCTTACCACAATCACGAGGTGCCTATACCTCCAGACATTCGCTCAGGCAATCTGGACAGAAACTGACAACAAGAACGCCACTGACATCGATTAGAAGCCATATCTTGTAGTGTTTCCAACCAGGCACGGTAAGAAGTACGCGATCCCCATTCTGGAAAGCGAGTAGCACCAACAGCACCCAAGTGTTTCGTGATCTCCTTCATACTCCTCTGTCAAGTCAAGGGTTGGCCACTTCTCTGTTTACGCCACTCTGAATTGGGCATGGAAAACAGCACTCTCTTCAGCAAACGATGGTTCGACATACGTAACACCTGTCCCAACAAACGCAGGTTCTGGTGCTGGACGTATTCTTCAATGGAAGTACCCGTTGCAAATTTGCAAGCATCTTTTTACGGTGAAAATGTAGTAAAAGTTTATAAACTACCGACTTGCGATCTATACGGTGAGTAAGCAAGTCAAGTTGTGCCTTTGCTGCGCTTTACCGGTGCAAGGTAGAGACGCACGCGGAAAGCAATTTCGAGGACTGAGACACTACCAAGTTGATCGGGTACAGTCGAAAACTGAATGGTGGGTTTGAAATGGTGGTACTAGTCAGTGGTTTGCGCTTTGGCTATCTTGTGCTGATGAGATACCACGACCAAGCTCGATTAAGGAAGCCTATTTCATTCAGTACCAAACAAGACATACCTGCTGCGTTCGATTCACAGTTGGAGTTTGAACATGTTCGAGACGATCGTTTGGAATATGATGGAATATGAGAGGAGACTCATCAAATTCGGCGATCGCAGAACAAAGAGTGCAGGATTTCGTATCACTTGAGTGAATAGAATTGTCCCAGTCATGGGAAGGAAGGTTATCCTCTTGAATCACCATAGAGAGTTCTTGTTCAAGTTTCACGCATAAAGAATGCCCAAAATTCATGATCGATTTCAGGCGTTGTGCCAAAACTGTAATTTCAATGTCAATATTTCCACCAGACATCCAGGTGCGCTTCACCCAGTCCCTTTCAACCTGCTCAAATTCTAAACGCAGGTCCTGAAGTACTCGAAGTTTTTTTATCTGTGAAAGGTGCGGTGTTGGAAGAGGTGAGCTAGGTTATTAATTCGTCTAAACCATGTCTGAAACAAGCATCTGATAGTTTGAGCCTCGCAGAGTATAACGACGCCAAACCAAGTAGTCTAGCAATTTAATCTGAACACTACATTTAAGTAGGATCCAGATGGCTGAATCAGTATGTAAGTAGGAAGATTTTATACCGAAAAGGTTATCCCACTTCACACAGAATTGTTACGAAACAGTTCCCCGCTCATTGTAATTTCGTCTAGTATATACCACTCATTGATTAAACGTAGATGAGAATCAATAAACCAAATGAAGTCTAATTAATGCATCCAGAAGCCTTTGGGTAAGGAAAAAAACCGCCCAAACTGCGAATAACCAGAGGTTTTCACCGTGCACATGGAAAGTGCACATTCCACATACAATTAACAAAGAGAGAGCAGCCATACGGCGTACAACATATCCCTCTGGGCTTTAACCTAAGGTCGGCAGCCCTAAACATGGAGTTCGAGCGATTAACCTCGTGAGGATTTCATGAACTGCACAGTGCTATTTCACCACACTGATCAAACGGCTTTCAGTAAGTTAGAAAGTAACGCCTCCCAGGAAAGCATTAATACCATGTAAGGAGTCCGCAGCGTGGTAAAACAAACTTTGATATTTTTATGAAGGAAACTACCTACAAGGTTGCTGGAAACTCTTCAACAGCCTGAGACCGGTTTCGCCCTTCTTGGGGCTCATCAGGTAGACGCAGTCCCTGAGTTTCCGTCAACCTCATGGTCTACTTGAACCCAAACAGGGCTGATTGCGGCAAATACATGCATTTGCAAATCAATGTGGCTTCCACGGAGGACTCAAGTGAATCTCTGGTTTATGATGTTCTTTAACTG
>NW_008751670.1:1417219-1437794 GCF_000715545.1 Opisthorchis viverrini
CCTTCTTGTGCTTCGTTCTTGAATCTCCGTCAACCTTTTGTCGTGTCGTACCAACTGAATCATGAGGCGACCTGTGTGCAGCAAATTCAGTTGGAGGACATCAAAAACGAGAGATTCACTTGAGTCTCCCGTGAAAACCGAATCAATTTGCAAATGGGTGTATCTATCACGAACTTTGATATATCTTTAAGAAGGAGCCAGTCAAAACGAACTGACAGTAATAGTCATTGTTCTATTCAAAGTACTGGTTGGAGAATACGAATTTTTTTCCTTTCGGTTCGTAATCCCTTGTGTTTGCTTAAATGTGTGAAATCTTCTAATAGGACAAGTGTGGCCAGCAGAATCCTTGCCCTCACTTTGGCTCAGATTTGAGAATGCGTATGTATGTTGATCAGTCGTGTATGTATGCTCAAGTGGCTCTTATCTGAACAATGAAGGCTCACCTGTTAGCACTTTTCTGTTCAGTTCGATCTATCATGTATTGGATATCGGCGGCAAACTAATGTTCCCTATTAGACAAGTCTTGATACGAAGGCATGGTGGCTTTATACTTTTCTGATGCATAGACACCAGTGCACTGGAACCGTTTGTATAGTACGAATTACAAGAACTACGGAACGGAATTGTGTAAGTACCACCTATTGCTAGTAAGCTGAACGAAAAGAAAACTGACCGAAGGGAAATGGGAGCAACCGAAACTACCTGGTCGCGTCTCATCCTCTTCGCTAAAGTTGTGCGACCCATGCGGGTCAAGTGGTCAATGGAACTCTTCCAGTCTTGGTTGTGCCTTAAGCGGGAACTTATTTCGCTGCCGCGCCGTAATAGACTCCTGAGCTTTGTGACTACTTGCTCCAACTTGTTCTGTAATCCAACCCGGATTTTTCCGGGGCTGGGACCACGCCGTCGTCTGCGCTGCAGCTTCTCAGACGGGTTTCCATGGTTTTCCGAAATTTGCTCAACCTTAACTGTTGACGATTCGGCCAACATTTGCTAAAAGAGACGAAGACGGATCAGACGATCACAACCGACTGACGAGAAAACCAGATATTTCACTATGAGATGAACAAGAATGCTTTGAATCAAGGTTGAGGTGACGGCCCCTAAGTATTTCGTGGGTAGACTGGGGTGAGAATGATTCATCTACCTTAGAAACATCCCTCAAAGGTTTATGTTGAAATATATCTTCATACTTACCTGAAGTTGTCCACAAAATGTTCCGATATGACACAAATTTATTCCATAAATTTTTGCTTCATGCCAGTAGATCTTCAGATTCACATGGAGACATCTTAAAATTGCTACTGAGATACCACATAAGTAATACTTGAGCGTGACCAAGACATACGATGATGGTTTCATCAAGACTTGTAGCTACAGGCTGTCCCAGCTAGGCGTGTCCTTTCTATGCTGGCTGAGATTCTCCTTCCGAGCAAACTACTTACATTTTGTAAGTAACGAAATTTTATTAAATTACTCGTGTTTGGAAGATGCATTTATTGTGTAAAACTCTTAAACCAGTTTACACTTGTAGCTACAGGCTGTCCCAGCTAGGCGTGTCCTTTCTATGCTGGCTGAGATTCTCCTTCCGAGCAAACTACTTACATTTTGTAAGTAACGAAATTTTATTAAATTACTCGTGTTTGGAAGATGCATTTATTGTGTAAAACTCTTAAACCAGTTTACGTCTGCGCAGAAAAGCAACTATTAACTTTTCTTTGGTCGTCGAATCAGGATAAAAATGATTGTAGGGGAAATTTCTGGAAATCTGGTAGTGGAATACATTAATCGGCTGCTGGACCAACTGTTACCTTAGGGTCTATCAAGTCCCAAGTTATGCCTGCAAAACACAGCTCCCACAAGCAGAGAATATCAGGAAAGAATTTCACCATCCGACGGATTGTCTCATGGCGGGGTTCAGAAACGTTGTTACTATCTACAAGCCTATCTCAGGTCCTTGAACGACGACATCTACGGTGATGTGAACATCTGCTACGATGCTGGTCTCTATACCATATCGAGGATGGCATTGTGGCCTCAGATGACAACTAAAAAGTTGAGCCATTGCTTTCAAAGGTAGCATGGAAAGCCAATTGTACAGATCAATCATGTAGTCGCCATGCTTGGGCAGCGTCTATCCGAGACATCCTGTTTCGAGAGGTGCTCCCTTTAAAGTGGGTTGGTTAAAACATGGCGCTCGGAACTATACAACGCTCCCTTTAAAGTGGGTTGGTTAAAACATGGCGCTAGGCAAGACCCTTTCAGACATTGGACCAAGTAAACACCTAATAACTATACAACATGTACCACCAACTACCGTATCAATTCCAAAAATGCGACGCTCCGATGATCAGCTTAGAAACTGTCATAGAAATGACAATAGTAAGGGTGCAATAACGTGGACATAACCGTATTAACTGATTGATCAGTGAGACTGCGCGTTAAGCATACTCACTTTAATGTCTGTTAGCCATTCCGGGATACATTCGACCAGGTTTTCTTCTTTTGATGATTCCATTGCGTCTATTCTCTTCAACCAGTCATCTATAGGACTTGACCAGTTAACATCCAAGTTACTGCAACTATCAGACTTGCTTATTGTGACTGATGTGCTGAAAAGCCAATGAAAGAGACTAATCACAGAAACGCTTGGAAGGTAAAGAAATGGACATGCATAGCTATTTGCCGAGAAAATATATATGAAAGATCTACTCTGATGGAAAAATCTCTTGCAAGGCCATTGAAACTTCTGGTTCAAGCTCAATAAGATCCACAGATCAACAAGCTTCCCTGTTAATCTCCACTCCCAGTGGTTTTTCTTTTCCATAGAGCCTTTATGAGCATGTGGCATAACAGAATTGGTTGCGTGGTTATTCAGTAACCCATTTCATCTCAAGTGATAAGTGTGAAGTACCTACGTGGGCACTTTAACTGATGGGTCCCTTAACAACCATTGAAACGGGTACTTGGACCATCGACTACGGAACGTCATAGGCTACCTAAATTCAGGCCTCCAATAGGTGATACTCCACGATCGATACTGTCTAATCAACCGTAATACAGTCAGTTTGTTTAGCAGTACGTATTGTTACCCAAAAGCTTGAAACTAAAAAGAAAGATTCGATTCAGCTTTGGATATGTAAAAATTTGGAGTTTCGGAGCGGCTTCGGACAAGCACGGCCTGCATCTGAGCAATCAACTTGTCCTCTACCAAAGGGATGGCTGATTCTTGCCAGAGTTAGATCACGTAGCACACAACAGTGACGTCATAGTCGATCGTTCTAGGTGTCTAGATAGCTATATGACAGGGCACATATTCATTCGACTTTAATACCCATTTCAACCTCTGATAAGCCAGAAGGCTATGTTTCATTGAGTGCAACTTCTTGCGCTTGTCCCTGACAGCGTTGTTTAGACAGACAATCGCATCTGCAGGAAGTAATAAACTGCAACAATATTGACGAACCCAACAGAAAGAGGAAGGTGGTAACTCTTGTCCGCTCCTGGGATTAACCAAAGGATAATCGAAAGACGCGCCCCTACCGCCGAGAGAAATACCTTTGTAACTGTTCATCACATACAACTGTACGCATTACTTGCATCCACGGTCAAAGTGAAAACGGAAAAACAGAAGGGAGATTTGTGATAGGTGCCTCTCGTAGACAAAGCCAGAACGTCCTCACCGTGTGGCTTGTAAAAGTCCTTCTTCAGAAATCGCTAACTAGTTGGAATATCTCGGTGATAAGACCGATACGTCCTCGTCGCTGAGAGTGGTGACAATATGCTCCCAGCTCCGTTCGCTTGCTTTCTCTGTGGCTCTAATCATCAGTAAGGACAATCTTAGTCTACGGTTGATAGAAAGTTCCAAGTGTGATAATGCACTTGCTTGGTGTACATCATGGTTAGATTACCACTATTTTATGATTAGTTAAGCTTTGCTTGCGAAGTCGGTGCTTCAGATGGGATGGTGTAATCTGACGTTCCGTGTCCTAGAATTACGAATATGTGCAAAAAAATTATCAACTCACGATTGTCTCCCCAAGCGGGTTATTTTCAGCAACTCCAAAATGCTGCGTTCAAAAGCACTTTCTAAACGAACCGCAAAATCTTGATAGATTTCTGCACTTCCGGTTGGTGACGGCATTCGCAGTAGTCCCGTTCTGAGATATTGCATAAAAGTCCGTTTGAGCAGTAACTGAAAGGAAGGTTAGTGAGTCCTGAATGACCACAGACTCAACATTTTACGATACAGCATAATGGAAACATAAGGATAGACTGGAAAACTTGCCACCACAAAACACGAAGGATCTTTTCCTTCGTGAATCCTGCCCAGATAAGCCCCACCACTAATGCAAAAAGTGCATGTGGGAAAAGCTAAGCCTCACCACTTTTTGCCAGCTCCAATTTAATGTACACACACAACTCTGACCTATTTTTGATGAAAACAATTCCTTATCCGCATCTAGGCTCATTTTGTGCAAACATTTTCTCCGTTCAGACGTAAAACATTAAATGAACTTTCTGACGCTCTCAACTCTCGTCCATGACAAGGAGACGGTAATATGTTTTTGGCAAAGCCACAGAGTGATCCATCAGCAACATTTATGCAACAATGGCCATAAAATGACACTTTCAACTGTTTCTGACAGATGGACGTGTAATGCCCGACATTGTCGGCAAGAAATCGGTCTTCGGCTGGAGCTCATACACAAACCATCGAATCTCTTTGGCACGCCAATGCGGCACACATCGATCTTTAGTGAACAGCTACTTGTGTGAGTTCGTTTGGAGGCAAAGGTACCGAAAAACGGACCTTTTCATGCAACTTATTAATGACATGTCCCAATTTCACCCTCTTCAATAAAAACGAAAAGTACAAACTTCATATCCTCTTTTTTCTAATCTTTTGTGGGTGGCGAGGGTTAATTTTTTGGCGGGGTTTATCTGAAAATGATCCTACACAAACACAAGTTTTCCAGGAGAAGACAACGTCATGTCAATTCACGAAGACCGAGAAGGACCTCAGTTCAAGTTGGATAATGTTCAAGTACTTCGTCGCACAAAAACAAAACGGGGGCGGAAATTTGCCGAGGTGTGGTAGTCCACATTAAAACCGACCAATACAAAAGTCTATATCGATCCAGTCTGTCAGCCACTGCGAACAAAAGAAGTACACAGCCACGGGACTCTGGACCACATAGGAAATCAAACGTCCTAACGACAAAGAACGCTACTAAAAATAGAAGGATATTCAATCAACCAATCAAGTGGATCGAAATCGGACCAAAAAGCAAGAAGGAAACCGTCCAATCAAAACGAAATAACAGAACTGTCGAATTGAAGACGCCCAACGGACCACCCAGGTACAAGAAAATAAGATCACACCGCGACTCAGATACCCGATTGACCCACTGAATTACGCGGAAGCCCCTTCGGGGACAACCAATCAATTTAGAGCTATTAGCCACTTTTCAGAACTATAAAAGCGCATGCAGAAGAGGGGGAATTTACTGACGATATCACATCCATTGGTGATGATCGTTTGCAAGTCAAATGCCACGCTCGGTGATCAGACCAACAACCCGACAACCTACCCGAGATACCTATTTTTCGCAACATTGCAAAAAACGTTATCAGTTTGATACTGGGAGACACTGAGCATACAAACATGATATCTGGCACAAATTCTATGGACAGCTGAAACAACAGAAAAACAGGTTCACACACACACACCGATTAAGTCAATGGCCGAACAACACAAACGACAGATCCAGGTGGGATTCAGATAAGTCTCCAGTAAACAACAACTTATTTCTCAGGTGAGCACATTTCGCCGAATGTTTTCAATCTGGTGTTCAAGAAGGAACACAAGATTGACAGAAACTCGGGGTAGTGCCAACTTGACGAGCCCCAAGAAGGGCGAAACCGGCCATGGACTGTTGGAGAGTTTTCAGCAACCTTATGAGTGATAAGTTCTGTCAAGAAGACTATCATGTTTACTGTTTCAAAGACAGCAACGAAGCAATCATCAGGAATACTTACCTGTAAGCTGTTTTGTTGAAGAAGTGATGTGTTGGAGATACGCGCGTGGTGCTGGTAGCGATCTAACTGCCGATGTATTTGGGGCAAAAGTAAGCGTGCTTGTTGTAGTACCCCATTTGCTATTCTGCTGCGCTTCTTTCTGTAAAGTGGGGCCAATGGAAAAGTTCGTGAAAACGATCGATATGCAGCCGAACTATAAATGATGGCCGGAAGCCCATTAAATAGAGGCACCCACAGCAAGGAGACAATACGGGTAGACCTCAGAACCTAAATGGTGATAGTTTCTGGTTTCTGAAATGATTAAGGAAATATCCTTAGGACAGTGATTATGTTAGTCGCCTCAGACCAAGTAAAAAGCTAATGTCAACCTGTCTATAGACTCACTCATAGCTTGAGTAACACAACAAAGCCGCGCGTTCGGAACGAACTCGCCGTGCCGTATCCGTCAGCACAGATAAGTCCATCTGTGTGTTTCGGTCGCTGGCAGCTAAGCTGAGCAGTTTTATCCAGCCCAGATTTCGACTCAATTCATAGTCAATCCGCTAGGGTAGAAAATAGGGTGGAAAGATTGAAGTGGACATGAAGTTAAGATACATGAACACTTTCGAGCAACCTTTTATTAAGTTGGAGAGACGAGGCGCATCATTTCACCCTGTTACAATGCAAACTAAGGATGCCGGTGCGGTTCGGTTGTTAAGAACAGAAGGAAAACAGAAATGCCTTGATCTTGTCTGCAAGGAGCGAAGCAATCGCTAGCGTGCAGACCGTAACTGACAACCAACCAGGGGATCACAAGAGTATCAAAATTGTTGGAGCAAAACTCAATTGGAGCTCATGAATGGGTGTTAATGGAGTCCGTCCATGTGAGATTCTATCCACTAAACACATGCTAAACAGTCGGATGGTGGAAAACTTATGTGGAATGAAGAACTGACCTCCTGGAAGCGAGCCGATTGAAGTTCTGTTTGTGTTAACATCCAACCAAGATGGGGTACACTAATGCCTTCAATGTGACTCCGATTTGATGTGAACGGGGACGAAGCAGTAGGATCAGGGAGAACCGAAAGTGCATTGCAGCCGGAACCTGGGACGATTGACAGTTTATCCAGCATGGCCCGCAGTCCGCATCGCATTTCAACAAATTGCTGTTGGCTGAGGACCGCCTGATGCAAAGTGGTGTTTAGGATATTACACCATAACAACAGCAAGTCCACTAGGGTCAACTGAACACCAAACACGACAGGGGAAGATGTGCTGATATGTGTAACACGATCCGACGCCGCAGCGTGTCCAAAGCCCGTATAAAATTCTTTTACCAACACCCACGATTCTCTAAGAACGTTGGAGTGTTCCTAAAACAAAAGCAGTTGATATATGGCGATCACATGTGAAGATAGAGGCAAAAACGTTACCTAGATACTTTACTAAGTCCACAAGGTAACTAAAGGTGTAACACTGTCTTTCTCAAGTCTTTATTTCTTTTTTAGCTCATCAATTCAAAGACGTCAGTGAATGGGGGTAAACTAGTAGGTATAAGCCATGGATGAAGCATACATGAAAGAAAGAAAACCGACGAAAGGGATAATGGCATCGGAAAACAGTGTATGGTACGGACCCTCAAGATGCACTGTTGAAATTTGCCAGTTGTGTATGACTGTACCACACTGATAAGTTTCGACCGGCTGATGTTTCGATCACTGATGGTGAAGTGACTTCTCACTCAGTTTATTAATCACTGTAACAAGTTTGTATTGCACTAAACCTAACATGAAGGTAGGCTACAACAATTTGGCATACAGACACAAAGCTCAATTATTTCACCTAGAGGTAACACACTACTCACAAGGTTGTTGGCGCAGCCCATTATAAGCGAGAGATTCAGCTGGGTTCGGCTGCGTCTCCTGTCCAGACTGAATTCGTATACAAATGAGAGTACTTATCCAAGGCTGATTTATTCCGCTGCAAACTAGTCATCGGTTTACAGGCCTATTTAATGTATAGAAGTCATACTGAGCATCAGGATAAAAGTCAAGCTGAAAAAAAGAGTTGCCTCACCTGAAGCATTTCTGTATCTCGCTTGGAAAGGTCATGGGTTGCGATAGTGAGGTCACGCAATAAACCAAAAGCATCAAGTATTTTAGCATCAATGCGCGTCAGATGAGCACGGTAACATTCACCAGCTTCCGAAGACTCAGTGATGAGCTTTTGTTGCAACCTCCACCGAACGCAAACGGGGTCAGAGAACAACCGAGGATGACCATCTTCGGTTGAACTTGGAGGTATTAAAATGTATTCGTCTAGATTGCACAACTGACCAAACGACGATTCATAGCCCTCCAACATTTTCAGTTGATCTGCAATGCTGCCGTCGGCTTCAAAAGTGTTCACATCTGTCAAGACAGATACAAAGGGGGAGTATTTGTGATTTGCTCGAGCGTAAACGGATAGTTAATAGAGAATGATTTGCTATGCAAAGGTTATGTACTGGAAGCAAAGACGGGTGAGAGTTCCATCATCCTCAATGGGTTTTCCTTTATTGGTGTCCTCGAAGTGCTGTGATTTTTCCATATGTCTGCTCCTTCACTGGAGACCAACTAAACCTATGGAAGGCCTATTCATTTCAACTGGGTTTGCAATGGACCATACAGAAAGTCCTGATGTTCAAGGTGGAACATGGCGGTTGAGATGACATGATTGGTACATTCCAAATTTGAAGAAGATTGTAACGAGTGGGCTTCTCGTAAGGCCCAAAGAAGCCATGCTCTGTCATCACGTCCAACGGGTCGGCGTTCGTACAGTGTCCGACGAGCAACAGCACTACCAAAACGCCAAGGTCTCAAGGCAAGGTATGTTTCTGACAGTCTATCAAGGGCCACCCTTGAAACTATATATTACATTCTCCAGAACAGTATACGAAAAGAAATGCATCGCAAAGACAGCCTGAGCAGAAATAATAGACAATAGGGAAACTTAAGGATGACCACAATAGCTAAACGTCGACTAACTGAATTTCAATTTCACCGCTGTATCGAGTATATTGAATTTCCAGGTGAATCGATAGTCTAGCAGTGAGGGCAGTAAAGGACTTGAAAAGACAGGAACGCAATCACTACTCGGTGAAGCTACCAAACAGTGACGGTTGTGATCTGACCAAACAAGTGGGTGATCATTGGATTTATTCAAGCACGTCATTGTACACTGTTTCATCAGCTTATCCCCAGAGAGAAAGTAGAATTCCAAGGAACCAGATCCTCAACTGAAACCCAGCAGTGTCATTCAAAGACGCGCCTACAGAGATAATCCAAAAAAACAAGAACGGGCGATTCACACAAGCCCAGACTTGAGCAAATCCCACGCGACACTCAGGTGCCTATAATCAGGTACCAAGCGAGAATTTTAAGGTGACAGACAGCGTGATAATTATTCAGCAACTGATTACGCGGCCGGTACACACAGCGAATAAATAATTCCCAGGCATAATTGGATGCAGCATTTTGAGTTGAACTCCAGTCGTTCATCTCTGTCTGAGGGGCAAATGGTCCCAATCAGCTCCCTGTCACGCAATACTAGGTTAATCTTTTCCCTGTGCTAACTCACATCCTCATTTGTGTTGACACCTGACTCTGGTTTGTAGGCAGCAGTCCATTTTCTGCGTTGTTTCGATTATGCGCGGGTGCCCGGTGGACTGTCGATTGTTCCCGAGGAGAACCGTCAACTAGATGTGGTCTCTATGAAGCCAACATAACATGACCCCTTAACCGTATATGGTACGAAATGCAAAATGGAATGTGAGCTGATCAAGTTGCCAGGATAGCACTAATTTGCATTGGGGCGAAGAGCCATCCGTTGGCGTAATACCGAAAGGTAGAGAACAACTCATCAGATGGAATTCTGCCCGAAAAAAGTACCTCTCCGATCGATCAGAAAACGTTGAATAAAAATCCGTACGAAGAAATTACCACGCGACAAGCCAGTCAGTACCAAGCTGACAGATATTGAGGCGTGGCGAACGTACAGATGCATTTTAGTCAGCCGCCGGTGGCCCAGAGGTAACTGCTTCCAATCCTCTCCGGAATTCGACAAGCAGATATGGTCGATTATTTCCGACGACTGCTAACAAGCGAGACAGGCTTGCTACCGCTCTATCACAGCACGTTGAGCGAACTTGAACTAACATACCTGAACGGGCAGATAGGTTAACACTTTTAGCCACACGACCAGTCAGCCGGACTCCTCAAACGGTATGCAGATTGGGTCAGAACTTATAAGGGTCAGAACTTCGTCACCCGGGTTTTTCGCAAAGTTAAGGCGCATGTGGACAGGTGCGACACATCAGTACGAGAATCGTCTGAACTCGAGATAGCTCAGCGTTTAGAGCGCTTACTTATTGACCACAAGGTCGGTGGTTCTAATCCAGCCTGGGCATCACAACTGGTTCTATCTAGACCTGGGTAACCTGGTAGTGTCTCGGCCCAAGTGACTCCTTGGATTGGCATGGCACTTATGCAGCTGAACGACAATGTACTAATATTTATTACTATCGGAATTGTCCCATGAAAGTAGTGGGTTCGGAAACCCATTCAGGATCCGGAAGATTTATACGGATGACTCTGAGGAAGGAAGGAGCACAGCTGTGTAATACCTTCCGGCTTTTTAGTATACATGAGCATTGTAATGTACTACTCATAAGGTTGCTGAAAAGCCGTCGACAGCCCACGACCGGTTTCGCCCTATTTGGGGCTCATCAGGTAGGCGCAGTCCCCGGGTTTCTGTCAACCTTATGTTCTACTTGAAACAAATTACGCGAAATTAGCGAATACACATTCATTTGCAAACTAATTTGGTTTTGCGAGAGACTCACCTGGAACCCAGCTGAATCTATCGTCTGTGATGCTCTCAGGCAACTGAATGTGCTGCACCAGGCCGCCTCATGTTTCAGTCGCTACGATATTCGAGATATCGCGATACATGTATATCTTTGTAGTGTACTACTCATAGGGTTGCTGAAAACCCGTCGACAGCCCTTGAGAACATCACAAATGAGAGATTCAACTGGGTTCCAGGTGAGTCTCTCGAAAAAACAAATTAGTTTGCAAATGAGTGTATATTCGCTAATATATGAGCTTTGCTGATGAAAGCCAAAAAATGGACAAAAATTTCTCGGATATAGCTTCCATGGGCCAACCAGAAGGTGCAAAAGTCCTGATAACCTGACCATATACGAATATGGAAGAAAGAGAACAAGTTTAGGGGAAAGAAATCTCGTCAAAAAACGTGATTCAAAGGCTTCTCCAAACAGACCACGCCCTTCCGGTGGAGTGGGAATCTTTGGAACCAAACAGTCTTCAGATTGGTTCTTCGTCTGTCTTAATACTTAACCAATCAGATAACATGTATGTGGCTCGGTAAGCAATCGATTGTCTACCAAAACTTTCCGAAATGGAAGTTTTTAGAGGAAATGATGAGTTACGTTTTTAGGAGTTTGTGTGTAGGCGTGAATCGTCTTGAAGAGCCAAAGACCACACCCTTCCAGTGGAATAAAAGGCCTCGGAATCAAAGATTGGTTCGCTTCTGCCTTGACCACTCTGATAACTTAAGCATGTGGCCCACCACCAAATCTTTCCAAAATGAGCGCATTTAGAAGACATAATAAGTGAGGTTTATACGTACTGTAGTCAAAGCTACGTTACGTTGAAACACATAGCAGTCGTGTTTGGAAATGAAGCAAGAGCATGGACAACCATAATGAGATGGAAAGGAAAATACTTCGAGTGAAATCTGGACTAAAACACATACTTTTATCTTCTAATCTTGTTCTAAAGCGTTCGAGCTCGTTGTCCAGAATTTGATTGGAAACTTGCGATCGAAGGTAGAGGAAATGGAACCATTGTTCGAGAATATTCTCCACCACAGTAGTACATTGAAACAGCCGGTTATTCACATCCAGCAAGCGGCTCAAAAGTGGCAGTAAGTGTTTAGCTGCGCAGTCATCACCATGTACTACCATCTTGATTGCCAATTTGGTGCAGCTGAGTATTTGAGGCCAGATCGTCTGTGTGGAAAATAACGAACAATACTCATCCACCAAAGATTTTTGCATATAAGTGGGCAAACATCAGTAATCAGTGTATTACCTAACAGGCAGCCCATAAATCCAGTCAATCGTAATTCGTTCACGCAATTGGATCACCTACATTCGTTTGCTCTGAAGTTGAGTCTGTATGATGACAGAGAAATCAAGTAAACCATTGACAAACGACTCGTTGGGGTTTCCCAGGCCTCCGTAAAATATGCGGATAGAAATGTCTGAGTTACACATAACCTGTTCCGTACGAAAAGTTTGGGTTTGTATGAGATGAAATCATAAGATTGAATCTAACGATGCAGATACCTGCATTCATACGGGTACATTTTTTTAAAACGAATTTGTGGATAGAACTACACCAATTCAAGTTTCCCAAAGAGTCGGTCGATCCGAGAGATACTGAAAGCACCGTTAATCGTATAAATAAATGATCACACCATTGCAGTGGCATTGTGGTCCATTTGCACGTGTTTTTGCCTCTGAAGACTTCAAACAAACCCGGTTGGTTTTCACCTCGCCCCTCTACGCCATCAACACGGACCATTATGGATCGGAGATCTGAGTAATTAATCAGCTGATCTGACTAACTGGTAGGATGCATGCCTATTTAAAAGTGTATACAGTTTCACCAAACACAGCCAAACTATGGAGATATTGCATAGAAGGTCACGACGATGATTGGTACATCGCCAGTTATAAGGTAACAATGGTTGTAGCCTCTGGAATCAGTGTTTTGTTTCCAAGGGTTTTGGGCTTTCATTCAATGGTGCTTCCCCTCCATTAGGCTACTTAACGGATCCATCAGGATTACGTCAGGTGTTGCTATAAAACGCTGGGAATGTGCTGGGATATTGGTAGCTAAGGTGCGTTTATTGGTTGTTGATTAGGCGGCCGTTGACCCGTTCGCCGAGCTTAGCAATTAGCTGGCCAGTACTTTGTCATCAAACGAGGAGACATCATTAATACGCAGCCGATCAACCACCAGGCCGGCCGACCAATCGAAAAAATCGGCTGTTCCGATATCATAAATTCGGCAGATCATAAATCGAAAAGTACCCCAAATCCGACTTTTGTAGTCACTAAAGCAGAACTGTAAGCCGAAGACGTTGGTGGAAAATTCTTGCAAATATTTGGGGTGATGCACGCCTGAGAGATGCAGAAGGTCACTGGATATACGTACCATTTGCTTGGAATATGCATCGACAATGCTGCTCAAGTTCCAGTCCCCCGTGTCTACAACTTCTGGTGAAACAATTACCTCCTGAGGTCCACTGACCTGTGGTTCTCGTTGTTCATCAATGGACTTCAAGGCATTCTCAAGCCGGAATAATCGGTCGAAAAAGCTAACCCCATCTTCTCGGTTACATGAGGTAGCTAAAGGCCGGTCGGGACAATTTTCTAACCATCGAGCCATCGATAACGGCGAGAGGTAGGGGTTTAATTGAATAAGAACTGATAACAACTTCATTCGCAGCGTTAGAGAAGTCGACGGTTTGTGTAGCTGATTGTTCATGTTCCCAATAATATGCTGCGTCTGCGCCCACGTCATATTCCCAATAATATGCTGCGTCTGCGCCCACCGTAGTCGTTGTTGCTGTTTGTGCATTACCACCAAACCCACTAGATCACGAGTCTGACAGATTTGTTGTTGAACGCGGTCCAGCTCCAGAGCGCACCACTCGTCAAGACCAGGCGCGTCCTTCGGACCGTCGGCATCTCCTCCTTTTTTCTCCAACCCCATTTCCCCGGATAGGTTCGAGAGTACATGGTAGTCAGCTAAGAAGTCGAAGACATCTGTGATACCTGGCTTTGGGTTACAACTCCCGTCTTCGTTGTACCTTCCTGCCAAGTCTGTGACACTTTTTCGTTGACAAAATTCTAGCACACGTTGGCTTACCAGACAACCACGCATAAGGATGCGTGTCTGTTGCATCATGTTACACAGGTGCACCTGAGCAGCTTCGGCTCTTTCCACGACTCTGACTCGACTCGCTTCACACAAAGCCATACGATGAAGGAGAAACTGTTGAGAGGGGAAGAGGCAGGCAAACTCCTTGTTAGTTGTATACAACTAAAGAAATCTGTGAGTCTTTCCAGTGCATCTAATTATGGAGAATTCTACCCAAGCAGTAATAGTCATGTCAAGCAGGCGCGACCATCATCAACCTACAAATGGTTCCATACTCTTGTTAATTTTAAAGGAAACAGCTGCTTCAACCATCATCGGCACTTGATTTATCACATACGTTCAGTGGTCTGTCCGCCTTGCATGTCTGGTAAAAAAATGTGAACAAGATAGCCCACTTAAAAACATCATAAACGAGAGATTCAGTTGGGTTCCAGGTGAGTCTCTCGTCAAAACCAAATTGGTATGCAGATGAGTGCATTTCACTAATTTCGTGCAATTTGGTACAAGTAGAACATAAGATTGACGGAAACTCGGGGACTGTGCTTAACTGATGAGCCCCAAGAAAAGCGAAACCGGTCGTGGGCTGTCGAGGAGTTTCAGCAACCTAATGAGCAGTGCATTACAAATATATATAAGTATTGTTTTTCTCCGAGATCGTTTTGTACTTTAGCATGTTCCAAATTTTGACTGAATGAGCTCAAGGAGTCTCGGCGGCAATTCTGACGAGTCTCTAGCATAGCGGCGTTTAAACCTTGTAACATACGAATCAAAAGATCTCGAGCTAACAGACTGTGCATCGTCCTTGAAATGAGTGGTTGTATATAACCTCCCAATAAGCAATACACCAGATATGGAAACATTTGCAGTGACCCCAGGGGTTTCTTGTAGGCAAGGAGCGCCGTAGTAGTATCATCTTTTGAGGTCTTTATTCCCGAAAAACAAGTGTAAGGGGTATAAGGAAGCGGATCCGAAATTAATTGAAGGGGACTGAACCCGGGCTGCAGGAAGGTAACCTTACGGTCATGTGCAGTTGGTCACGTGGAAGTTTTCACGTGGTTTCTTCTAACGCAAGTAGTGGTGTCACCCAAATTGTGTTACCATCACCCCTCTACAACATAAATTATTCACTAATTCATATCCTTTGATAAAGAGGCGTAACAAGTTACTGACTACTCATTTCTTTCTCTGGTAAACACCATATTTAACACCAGAGCTCCTGACACTCTGTCATCCATCAAAGCTCATGCGACAATTCGAGAATCTTTTCGGGTACAGTTAGAGTAGAGCAAGTCTATGACAACAAGTTCCAGTTCTAAACAAAGCTTAAGGTGAAACTGTTTGGTGCTTCAGTCAAATTGTAGCCCTTAAGAAAAATTGACATGTTATTCCTCATGCGATTACTAAGCTTATTACAGCTGTTTTATCATCACACGTTTTTTTACATTATTCGTAGCTCTCACCTGATGCATTTGGGAGTGAATCAAGTTGGCGCTTTTGAGTTTTGCCAACTGATCGATGAAATGCTGACATTTAGCCATGTACTGTGAATAGAAGTCCAGCGTCCCGCACGCTCTCCATGGACTACAACCCGTTTCCATAGCTGCAAACCATACGCGCATCCGCTCGGAAATCTTCTGTTGCAGAAAGCCAACTGAGTTCAGTAGACAGCCAAAATAGTTCGCTTTCTCCTTCTCCGTGATCGCTATCGGGTGATGAGCGAAAGCACACTGTATTAAAAATTCTAGCTCTCCAACGCCATGGAAAAGCTGCAACTGTTGCTGATTCAATTGATTCCACTCGTCGACCGAGTCTTCATTCATTGACAGATCGAGATTTAACTCATTCAACTTATCCTGGATCCTCTGCACTTGACCTGGTAAGTCTAACAGATTCATTTGGTATTCGACTACGTGTTGCTCACAAGTTTCATAAGCTGGCAAGGTGAATCTCAACGTATCCGTTGCAAACAGCGTAACTTCTTCCTTTAACTTGTCCAGACGGGAAAAAAGTTCCGCAAGGCGTTCCCGTTTGCGCTATCGGAAACAAGGAGGACAATAGCTTTCGTCGGTGAAAAAGATAGGAGATGTGTGGATACATTCGGGGATATACTGTGGGTACATTTCACACATATAAAGGAATTCAGATATTGACTTTCAACCAGCCACATATAGCATGAACTTTTTGCGAAGGATATTGCAGGGAATCTAACCATTTGGTTACACACTTCTGATAAGACTGGACTGTTGCGTCCAACAGATTCATCTAGATGCCTGCTACTAGGCATTCACCCGGTTCCACTGAAATTTCTGTTGAACACTGAAGAGCTCATTCAGATATGTAGTCCTAATCCGGAATCAGCGTTCAAAACTAAACCGCAACAGAAAGAGCGACCTATCCAAACCAACTGGAACTTAAAAGCCCCAGGAGAAAATAGAAAATTCCATCCTAAGGTCAACAAAACGTCTTAGTCGTAGGTTTCATGCTGCAACACAAAGTAAACTTATTGTGAAAAGCCAGGAAAAGTGGTAAAATATCACCAACAGTGCACGAATCTCAAAGAAGATTCGAACACGGAGCGTTCCGAAAAGAATATTACCATATTACCATTCAGCAACAGAGGATTAATCACTAGTGTAGCCAAATGGCGCCCATTCTTCAACCGTACAGTTAAATCAGTTCACATCATCTGTTGTTGACTCGCGTGACTTTCGCGATTCCCTTTTCTGAACGGACTACTCATATCCTGTGAGTGGAAAGGTGTAAGATTTACGATTCTAGCTATTATTCCGCACGCCAAAGTCCACAAACGCCAAGCAACAGAGAAGCACCGTATAGCGATTACTGTCTTGGAAAATTATCAGCAATTTTTACCCCATGTATTTTGGTTGCAGAATCAAATTATCGATTGAAATTGATCACTCACAATAGGACGAAGATATCAGGAACAGTGATATACACATGCTTGAACATGCTTGTCAGGCTGACTGGACACAACTGTCGGTTAGGTCCTAAGCTGCATTACCGCCTGGATCCAACCAATTCGTATTTTTACCTCAACGTCGCTGCAGAGGAATAGCGCTTGCATGCCAATTATGGGAAGAAACCGACTAATTACTTAGAGACAGCTACACTCTAGTGATATGCACTTCAGCATTGTTTTGTTCGCTGAGCTAGGCCGCACACGTTTTATCGCCAGTCAAGTTGCCACCATTAGCAAGTCGCCAAGGGCGCAGAGCAGGGGAGTATTCGCCAGCGGCATAGTGTAGTGAACCGGCAAGCAAAATGGCAACAGTGAGTGCGTGTTGCATCAATTTGAGCATAGCAGTGCGTGCGGACCTGAAGAACGGAACTAACTAGGTAAGCTTATTGTGGCCGTTTTCGCTTTGGATTAGATGTTTAGTTGGTAGGGCATGGACAACAACAGTTCGCACAGTTTGGTAAGTCGACAACACAAGACGGGCTTGTCGAGCCTTCGGTAGAGCGGCTAGCTTAATGGGTCAGTTGTGTGACAGGGGCCCTTTGTTCCCATGCGCACGCGTCTTCAAGGGCGTATGAGCTGAGTGCAGTCCTGACCCGGTACCTCCCACGTGTTTTCAAAAAAGGTACCACTCCTCGAACTACCGATCAGACGTACGTGTGAGGTGAGTGTGACTCTGTGAGTCTGTTTGAGTTGACAACACCTGCACCCCCATCCTACGCGTTCGTAGGGAAGAGGGTTCAGCTGTCACTCCACCAGTTAGCTGGGCGCGTGAGATGTTCGCGCCTTCCATGTGCTGAATGGGTGCTAAAAAGTGCATTGGTTGCCCGACTCCGGTGACGTACAAATGAGTCAGTAGGACAGCCATTGATGTTCGGTTGGTCACTCACGTACATACCAACTGGTGCGAACGGGAGGTCTAGTGAACACTCACACAAAACTTCCATTTCTGATTTTCTACATTCGAACGTGCGACGCAAGAACAATTTAAGGGTTGGAATGGTTGGGCTGCCAAATTTTTTCCCCTAAGAAAAACCACACACAAGGTTAACATAGACTGGTAGTATAGGGGATGCATGGAACGCAGTTTTCCGGAATAAAAAACGGTGGGAAGTTTTCTAATGTTAACTCGGGGACAGGTGACACGTATCCAATTATATGGCCTCAAAAATGCATCCCAAATGAAATCTATCAATTCCTTCAGCATACAATCACCCCCTGGGAAGCAGCGAAACGAGATATCCCAAAAGACGAAGAAGAATGGTGCATTGGATTACCGAATCAACATAATGTGGGTGATTTGCTCAAAAAGAATATCCGATAAACTGCATGAATAAGCTGTCTGATAAGCCGTCATTCGAAGAGCCGATCGACCCCGGATCACGTGATATGAAGCGTTATGATCGAAGGGGATTAGTGCTCTATCTTTTGCGCAGGTTAAGTAAACAGCTGATTAGCCACCCATAACGGAAGCGTATGGTGACCGGAAAGCTTGGGGGTCTACTTGGAGATTCCTGAGATGCGAATTGCTGACAGGTCCCAACAAGGACTAAACACCTTCAAAATGCTTCTAGACTATTCGGGATGAGGTAATTTAACTTGAAAGATGAAGTCCTTATTTAAAAGCAACGTCTGACCGAAGAGTTTCGCGGCTAACAGCATAGTAATCTTCGTATCCAAATATCTTACAAGCCTATACACCGGGACCAATAGAACGGGGTCTCTAGCTCACCCAAACAGTGTTGACAAAAACTTCAGAGAATCAAGGTTTAGGAACAACAGAAATATTACGTTATATCCAGAGAATTAAATGCATTCTAACTCCCACCGTATACCTTCTGCACCGCGAAACCATATTGCATCAAACAGTCACTTTTGTCCGAGTATTGCAACAAGTCACCGGATTGGTTGTACCGACAAAATTCTTCCGCTTCATATTCCAACAGTCTTATGTGTCTCTGGAGTTCTTCATATCGGATACACTTTGCCAACAACCTCTCCCGAGCGCCTTCCGCTACTTCCATCAAAGCGAACCACGTCTCGTGAAGCCTATAGAGGGCTTCTTTTGTAGTGCTCGTGTGAACCTTGAGAAACTGCACAAGGACAGGAAAACGCCTGTTTAGTTTTTCATACGCATTTTTCCAAATGTGAAGGTTCCCTCTCAACCTATCTATCTTATCTATAAGCTGATTCCCCGGTTGTTGTTGATCCATATTTGTCAAGTGAATCAAAAACCACCTCTGAAGTAAGGAGAAGCTATCGATCTCCGGATCCTCCACAAGCGTTGCCAGACTACCGCACAATTCACTCATTCGTTCTTCTAGCGCGCGTTTCAACGAATTATGCATAGTGTAGGCCTGGTCTCTTTTGCCAGCAAGAATGTCTAGCAACGAGTGGGTCTCCACAGAGCTAGTGGGAAGCAAAATACCAGAGTCTGAATACTCCAGCTGAGTAGCATGTGACCCAGTCACCTCGGAATAAATCAACTCCAAGTGCTTCAACTTGGAGTTGAGCGCCTCAACATCAACCTCTTGATCCATACACATTTCAGAATTTTGTGGCAACCAACGCTGACTTGATTTCACCTTTGTCTCAAACATGATTATCCGATCTTCAAGCCACCTGACAGAGTGAATGCACTCCGTCAATTTCACGAACAAATCTTTTGTCCAACGTATGAGGCGAGTCCATTCAGCCGAAAATCGAGCATTCCAGTTTATTAGGTGGAACGAATCGCGAACTGGAAACCGAGGTTCAAATGTTGCCAAATGGGAGTGAAACCGCCGGAGTTGGATAATCAACTCATCCCCTATCCCGTCCAACTCCCACAATCTCCAAACGAAGCCTCGAATCAGATCTTGTTGCTTTAATATCTGATCCAGTGCCTGAGATGAACTTAGCATACGATGAACCACACTTGATGGACTGGGCAGTCCCAATGTTTGATGGGATGTCGTCAGTTCTTCGTTCATCCATTCAATGAACGTGAGATGAATCACAGGTGCCAATTCTACGGGATAACCAGGCAATTGGTCACACAGTTTTGATGTGGCTTCTGAAACAAATAGAAAGACAAAAGTTGTGCGGCATGATCAGCTGTGGTGCACAAACTGAGAGGCTACTCAAACAACATGAAAAAAATCCCATTTTTACCAGCGACAACTGAAAGCACACCAGAATCTTCTAGAAAATGAGTCTATTTCGACAGAAAACATATCACACCGATACAGCGTGCTATTAGGTCTTAGTGAAGCCGGCGAAATCATCTAGAAAACGGACTGACGAGAACAGGACAGAATGCACAGAGTCGGGCTGTTATATACTGAGTAGGTGAACTTGTTCAGTCTTTTGTGTTCGCAGTGCTATACAAGCCGTGGTACTGTTTCAATGCGTAGCTTCCATGCGAGTGGTGGATAGCGCGGAGCTTGAACAACCGTCAAACATACACAGAAGCAATCGATAGTTTGAGGAATACTTCGAAAATAAACCTTCTGGTCAAGAGCCGAGTGTAGAAATGTCTACAGACATACTGAAATGTCTTTATCCGTTTGGGGTTTTTTTCAAA
>NW_008751670.1:1438106-1466211 GCF_000715545.1 Opisthorchis viverrini
CGATCTTCAAGCCACCTGACAGAGTGAATGCACTCCGTCAATTCCACGAACAAATCTTTTGTCCAACGTATGAGGCGAGTCCATTCAGCCGAAAATCGAGCATTCCAGTTTATTAGGTGGAACGAATCGCGAACTGGAAACAGAGGTTCAAATGTTGCCAAATGGGAGTGAAACCGCCGGAGTTGGATAATCAACTCATCCCCTATCCCGTCCAACTCCCACAATCTCCAAACGAAGCCTCGAATCAGATCTTGTTGCTTTAATATCTGATCCAGTGCCTGAGATGAACTTAGCATACGATGAACCACACTTGATGGACTGGGCAGTCCCGATGTTTGATGGGATGTCGTCAGTTCTTCGTTCATCCATTCAATGAACGTGAGATGAATCATAGGTGCCAATTCTACGGGATAACCAGGCAATTGGTCACACAGTTTTGATGTGGCTTCTGAAACAAATAGAAAGACAAAAGTTGTGCGGCATGATCAGCTGTGGTGCACAAACTGAGAGGCTACTCAAACAACATGAAAAAAATCCCATTTTTACCAGCGACAACTGAAAACACACAAGAATCTTCTAGAATATGAGTCTATTTCGACAGAAAACATATCACACCGATACAGCGTGCTATTAGGTCTTAGTGAAGCCGGCGAAATCATCTAGAAAACGGACTGACGAGAGCAAGACAGAATGCACAGAGTCGGGCTGTTATATACTGAGTAGGTGAACTTGTTCAGTCTTTTGTGTTCGCAGTGCTATACAAGCCGTGGTACTGTTTCAATGCGTAGCTTCCATGCGAGTGGTGGATAGCGCGGAGCTTGAACAACCGTCAAACATACACAGAAGCAATCGATAGTTTGAGGAATACTTCGAAAATAAACCTTCTGGTCAAGAGCCGAGAGTAGAAATGTCTACAGACATACTGAAATGTCTTTATCCGTTTGGGGTTTTTTTCAAATCCCGCTCAACTAGAAAGTTTACGGTAAGGTAGCGGAAAGCAAAGCTATCTAACCTGGCTGTAACATCCTATCAGTAGCGCTGCAGATTAGTCATCTTACCGTTAAAGCATTGGGTTTGTTGTGAAAGTTGTTCCCACCATTGCTGAAGACCGTACACCTTTCCTGACCGGATGACCATTCGGTTAATCAAATTATTGATGGCCTTGGGTAGCACATTCGAATGATCGATCGAAAGCCTACACTCTGAAAGTTCTTGCTCGTCCTGAAGTACAGATCCCACGGAACAACACAAGCATGTGGCCTTCACAACGTCCCAGGCCAGCTTCGATGAAATCATCTGAGAATGTATAGAAACCAGTTAATTATTTGTAACAAAAATTCAGACAAGTGGAGAAATTATAGTTAGAGTCGATTGGTCAGCAACAAAAAGTCCTCAAGGCTGAAAGAACGAAATGCGTCGATTGGTGCATTTGACATGTTGAAACAGTTCTAGATCTTGAACGGAAAGTTAGGACCGACGCAGCTTTCCTTTCCTAGCAGTGTTTCACACTGTGTTGAGGCCCTCAGAAATCAGCTGGGTGGGTGACGTGGGCCAACTGATGGGAAGAGCTACTCTGTTGCATTTTGACCAAACTCCCAATAATGGTAGCGATAACACGGCACTGAAATTGTGCTCATTTACACAGTTCCCAAGTGCAAATTTCGATGCTTCAGAGCATTTTTCATCAGCCATAAAGCACTATGGTTAAATTTCTAGTGGAATTCATCAGTACGCATGAAATCACCATTCAGACTATTTAGGCCTAATAGAAATCAGGTCACCTGACAGACTCACATTCAACAGTATTATGCAATCAAAGCAAAGCGGGAATGCGTCAGGTGTTCGCAGTCTCATAGTCCCTTCACTTTATAGGAAATATGTTTAAAACCAAAGGGTGGGAAGCACTTTCGCGATTGTTACCTCGGCCATATTCAACGATGAAACGCCCTAACGCAGACATGATCAAACCGCTCACCAGGTAATCTGAATCACAGGCAAGAGCCTTTAACGCTGTGCAAACTAACACCCAATGAGTAGTTGTAAAGCTAGACTACTCAACGGGGTCATGCAGGTGCCAGCTGAAAAATCTAACCAAGTTATGAAAAAATGAACAATTTAATTGGTCTTAAATCATCTGTGTCATTAGGAGGTGACGAAGCGACACAGTTAAAACACATCTGGAGTAATTCTTGAAGTCCCCAATTCAGAGTATGGTGGAATTTTGTTTGATCATGCATACCACCGATATTCATTTTAGGTGTAGTATGAACATAAACCTGTAATTCGAAAGAAGAGCTATCTGATGAATATGTTTCCAATAAATCCGCCTCGAAAAGCAATGCATATGCTTCATGAAACTGAAGGAAGGCAAAAGTTTCTTTCAGTTTCCAAGTCTGAATGCCTGATTCACTTCTAGCACGTCTAAGTTCATCTAACGGAACTGGGGGCTATCAAAACTCAAATTTTCTCAACACAAGTAACGCTCCTGGAAAATGAAGCAGGTCAACTTGTTATCGGCGATCAGAGTAAGGTGCACTTTCTCCTTGCCACCTCTTGTAAGGAGATAAACATAGAGTTATTTGAGCGAGCTTCTCTATACTGTTTCGTCCAACAAACAAGCTCACATTGGGGTTTCTGATAACCCGTTCGACGGTTATCAATGCATCTCACTAAATTTAGTTCCCTGTCCTTCTGGTGGTACATGCATCACAAACGTAGTTTCCCAAAGATGTACAGGGGCAGAACTTTGCATAAATGCCGGTAGTTCAGAGGCATTCGTTTTTTGTTGATGACCCGTTCGCTCCGGTTGGTGTCGTCACCGTCCAAGGGGATACGGTTGGTGCGTTGTTGGGTGCTTATGGATGGCCATTATGCGCACAACGCTATCAGCTGCAAAACCTGTCTAACAGGAGTAAAACGTTTTACGCCAAAATGTTGCGAGGAGTAAAACGTTTACGCCAAAATGTTTCATTTTGTCGCTTATATGCTCAGACCGGAAATCGTCCTAATCTACGTGCACATTTTTACAGCTCACCAAATTTCATTGTTCACTGAAGCAACCATGCCTCTTGCTGAAAAGTCCTGTAAGATCATTTACCGGCATCGCTGAGACCACGACATGCCAAAATGGGGCTTAAAAGTCTGGACGGGTACTCTCAACTCAATTGCCCGATTGCTTTAGTTCATCAGGGACACGTCATAACTTTCGAAAATTCAACTCCATTGTGCGAATACCGAGCGCCGTGCTTAGGAGTTAATTTTTTCGGCGGTTGAATATGCCGCGAACCACTTGGGCGGCAACTACAAGATAACAGTCGACACTGGACACAACATACTTCGTAGAAAATACAACACGCAAAGCATGCACTGCTAAAAGGTAAATGAAGCCTCAAGTGAGGGCAAACGTGATTCATTCATTGTGACCGGGTCTCGAGGGAACTAAATGTAGAAACAAAACTGGTGTTACGGTAAAATTAACGGGAATATTTGTTTGGTTGTCCCGGGACAAGACGAAGATCTTCTCAGGTGGTTGACATTCTATAGTCAGCAATCTAATATCGAATGAAACTAAAAGAAACACGGCAATTAATCTCACCATGCAGTTCTGATGTTGCTCTGCCAAATGTTCCATGGATCTGACGGGGGTTCTCATCAATTGTCTCACGAGATTCATAATTTGCACAAGACAGTCAGAAAGATATGCTACTCTCGTTGTCATGTCCTCCGTGGTTGAATAAGGTTGCCACGCCAGTCGACATGGATGTTTTGTGGATGAAACTTTGCGGCTGCTCATACACTCCTTGACCGAAGTGCAAAACCTACGAAGCTGACTACATGTCATTGTTAAGACAGCCAGCCTGACCTCAGTCTGACTATCACTCTCAACGGGAGTGTGAAAATCTCTCACTGCATTGTGCCGTTCTGCGAGTTTCTTCATAGTCCGATGAAATAAGACTGGTAAAGACATCAGTCCCGGAAAGACGAAGGTTTCCGAACCTTCCGCAGTGTGATTGACAAATGTATCACAAAGACCGATCACTTTATCCAAACTTTCCTAAAAAAGATAGAAGGGAGAGGAGAAGATTGATAAGTCTGATGGGCGAAGATTCCGCGACGATAAACTGAGACAAAAATGAGGTTGGCTCAGATGGCCGATGTCTTTGAAAACAACCGCCACCATCCATACAGTCGGGCGACGGCATGCGAAAAAAAGAAATCGGGCCATTCTGACCAGATGATTCCCTCAATGTGTAATAACAATGAAGGAAACAATGACCTTGGGACCTGAATTCTGACGAGTAACCTGTGTGTAGCCTCACTGTAGACACTTGCTACAGGTGATAGGATAGTCAGTCTCGAACTCATTAGCTCCATCATATCTCCTTATCAAAGTATTTTCGACTACCATTGGAACGATCGGGTAAAAAAGAATTTACAACGATCAGAGCAGTCATTTTTTGACTGCTTGGTTGATCAGGAACTGTACACGGTGAAAATATCATCGTATTGCAAATAACCAGAAATTCAAGTTCCCCACAAATGAAATGATAAAACTAGATGAATAAGCCTTGGCTCGAAAACCATACAGTCTTTTCACAAATCGTGTGAGTAGTTTAGCTTATAAAAATATGCTGCGATATCTCGAATATCGTACCAACTGAAACACATCGGTGGCCTTTGTGCAGCACATTCAGTTGAAGAACATCATAAACGGGAGATTGACTTGAGTCTTCCGTGAAAATTAAATTGATTCGCAAATGAGTGTGCCTGTCGAAGTCAGTCCAGTTTGGGTTCAAGTCGAAGGTAAGGTTGACGGAAACTCGGGGCCTGCGCCTAACTGATGCGTTCGAAGAAGGGTGAAACCGGTCGTGGGCTGTCGAAGAGTTTTCAGCAACCTTGTGGGTAGTTTTCCTCATGAAGAAGTACTTTTTCGCTTTTTTAAAGAAAGAATCCCAGGTGTTTTTATAACATTTTATGACAGAGTGGGAAGTACTTTTTCGCTTTTTTAAAGAAAGAATCCCAGGTGTTTTTATAACATTTTATGACAGAGTGGTGAACACGAAAAATCAACAGGTACCCTTGGATGATCCCAAAGTTGCAACAAGTACTCAAGCTTCGCCGATTTGCAGAGTCCATCGTAGTGACTCGCACTGACCATAGAACCTCCCGAAATGCAGTCGAACACCAAATTGTTCCACTGCGAGCGGTCGATCAGCAGACCGTAGAACCTTCCGAAATGCAGTCGAACACCAGACTGTTCCACTGCGAGCGGTCGATCAGCAGCCAGACTAATTCACACCATGGAATTCACATCACGTGGTCGCTCTTTGACTGGTTCCCCGGTTAGGTTAAGGTGTCGTGGAAATCATCTTTCCTTATTGTGTATCATCCGAAGTGCGCAGTGGTACACGCCTGTCCGTGTTGTGCACTCTTCAATCACAGTCCAGAACGTGAATCCTCAAGGACTCTTTACAACGTATACAATCGCATTAATTACAACGAAAACCCACCTGACAGCTCTCATTACATAGCAACAGTCGTTTTCCCTAGCATATCTACCAAATCTACATCGAAATTGTTTTTCATTAATATCTAAGAAGCCAGCTTCGTTTTCACCTGGGACTTATAGGTGGCATGGCGTGAAACAAGTGATTCAGGTTGCCTGTCTCTGCTTGGTTGCACATGGACAGTTGGTCGTTACAGACTAGTGCTACCGCACAGGTCTGCAGCATCTGAAAATGCGCTCTGTGGGAAGCAAATGCGGTTAGATCAATAGGGTACAAGGAATAAAACAACTAAAGTACCCTCCTCATTGAAAAGACAATAAGTGTAACATAGAATTCATGTTTTCCGCAACGCAACCTGAAAGGAACAACACACAGAATCGAAGGGGAGTCCGAGGGTTTATATAGGTTAGACAGCTAGGGAATTACACACCAGAATCAGTGAGCATAAGCGTTCCATTAGCAGACCACCGAGAAACGCAGATGAATACCAGGCGTTAGTCAAGGATTCGACAATGGCAGGACATGCTTTAGGCACTGGGCATAGGATAGATTTAGAAAATGTGGGCATCCTGAGACGGGGTTTAGGATTCACACCACAGCGACTGGTGGCCGTGGCGGTGGAAATCGCCAAGCACCCCAGTGTGAATAGAATAGAGGGGGTAGAACTTGCAAACGTGTGTAGAGCGGTCTTAGATCAGCCGAGATGACACGAGGTATGCAATTATCAGCGAAATCGCCAGGGTCTAAAAGTATAAAATCTAAGTAGAGTTAGATCCAATTAACCACCCCACCCCCATCCCCAAACCAACTGTCCCGGCCCCCTTTGACGAACACAGGTGAACGAAATCTGTGAATGACCCCAAGAGGAATGTTCCATTAAGGTGTTTTAGACTGAAAAAAAAACAATCTATCGTAAATCTTGGTCTTCCCCACTAACCAACAAACAGGAACATCAGACTGAACACTCAGCACTGATCACGTCACTAGTCATAAGGAATCTCACGGATTGGTTCCCTAACTGCCCTAAAACCCAATCAACCTACTTACTTACTCACTTGGCCTGACGAAGCTTTTGTGTCAAAAGCGAAACGTTGCCCGGCAATAAATCCACCGATTGTTTACCAAACCTCTCTGAAACAAAGGGAGTCCACTTTGTTCCCCAGGTGGGAATATCCCAGACCGCAGACCCAACCTTATTAGTGTAGGGTCATAACCACGACTAATACACCAACCATCCACATCAACGAACACTTCTTGAGTGGATCAGAGGTTAATTGATGTATGATTCAGCCCTAGGTACGCACCTAGCATTCTGTGTTAGGATTTTCCATCAATACTGATCCAAGGTAAAAAGCTGAGGGCAAGATAATGAAGGAACCACGGAGCTCCCAATGATTATCACTGCTAGTGTCATATAGAAACAGACATCCACAGTTCATCTTTCTAAGAGTCCAGCTGGATTGAAAAAACACTAGCTCATAGTTTTATAGATAGCATGGACTGACGTGTATGTTACAGGTTCACTATGTTGCACCCTTATGTCCATCCCAGATCCACAAGAGCACACAATAGCAGTTACTTCAGAAAAATTGAAACAAGCCATTCTTTCTTTGTGAAAACTGTTGAAACCTCTGGATACAAAAGGTGCAGAAAGCGTGCGACGCGGTTCTCGTTAAGCACCTTCTCCTGAGGACAACCCCATCGGAGAGGTACTCTGAAATACCTGAAGTACATCTCCTCCAGGGCGAAGGAAATTGTAAAACATGTGATAACTCACCGAAATTTGCTTAAGATCTTGGCTATCCGTGTTTTGAATTTCCTCCAAGGTGGATGTCATATTGAGACCCAGAAGCTCATGAATAAATTCAAGCAGAAGTAGCCTTTCAACTGCGGCATTCTCAACCCGCTGCAAAAAATTCCAAGCTGGATTGGACAAGACGGCATCCAGAAGAGCACACACTGTTTGGAACAGAGTGACCTCAATGCACAACTTTGAGGAAAAACCCATCTCCTCGTTTTGAATCTTGTCATCATCCAACAGACGTCGAAGCCTTGAAAGTGATTCACTGCTCATCTTGAGCAAATTACCACTAGGGTCATGGGTTGCGTATGGTTCCGAATAGTCTGATACCATAAGCCTAACCGCCTGAAATAAAGGAGTTGGATAGAGTTTTTTACAGATATGTAAAGGGAATAGGGAGCTTCTAACGAGGCTTGGTCTGAGTTTAGTTGTAAATTACTGCTTATTCCATAAACCTCTGAATAGGGAAAACCTCTCGCTTCCTGGACTCCCCATTAGCCTAATTGCTGAAATCCTGCATGCAAGTTTCGGGGCGTCCGCTTTCTAGATCCGCAAGGCCAAAAGCTTCTCCAGAAAGGACGCCGCTTCTTCAAATGAAGGACATGTTTAACTTGTTCTGAACACACCTAGTGAGTGGTATTTTGGCAAAGGTACATTCATCCCATTCAAGACTGCCTTCTCAGTCGATGTTACAGCAGTCATTCCATGGACCGCATTCACCAATGAGCACAAGGCGAATTGAAACACAATAGAGCATCCGAGGTTATGAGGGAAGGCCTTTTGATAAATTTTGCTGCATCCGGGTCTCGCAAGATCCAGTTGGTTAAAAAAAGACATCTGTAAGATCCCTTTCTTCAACGTATAACATCAATATTCCGGGTTAAAGTGGTTTGAGCAAATATGACTGCTGACCGATCTAGACCATTCGGTGCAGAACTGAAGGCCACAAAAATACCATACGGGGTGAAGAAAAAGCTCCAGTAACTTGACGGAATCATGACGAATGCAGTAGATTTTGTGTCATTAGGAGGGATACGATCTACTCCTACACGACTATCGTCTCCCAACTATGCTATGTCTCTGGTGTGGACAATGCTGACAACCGGATGGGGATGAAATTGCGTCTCCAACACTTTTGAAGTAATCTTATTTGTGGTGCAGCTAATTCTATATGCAATCATGCTAATAAAAAAGGCCGCCAAACATGAACGAACAATCTACGCGGCAGCGTTTAACAAGTGACGATTGGTGAACTTAACTCGAAGTAATCACATTTTTTTACCTTGGGTATTTCAAATACACTCATAAGACAGATTTTGGAGGGAAAATCCGTCACCAGTTGGTATTTCTTACTGATGTGATTCACTCCATCCAGAAGAATAAGCTGGCTATTCACAAGTATTAAGATTTTCAGAACAATTCAGCGAATGGTTAGAACAAAAGTTGCGTCTAAAAACATACTTGAACACCGGCAGTATTCTGATTGGTTTCTTCCAACTGGACAATGACCTTGAGATGATCGTGAAGCTTCGACCACATTAAGTCAAGGAGATGTTTGATTTGGATCGGCCGTCTGCTGCTGTTCGAATACTCTTCTATCTCAATGCATGCAGCGTTCTGGGTGATTTCGACTTCGAGATAAGCCGCAAAGTCTCTGTAGCTGCTGACACAACTCTCAGTCGGTATCCTATCCGGCATGCCCGGTAATTCAATGGCTTCTGAGTCGGGATGGCACCAACTATCCGAGGACACTGACATTACATGTGTGTTCAGCTCCTGCACAGCTCTGTGCAAATGCTGTAGAGTGTGTGTGGGAGGGAATAAGCGCAGGGCTAATTGATGCAAACAAGGAGGATTTTTGTGAAGAATGCAAAAAAAAACATGTGGATTAAACCTCACTAGGTCACTTCCGAACTGAATGCGCAGAAGGTGAAAGGGGTTTGGCACAGTGAATTTTCGGTTCATGCTAACAGTGTCGAGGATTGTACATTTTAGCCAAAATAGTCTGACGTTTTGACCAGCAAGAAGAAGGAGAGGGAGGGCGAAGGAGGGAATAACCATGACGATGTTCAAAATCTGCTAACATTCGTAGTGCACTTTTATATGAAAGCACTCCACTAAATGGCTTGTTCAGTTGTCTGATACACCTTTCAGATCTCAAGGCTCTATATCATTCCGAAACAACAAAGAAATGCCCTTTTGTTCATCTGACAAAACTCATGAAGGTGGGACATTCGAGGCCGAAAATCATCACATGGCTCCGTAAAATGCATGAAAGTCGACATAAGCATGTAAGCATCGACAGGGACTAGTCATGTAGTCATTTTTCTAACCTTTAGATGAAGGTCACCTATGACTTAGGTTACAGGAAGGAAACAGAATTATGTTGTTTAGATTCTTGTGGCTCAAAGTCGGGGTTCAATGCCGAGCGAGTGAGAGTCATGAACCTGTGGTTGGACTGTATGAAGTGGGTTCACAGCAAGCAATATACATTACAGAAACACGTGACTGTGTAATAATGTGGCCAACAGATGAATTTGTCAGTTTTCTGCTGGTCTCATTGGCTGTACTACGACAGTCTCGACTTGCTTCACCTACTTTGTTGTTCGTTTCCCTGAAATAGCATCGCTCTTTCGCTCCGCCCTACTGACCATAATTTTCGCTATTTCGCTTCGAATGTGAATTGATGTCACGTGTAACTGCACTGTGCAATGGCTCATGTACTGGTCGACAATATACCAAAGTCATCACCCTCATCTTTGTTTCCAGTAGGCCAGTATTCGCTCGGCACGACACGCAAATCGTACGCCTCAATTGGAGCGGTGTTGATTGACCAAATACGAAACACTGTGGAGGGCTGGACAAGTAGTAAAAATCCCTTGATCATGCCCCACTTACGTCCTCATTGATGGGTAGATTTTCTTGAATTTTTACAACTAGATTACGATTTTAGTAGTCAGTGAGTCAGTTTTTGTTCCACAAAGACCTAATGTCAATGTCAGAAAACTGTGTGCTTATTCGGGAAGAGGGGAAGGGAGCATTCGGATTCGGTTGTATTCAGTTACGAGCAACGGATCCAAAGAATAAACATTTCGTTCGATAGAGCATTACCCTCTTTCGGGAAAACACAGGATAAGACGTGAGTTGAGAGGGGTATAGCTGAAGTTACGAAAGCAAATCAAAACTTATCGCGAAAGATGCTGTTTTTCTATACACTCCAACCGACGGAACCATTCGAGTTTTTCTACCTTGCCCATGTGAAGAGAGGAAGTTGGGCCATGGTTCAGCCACAGCAGACGGACCATTCGAGTTTTCTACCTTTTCCATGTGAAGAGAGGAAGTTGGGCCATGGTTCAGCCACTAAAACTCAAAGACAAGTCTAAACTGATCCGATCACCACAAAACTCGGAGCTGAATGTGATCAATCGGCAAATGACCGTCGAAATGTCTGCCGCATCTGACCGGCCTTTGTGAAGTGAACTGAGTTGGATCAGGTGGCAGACGAACTCCTACTGTCAACTGTGTTGACGTATTCTGGGGCCCATGCATAATTACAGGTTCAACACAACGTCCATGAGCGTAATATCAAGACCTTACAGTGCGACGTACGCACTGTCGAATTTTCACCGATCATTCTCAGCTAAAGCATGGAGTGTAGTCGCTGAGTGACATCCCGCTTTGTTTAAGTTACTTGCACTTTTTTTTTTGTATTTCAACCTGGTTTGCCCAATGTAGATGTAGTCATCATATTAGGATTGATTAAGGGTTTCGCGCGAACCAATTGAATTCGCAACATGCTCACTTAGAATGTGATGCGGATGCTGAAGTTAAATTCATGAGTGTTCCGTTGGTGAGAGATCCATGCCGTATCAGTAGAATTGCTTCAAAGTCTTACTGGGTGGTTGTAGAGTATGGTTGATAAGTTGTGTTTGTTTGATGTCGGCAACCCAACTGTCGCATGTCATTGTGTTGCTACAAAGCCACTCCGTTCAGTGTAAGAAGAGAACCGCCGGAGAGTCAGCCTAGTGGCGATAGCTTTCAGGTATTATCCTTACGAAGTTTGATCCATCACTGGGAGGGTCAAACCAACGAGAATCAAGTTGGGTTTCGCCCTGGCCCGGGTTGCATTGATCATATCTTCACTTTAAGACAACTATTGTAATAGTGCCAGTCCTACCGATCACCAACAATGATCGTCTTTCGAGATTTAAAATGTTTTGGCTTCGTTGGCAGTGTATGTCTGGCGATGAATAGTGTCCCTTCTAAGTTTTTGTCTCATTTGAGCTGTATACGCCTCCTCCCATGGACCATCATGTACCCACGGCAAATTATATACTGAGTTCACCACATCCAGTAATGTCCGGTAAAAGTTTCCTCATCACCCTTCCTCTGCAACTTTGTAATCGATGTAACAGTTGAGTGTTCTTCACCTGCCCCTAACATCTCGAGAAACGACAATACTCCCGGGATTTTCGCTCACGAACATTGAGTGCGCCGAAGACATTGCTCTCCTTGATCAGACCCCGCAGAAATTCAAACTGTTTTATACGAACCAAATAGTTCTGCTGCACAGCTTGGTATAAACTTCGCACAGGCAACCACAAGATTGGGTTGGATCAAAACCAAACGTCATTCGCGGAGCTGGTGGATAAGTTCATCTATCTGGGCGGTTGCATAAGTCCCGACGGACTGGTGAAAGATGAAATTATTTCTCGGAATGGGAAGGCAAGGACACTGTTTTCAAACTTTTGACGGTGAACAATAGAGTGTACAATGCTGCGATTGGATCTGTCCTACTTCATGAATCAAGTGGCCGCTGCGTGCGGAACACGAAGACTCTCTGCGTTTAACCAGCATGCCCTCGAAGCTTTGTGCGAACCTTCTGGGGACTTTAGATCAGTGGTGGTGAAGTTGTAGCGACCCAGTCACCCACATATTTGACTGTTCAACTCAGCCGCTCACTGGATCGCGAGGCTTGTTTTTTTTTTCATACGCACAAACACGTCGCATTAAGCTGGCTCATCGGACATCGATTGTCTGCACCGCCTAGTCAGCGTAGCGACCAATCATGTGCCGAAGCGCCCACGTTTACGCACTGGGACCTACATAAACGCAAACCGAACCCAGTCAAGACACAGACCCGCGCGCGCGCGCAGGGAACAGGACGTCAACCTCTCCACAAGTCCACGGGCAACCATGGAGTACGTGTAGCAGTCTAACTGCGGAGAAAAACACGTTCCCGCCGTCCGGACTTCCACCAAGGGACTCTCGCATCCGATAAGTTCCCTTTTTGACTTGCTCCCATTTCGCATTGTATTCATTTTTATGTGTCGCAACCATGTTAAAAACTTCTGTTAGTGCATACACCTAATTTGTATGTGGATATCATCACCTGTGCACTAATAAAGTACGCCACATGATTTCCTGGGAAGTTCACTCTACCTCGATAGATCAGCTGGTTGCGCTCTACAAGTTCAGCTGGTCAGGCAATGTACTTCGCATACTGGAGAAACATTGCCTCGTACACCACTCTGTCCAGTCTTGTGTCGGATGGCCAACGAAGCATGAACACGCTTACCAGTCAACTCAGTCGCGTTGGTAACAGCCGTCTCCCACGATGGGCACCACCGGTCGAGACAAATCAAAGGTTAGTGATCCTGACAGATCTGGTTGTGTCATGTAGCCCATTGCGGTCTTGCATCAAAAGCTATCGCCTTCACTATGTAGCTCATAATCCCTGTCATACGGCCTCCGCGACATGACTCTTGTTTCCTCATTTTCCTCATCCTCGGTGAACGAAGCTGGAGCAACTGGGACCAGTGCGCTGCAGTACACTTTTCAGCTGAAAGAAACTGACGTGAACTTAGAGTTGCATAGTGGGAAACATTGGATATCTAGACCATTTACCCAGAGGAAGAAAATCTGGACGCTTAGTGAAAAAAACATCCAAATCTAATCTAGAACAAAGGCGGAATGCCCGTCTAGAGAGAAAACGCATCCATCGTTGCTAAATCAGGTGTCCACTGTGAAAGAATGTTATATCGAATATTGTGAAAAACAGAGTCTCTTATGAAATCGTGATGTTGTTGGTCCCCAAAGGTAATCAATCGACTATAAGTTTCATGCGGATCAGGGAGGCATTAAGTGGACATATCAGGATCGGGCGCACGTCCGCTTATGTAACAGGCATCATAGTCTCTTCTGTTCACAGAGTAAAAGCGATCGACCAACTGCTCGCGGGGGTTAGACAAAACCATACGGTACGAAACGAATTCCCATGGACTAGTGATGAATTGCCACCAGTAAAAAGTAGAAGTAATGTGGTGATGGAAACAGATTCACAGAAAACTTTCAGTCGTCACCTGTCTTGACTCTAGTATGCGCGATTTCAGATACCGACTGGATGAATCTTGGTCCGCTCTGTTCCAGTTGCATGGATTTGTCCGTTCTTCAGTGTCATCCCTGCTCTCCTTTGTAAGTGTGTTCATCGACGATTGTCTCAATAGAGTTGGACAGGATATGGAAGATCTGTAGAAATTGAAAAAGAAAACTCTAATCTAACTCTGTTGTACACTACAGACGGTAGTCTAACTCCCATATCGCTCCTTAAATTTCCGTTCCCTCTACAATANATCCCTGCTCTCCTTTGTAAGTGTGTTCATCGACGATTGTCTCAATAGAGTTGGACAGGATATGGAAGATCTGTAGAAATTGAAAAAGAAAACTCTAATCTAACTCTGTTGTACACTGCAGATCTCTCCTTAAATTTCCGTTCCCTCTACAATAGTTGTTAAAAAATTTTACGGAGACAAAAAATGGCTATGAATGTATTTATTTTTATTGATTAACTACTCATTGATCTTCCACAAATCAACAACAACTTGACTTACTGCATTTCGATGGCAAGATCACTGAGATCCTTTCTCAGTGAGTTGAGTTGACACAAATGAGTGTTTTGAGTTTGAACAATAGTAGAGCTGGATTCGGCGATGTCAGTTTCTTCCCCGTGGGCCTGTGTGAAGGAAATCAGGACCAAGTAGAGTTCGATATAGCGTATGAAACAATTCATTATGCCACCCCCTCAAATAGGACTAAACCACTATTGAAATTGAATAATGAAGGCTATGTGTTAGATTATGACCACATTATCTTTATTTTTGTTGCGGATCGTACTGGTCACTGTCCTTCAGCAGGAAACTGAATTTACGCATATGAAAAGCCTCCTGGTCCAGTCACTCTTAAGCCAGAAAAACCCACCGAAGCTAGGCGGTCCACTTGGAATGGAAGACCCATTATCACCGATAAAGGTCGTCATGATAATGTGAAAACTCTGGAGCATTCCGGTATATTTGTTCAAATATGGATAAGTTTGATTTGAGGCTACAACGAACAATGCGTATCTCGCTAGGAATAACGAGGTCCTTTTCCCTCGCAACAGGTTCACGCAACATCAGGAGTGAATTTCCGGAACTGTTGAGTGATGTGATCTGAAGGACAGACTAAACCATCACCGGAATTTTCTTCCCTCAGAATTTGTAGCAGAGCTACTCAGCATTGAAGAAAGATGACTCACCTCAGCAAACCAAGTGGTAGTCTGTTCGATCGCATCCGACAGGCTGTTCAAAGTTGCTGCAAGATGGCATTCCACATCAGACGACGGTGGGCCGTGTAAAGCATCCATGGAAGAAGCAGTCTCGAGTTTTCCAAGCAGTTTTCCAAGCTAAACCATACAAATTCACATTAAAAGCTAAATAAATCACGTGTTTATGGTGATTATGTACAAGACACCTAGAAATATTTACGGATGTCGGGAACGGCAAGGAATTCTTGATTTTATCGTGTTTCTGCATAGATGATGAGATTTATTTTCGAAGAAGCCTTTTTGAAAGCCATGGATAGATTGTCGGCTATCGAAAGAGGATAATATGTCTGTGGTATCGAGAAATACACTCAGTTGCAAAACAATTTGGTTTTCNCTTACTGCATTTCGACGGCAAGATCACTGAGATCCTTTCGCAGTGAGTTGAGTTGACATAAATGAGTGTTTTGAGTTTGAACAATCGTAGAGCTGGATTCGGCGGTGTCAGTTTCTTCCCCGTGGACCTGTGTGAAGGAAATCAGGATAAAGTAGAGTTCGATATAGCGAATGAAACAATTCATTATGCCACCTCCTCAAATAGGATTAAATCACTATTGAAATTGAATAATGAAGGCTATGTGTCAGATTATAACCACATTATCCTTATTTTTGTTGCGGATCGTACTGGTCACTGTCTTTCAGCAGGAAACTGAATTTACGCATATGAAAAGCCTCCTGGTCCAGTCACTCTTAAGCCAGAAAAACCCACCGAAGCTAGGCGGTCCACTTGGAATGGAAGACCCATTATCACCGATAAAGGTCGTCATGATAATGTGAAAACTCTGGAGCATTCCGGTATATTTGTTCAAATATGGATAAGTTTGATTTGAGGCTACAACGAACAATGCGTATCTCGCTAGGAATAACGAGGTCCTTTTCCCTCGCAACAGGTTCACGCAACAGCAGGAGTGAATTTCGGGAACTGTTGAGTGATGTGATCCGAGAGACAGACTAAACCGTCACCGGAATTTCCTTCCCTCAGAACTTGTAGCAGAGCTACTCAGTATTGAAGAAAGATGACTCACCTCAGCAAACCAAGTGGTAGTCTGTTCGAGCGCATCCGACAGGCTGTTCAAAGTTGCTGCAAGATGGCATTCCACATCAGATGACGGTGGGCCGTGTAAAGCATCCATGGAAGAAGCAGTCTCGAGTTTTTCAAGCAGTTTTCCAAGCTAAACCATACAAATTCACATTAAAAGCTAAATAAATCACGTGTTTATGGTGATTATGTACAAGACACCTAGAAATATTTACGGATGTCGGGAACGGCAAGGAATTCTTGATTTTATCGTGTTTCTGCATAGATGATGAGATTTATTTTCGAAGAAGCCTTTTTGAAAGCCATGGATAGATTGTCGGCTATCGAAAGAGGATAATATGTCTGTGGTATCGAGAAATACACTCAGTTGCAAAACAATTTGGTTTTCACGAGAGAATCAATTGAATCTCTCGTTTATGATGTTCTACAACTGAATGTGCTGCACACAGGCCGCCTCATGTTTCAGTTGGTACGATATTCGGGACATCACAATATATTTTCATAAAGGAAACTACTCACAAGGTTGCTGAAAACTTTTCGACAGCCCACGACCGGTTTCGCCCTTCTTGAGGCTCATCAGGTAGGCGCAGTCCCCGAGTTTCCGCCAACCTTATGATCTACTTGAACCCAAATTGGACTGTTTTCGAGAAATACACTCATTTGCAAATCAATTCGCCCAAGAAGGGCAAAACCGGTAGTGGGCTGTCGAAGACTTTTCAGCAACCTTGTGAGTAGTTTCTTTTATGAAAATGTCTGTGGTATATTTTCAAGGAAATTATCAGCAACCATTAGAATTAGTTCCCACGTCAACCGTTCAGGTTCGTCGAATGTGCTATCCCGCGGACTTATATTCTCCCCATCAATAAATACATTGGCTGTGTGTAACAGCAGCAATAGGGGGCGAAACCATTGCGTCTTGATTTCTGTGTTCTCAAACTAGGCCTACGCCAACGGTTAAACTGCCTCAAGGAAACAGTATCAGATTAAACTTAGTGAAAGCACATGTCACCTCCGACACCAGGAGAATCAAACTCTTCTCGACAGGGACCCAAACGGTAGATCCAAAAAAGACAGCCCTAATTTCCAAGGTATTCGTATTAATTTTCATACCGCACTATTAGGTTTAGCCTTCTTAGAGCTCGTTAGGTAGGCGTTGCCCCCAAATTGTACATAAATGGAGCTATTCATTCATCTTCAAATTACGAAAGCGTTAAATAGGAAAGTTGGAAGCTCCAAGACGTAATCCCAGCTGTGGGCTCCAAGAAAGACGAAACTGGTTGAAGTGCATTCCCCAACCTTGCAAGTGAAGCTGTATGGTGAAAAATACCTCAACATGTACAGCACTGCTCCGATGAAAACATAAGGTGGTCTTTGTGCAGCACCATAAAAGAAAGATTCAGTTGAGATAGATCCATTTGGGTATCTCTTCAACAGAGTCTATGTACAAATTACTTCTGGTTTTGGAGAAACTCAGATGGCTGAGTAAGGGCAATTTTAGGAAGCTGGATACACAGTCTACGGGTCAGCATCTTCACGATGCATCCGACTGGAACATGGCGTCAGGTTTGAACCGGTTGATCATCTAAGCGAGAGAGTATTGGATAAATCGAATGATTCTTCTGGATGGCCTTAAATAGGTCCCAAACATAAAAAGGAACAGTCGGACCGTTTGAAGTCGCGACAATCAACGGCCAACATCTACTGTGTGACTTGGGAACTTGCCGATTGTTGGGAAACCAAACGGACTTGAAAAATGGACTGGACATCTACTAGACTACTTCAAGGTCTTCGCAACAACGGTGCCACTCGCAATACGGATGATGGCTGGTGCGGCACAAAGCGCGGTTTGTCCCGAAGCAGCCCCCCACTTATGGAGCGAAGCAATCACTTTCATGGAGGCTGGCACCCAAAAGTGAATGAGGAGTAGTCTGTGCAGAAACGAAAACAGCCCACAATGAACCCAAGGCTTCTTCTGAGGCTAAGTGAACACCAGAACACTTGAACTGTGCAACTGTAATGTTGGTGATGATGTGCCCGTTAAAATGCGCACTAATAACGTCACAGATTAGTCGCCCGTGGTTGAAGTCCGAATGTTCAAAATCCCACCCGGCCTCGAATCCCTTGGAGAAATGTGCACTTCTGATTATTCTCAACCGTATTTCCAGCCATACCCCATTTACTGAATTCATCTTAAAAGACAAAAATCCAAAATCGAATCCTCACTTCTAATTGAGACTTTACCGACGAGGAATGGTGGACCATGAGTAGTACATATGAATTTGCTGTGGGACTCACTCAATGGTAACAGGATTTTCTTACCTTTTGGAGCCCAACTACCTTCGTGTTTGTTTGTATTTTGGCAAACCGACTGCCTATTGTTTGACAGAATTTCTTTCTAACGGTCGTGAGACGTGCCATAGCAGACGACACCGATATTTCAGACGTATCCGGGTCTTCCGACTCGGCTGATCGAGGAATTGTACACAAAGTGGACACCCAGACTGGGTCAATTTCCGTCTCAACACCATTCGTAGGCGCTGATGAATGGCAAAAATCAAAAAGATCAAAACTGGGCGACGAGGTGAAATTGTCGACCACATTGCTCCAACTCGCTGTTCGGCGGCACGATAAACCTATTGATTGGATCCTGTGAGATTCATCGAGTGTGCTCAAGTTAGACAGACTTCTTGGTCGCCTTGAGTGTAGACCTTTGAGGCTGCCGATCGTTTCTTCTAATCGGGAAAGTTTGGAGGCTCGTGCCCTTAGTTTTTCACAAAACCTGTAAACAATCGATAAGGAAATCCGTTAGTTTACAATAAAAACGAGTGGAAGCATCATACGAGAATAATGCTGATGCTGGATTGTGTTTAGTTGAAACTTTAACTAAGCAGGAGAGGGTAGTGTGCTTCGAATTCGCGATTTCGAATCCTTCTAAGGTTTCATGAAATGCGCATTACGGATTCCGAATAAGAATAAAAAAGATGTACAGTGCTGTTCCGATTTTTATGAAAACTGCCTCATCGTTCGAGCAGCAAATGAGCTACACTTTCGTGAACTCTGGTACTGGCTCGAGTCAAGTATACTTCTGAGAAAACTTGTACACCATACTCCAATAAGTACACAGTTTTTTATCACCAAGCGCGAACAGTATACAATATGGGAGTATTTTTGACGAATCGTTGTCCCTGAGATTGTTCGAATCTTCTTTAAGTAGAACACTAGCTGAGTTAATTACATAACAAGATCACCTGAATTTCATTCCCCCCCTCCCCCCACGATCACTAGGAAAATAGAAGACTTTGCATGCAAAGAGGTTCTACATGGGTGAGGTGGAGGTGAATTCTCCCCAGTGGTATCGGAGGGAGCGGAGATTCCAGATTTCCAAACCTCAAAAGTGACAATAATGATTTCTTTGAGTGTAGGAACGAGTTTCTGTCGACTTCATTTTCTACTTGAATACCAATTTGTACGCAATTGGTGAAATGGACTCAGTTGCAAATCAATTTGATGAAAAATACGATCAACAAGAAATTCAGATGGGACTCAGTAAGATTGCCCATCAACATGAAGTTATGTTACGTACAAGTTGGAGTTCAAGTGGAACATCAGGTTGACGGAAACTCGGGTAGTGTGCTTACTTGATGAGGCCACATAGATGAATACTGTCGTGGCCAGGCAGAGTAGTTTCCCTCATGGAAATATGCTGTGATATCTCAAATATCGTGCCCCTGTGCGGCACATTCAGTTGAAGAATATCATAAGAGAAATATTCCACTGGGATTCAGTTGATTCTCCCGTTCACAAATGAGTGTAGTTCTCCAGAAACCTGTGCCTATTTTCTCTGATACACGTCCGTGACACACAGAGGCTGTACTCAAGATATAATGCATTTTAAGACAAAATAGTCACCAAGTGGTTAAGCATACGGCGTTCTTCCCAGAATCTTTGAGCACCGGCTGGTGAATGTGCTGCACGGTAAGTCTGCGTCACAAGACGAGTGAACATTCGGGATCACCGGTCAAAGATAGTTTTACCAAAAAACAACTACTTATCGACAGTTAGTAAGGGTGTTTTTTCGTTGGCAGCGTGTGTTTAAACATTGTGCGCTCGAATGGCTTACTTGGCTGTTGGTCAGCTAGCAGTCGGTCTGTTTGCCGAACTTGACCAAACGCAATGAAGATGCTTTCTTGAAGACTCAGTGGATGTTAGGAATTAGGATGAGTGAACAAAAGCAACTGAGCAGACGAACAGAGAAGGCAGTGCCTTACGAAGAAGTTTGGTGATTTCCGCAGATGAACACAATTGAGAATTTTTGCCATCGTGATAGATGATAAAGGCACTGAGGACATGTCCTCGTTTGGACAAACTTTTTGTTATCAAAGGCACATTTCTCGCTTTCGACGAGTTCGTTGTAATAGGACGCTACTGTTGTTACTTGCGATAAAAGTAGAATGCGGATAATGGAAGAAAGAAGCATTTCATGCCCAACTGACACACACCGTTCTAGCTTTTCTGCCCCATCCGTCCACAATGCAATGCTGTTTTCAGTGGAGATCAATTGATACGTATCATCCGATGCGGACTTTTCGCTGGTATTTATCGTGTTTGAGATGGCATCGGTCTTATCTAAGATGACCTGGCTATCACGTATCCATTGGTGAGTCAAACGTAGCCAGAATTGCGCAACGCCGTAACAGACCTGCAACAAAGAGAACAGACGTGTTAGGCAATTTTTTTAAACACAAGGTTATTCCACACCCAGTGCGTGAGAACGAACAAAATATACTCCAGTAATAGTAAGGGTCTCTGTCGGTAGTTCGTTCCACAACCCCAGGGATCGTCTCTGTGACTTGTAGGCAGTGCTCAATATGTCAACATCAGAATCAGCAGGAACAAACACGTGTGGGCCTTCCGTCAGCTTACGTGGTTTGGAATTGGTGGTTGGGAAACTGAGAGCGATGTCGGTCTCGCATATGAGTTCCTTCACCTCCGGTATTATTACATGCACGTCAGCCTTTTTCACTGACCATATTTGAACGTAGTTAGTGTCACCACGAAAAAAAACGCACTGCTCGGAGAAAGTGGTGATTTGTTCCTTCGACTGCGTTTAGCCCTGACCGAATACATCCTCAAAAGGATTAGAATAAACAACATTCTTGTTTCTCGCATGTTTCCTTTGAAACTGAATTTTGGCGACGAAGTAAAGCATGATGTTAGAATGGGTAGTTTCGATGTGTATGATAGTTTGGGGCGTCCAAATTCCAGTGGGAATAGAAACCAATTTCCTAACCAGAAGAGTTCTTTTTGACATTCAGAAAAGCTGGTGTTCTGAGATCCCAAAATGGGGCGAAATAAAGGTGACGAGAATTCGATACTACCTTCCCCAAACCCGTATCCTCTCCAAGAAACTCAAATCTATGCTCAGTGAAAACGCTCAGAAAAACTCAGAAAAACGTCCCACAGTTGGGTCGAACATTCATCACATGAAAGACCCAGATTCATTCATCAGCCTGTTTGTATCCGTGTGCACCTGACGTCCAATATCTGAGGTCATAACTTAAAAGATAGATATTGTGGCTTGGGAGTATGCAGTGACAATTCCACACATCATAGTACATTAAATTGCTCTGAATAACCTACCTCGACATCTTCCAGACAGTTCAGGTTCTTCTCATCATCGACAAATGGTCCAATCTGCTCACAAACCAGACGTGTATGTTCTTCTTCCGCCTGAGCCTGTAGCAACCGAAGTACCTCAAACTCGGATCTCATAACGCGAGTCCCAAGTTCAAGGGCATTTACTATACCGAATAAAAGATGGTGTAATGTTAAACAGTCAGTGCAAAAACAGATCTATTGGGCACAATGTAAGCAAAGTAGTTACGAAGGAAACCAAACCAATCCACAATCTTCAGGGACCACCACTTTTCATGGTGAATTTTCGGTCGGACACGACAAGAATCTGACTTTTGTCATTTATGCACCTCACTATCATGCAACCTATAGGGCATTTTATAGCTGGATAAACTCCTACCAGTCAAGCGCGAGCATATATTTTGAGTTGAGATGAACTGGAACTATGGAGAGGATAAAACTAAATCACAGCTTCATTGGCATTCTCTTTTGTGCGAACTTATAGCGATCCTAAAAAGGTGGTTTCAAGAAAAAAACAAAGCGTGACTCCAACCCGCTTGGCTAAGTAGATACGCTTTAGTCGTCGAAAGATCGGTTGAAGGTGCCACAACTGAAAGGCGAGACGAATCGACGCACGATAACACACTGTTTTTGGTAGGATAATTTCTTCCTTGCCACATAAGGATCCTTTTTTGTGACAACTTGTGGTCTTTTCTTGGGTCTCATTGAAGTTTAATTGGAAAGAGGTCCCTACTAATCAAGCCGACGTGGCCGATGGCCATTTTGTGAATCCAGGATGCTGCGCTGGTATGTGGGTCACGTATATGCAGGATTATTGATTACCCGGAGCGTTCATTTCGGATGAGATGGAAAGTTGCATCGCAAATCGAAGAAACTGTGGAGAAACACTCAATTAAAAGACAATACTTTACTATTCTTGCACGGAAAGCATGCAACACACTTCCGTCTTCTATGAGAAAACACCCTGTCGATGAAACATTTTGGAAGGCATCTTGAACAGCGAACAACAGGTGGGATTGAGACATCGGGAGCCAGACCAGAAAGAACTCTCCTCTTAAACCATCCACCAAACAACACTGGCCAAGTTTTCGAACCCAAAATACTATCGAGAAATAGGTAGATGGGGAAAGATAACCTGCTAACTTATCACTGTTCCTGACCAACCTTGTAAATATTCGTCCATCAACATGGATCCATCCGCAGTGCAATTTGATCGAATCGGCATGCTCCGTTGCAGAAGGATGTCATACTCTTGTCCACCCAGAATTCTGCATGATTTTTGATAGTTCTGTTAGGAATGAAAGCGTAACATTGACTGGCTCCGAACGCAAATGCGGAATCATAATTTAACTTGGTAATATTCGATTGTGAAACCCACCTGCAGCTGCAGCATCCTTTTTTCAAGCAGGTTCTCATCCACCTTTTCCGGCTCTGGATACTTTAGACCCGCGAGATCCAAATCCTCGGCAACATTACTACTGAGTTCAAGCCTCCAAGGCCTGTGAAGCAGTTGCCGAAGCCTTTTCAATTGCTCAAACCATTCCTGACGTGCTTCTGTCCATACAACATACGGGAAGGCGTCTTGCGAATTTCGACCGGTACTATCAGTTGGTGACATGGTGTCATGCCTTTGAGCTTTGCTTCGTAATCCCTTCAGTTCATTGGACAAATATCCTCCCGAATGGTGCGTTTCACATTGTGATAGCAGTTCGGTCAATTCGTTTTCCAGACTTTGTCTTCTCGAATTGGTCACCTAATGACGGAAGTGGGAATGTGAGGCGTGCTCAACCGTAACAACTGTACATGAATCTGGAGCTATGAAGATAAAACTTTTCATGTAAACACAGTAACTTACTTGATCCAGCGTAGCGATTCCCATCACATCCGCAATACTAAGGCCGGCTTTGGTATATGGTGCAGGCCGTTCTTCTAGTGACTGGAGTTGGCTTGTCAGCTTATTGATTCGGGTAGATTGATCTCCCTGGTCCCTTATCCTAGTTGACACTGATGCTAGAGAGCAGTGTAATTGAGTTTGAATACAGTCCACCTCCACGATGTGTTTTCTAAGTAAGTGACATGAAATAAGTTTTTCTGAGATAGTTCGCAAACCAGGGATGATAGCATGCAGCAAAAAAGTTATTCGGATAGCGGGATTCGTGAGAGAATTCCTGCTTAAGCCAGCATATATTCTAACCGGATTTCGTAGGTGGCTTGGTGCCGAAATAGAAGAAAACACTGTTGCTAACAAAACAACAGGCAAGCGCTCGGGTATCCCATCACTGTACCGAAAAAGATGTCAACAATGGAGCAGTGTTGTGGTAGGTTTTCCTCTCATCTCAACAGGCAGCTGATGGGACTGCCTTTATCGAGTCATTAGTTGGTTCGCTGGAAGCTTTGAACGTGGTCTGTCGCTTGTTGGTGGAGCCAGCAGTATAGATTTAATTCGGCATCCCTAAGACTTAATTTTTGGCCGAGGTGAATAAATGGAAATGATTATAAGCCTGCCTGAGAAAGTCAGTTATTTTAATGGGGATTCCCACATTTAATTGAAGTCATCCTATGCCCAAAAGCCGAGAAGCACTTTGCAGCCATTTCACCCCTATTTGTAATCATCAGCATTGCGAATCTCACTGTGAGGAGTCTCGAACCCCCAACCTACTGGCTAGTAGTCTGAACTGTCCGGTGGTGATCGACTGATCTGCACTGTGATTAACACGGCGCAACTCATTCTTCAGTCAAGGAATTCACATTACGTACCATGCGTCTCAGCTCTCTTCATACCATCAACAAAGCCAGTCATCTTGAAAAGCGATGAAGCTGTGTCCGGCTGTTTAGTTGTCACTTGGGGGTCACCAGCAGTGTTAAAGACCTTGCGGCTGTTAGCTGGATATCTTACCCCACCACTAAGAATGATGGGACTAAGGTCTGTAACCAGTGTGGATAAACCATAGTTACACAAGATACATCGCCACTTATCGCCATCCAAGTGGCTTGTTACCGAAGGGCTCCTCGAGTGACTTCACAGAGGAAGATCCGATCCATGCAATGGGATGACTTACTCGCTCAAAATATTACTCACTCTTCGAAACTCCAATCCTCTCAGGAGCCGTATGATGCCCAATGAATTAGGGTTGCACATCTGGAAAGTGCATTTCGGATTCTCAGCACGGGTTTACTTTACTGGGAAGAAGGAAATATATATTTGAAAAATCGAAGGTGTCCTCCTGTGTACCATGATGTGAGCAACTAAATTTCACTCAACCTTCCCATCTGTGACATCCTCTTTGCATGTCAATGTAGATCAGTTCAGGGGTGGAACATCCGAATATCAAACACGTGCGCATTCCCCTGTGAGCAAACAAGCAATAACTTGGTCAAAAGGGATAGAACAAAAGAAGTGAGACAAATTAGCAAAATGAGATTTTTGCGAAGCTGACTGAACAGAATATCTCGCTCATAGAATTCGTCGACTGAATGTGTTCCAGTTGGTACGATATTCAAAATATCGAAGTATACTTTCTTGACAGAACACATTCATATAGTGACTGAAAACTCTTCAACAGTCCACAAGTGGTTTCACTTTTCTTAGGGCTCATCGTGTAGGCCAATTCCCTGGGTCTCCGTCAGCCCGTGTTCTGGTTGAACAATAACTTGTACACAATCGGCAGAATACACCCATTTGCGCACCAATTTGATTTTAACAGGGGACCCGAGTGAATCCGAGCGGTATCTGTCGTTCACAGAATTCTCTGAAATAATTTGCAAGTGTATTTCGCCAAGTGCGTACAAGCAACAGAATATGAGTTTGATGGAAACTCGGGGAGTGGGCTATCTGATGAGTCCCAAGAAGGGCGAAACCGGTAGTGGACTGTCGACAAGTTTTCAGCACTCCTAAGCCTAATAAAAACATCATCTATTTCAGGCAGTTTTGCTACCACCTTATTGACCGATATACAGACGATCACCTGTGACAGGAACTAACCTTGATTACCATCGACCAGTTAGTCAACAGAACATAAAACAGGTATTCTTAAACAACAGTGCAAAAGCGAATATACAGGGGTAATTCAAGCTACACATACTCTAACAGTCCTCTGACTTCTTGGCTGTCCACCAAGTCCAGCTGCTCCACAAATGTATCTGTAACTGCCCGTAGTTCATCCACGGTTCTTGCAATGCGAGACAGGCGATTCGGTAGTTTCTGTAACACAACAAAGTAGCTCAATCATTAGGTTGTGAACGACTTAGACAATACAACCTCAGCTAGCAAAAAGTTCTACTCAGGAAAGAAAGTTTTTGATGTAAAAAAAGAAAACACATACTGGATCCCAATATGCCTTCATACGATCGCGAGACATCGCTTATTTCCAGTGGACAGGTTTGAAAGTAAGCTGATCAGAAATCCGTTCTGCGGCAACCAACATCGGGATAGTTGTGAGACGTCTACTCAGCTATAGAGACTGTGGTGGTGTGGTCATGTAATACGCACGTGGTGCTATCGAATCCACGGTTTTCCATGCCTAAGTTAGAATGCTGACACAAAAAGGGGGCTGACAGGTGATTTGGATATGAAACACTCGTCCTGAGTTCACAGATTCGTCGGTGTTGCTAAAACGTTTCAGTACAAGTTCAAGGTTGCAAAGTCTATGGTCACACTAACGATTGTTTCATATGAAAGTTAGGGGAAATCGATAGGGAATTCAGTCACCATGGATGAGTCTTGAAACTTTCGCCGCTAATGAGCGAGAATAAAGTAGCAATGTTAGCTGTTTTACTGTTTGATCGATAAATGAAACATTACACTACATCCATTATTGATTATCCCATGGAAAACTGCAGAACCTCCCATGTTGTTTTTGAGTCCTAATGCGGGTCTCATTCGGATGAGTGTAATACATCTGTGAACATTGAAGCGGTCCTATTCGAAAAATAGGAATCCAGTAAGGTTGGACTGTGTTTTCACTTCTGAGACGTAAGGTGCTGTTGACTCTGTACTCAGCAATGAATTCGTGCTTGATCATCGAGTTACATTTAGCGGCAAAATAGCCTGATTCTGCGAACGCGAGACTGATCGATCGCATTTAGTACCAAAAATTGGATTGCTCCTCTATAGTTGACCATGATGACGTGAAGGTTCAACTGAATGTCATTCGGTGTACCGTGACAAACAAAATGCTAAAATCCTTAAGTAGGTTCATTAAAAAGCGACCATTAAATCATCAAATATTTCTGTTTTTGGGAATTGGCCCAACTCAGAACTGAACACCTTTGCAAAAGTGATTTATTAATAGCGATAATAAAAATGTTTAGCATTTACCAAGGGCAGAATCTTGTACAGTTTGCTACCTATTGGTCTGGAACAGCTGAAACCATTTGTCACTATTCAAAAAATTCTGTTTACTAGGTAGGTATTCCGACGCCCCTTTGGTTACACCGTCCTAGCTGCTGAGCCTCAAGACCGCTTCATTGCAAGTCACCTAACACCATTGGATTTGTGAAAAAGCCACTTTTGTCCTTCCACGCTAAAATCTACATGTTCCTTTAGAACATGCTTGTGGTGAAAAGTCTACAGGGAAAAAACTCGCCAGGAAACGCCTGAAATCATTTTCGCTTGACAATAGGTTGAGTCACTGTGTTTTCAGAACACGATGAGGTCAGATATTGGGTGGGAATGTAGTTTATCAAACCCATATGGGCAACTGCAAAACCCACAAAAATTTGATGTTTCCGGTGTATTCTGAACAGAACCATGAGTCACCTTGTGGTCTGTAACGGTGCAGGTAAACATGCACTAATGTGTGACGTACAAAAGTGTCCCCTCTTTTTAGGCAACGCCATATCTTCGAACGCATTCTGGGTTGATTGTTGGTTGGTGAAGGACCAATTAATGACATTCTGACTGGGCTACGGGGCTGAGTAAAATAACCTTGGCTCACATAGCCAAAATAATGAAGGTCGTGGGCTGTCGACGGATATTCAGCAACCCTATGAGTAGTATATTACAAATATATACATGTATCGCGATATCCCGAATATCGTAGCGACTGAAACATGAGGCGGCCTGGTGCAGCACATTTAGTTGCCTGGAAACATCACAAACGAGAGATTCAGCTGGGTTCCAGGTGAGCCTCTCGAAAAACCAAATTAGTTTGCAAATGAGTGTGTATATTCGCTAATGAAGGAATAATTTTGAAGGATGCCGTCAAATAGCTTTTTTATTTGCAAATGCTCATCACGCAGTGGTCAACTTGTGACTTAGGTTTTGCCGAACAGATCAGAGCAACGGGAGCAAACTAGAATCAGCAAACACTTTGTCATCGTCTGCTAAAATCGACTTTGGAATAAAGGTATCTTCTCAAACAGTGCTTTCTTACAAGAGGCTTTCAAAAATGATTTTTCTCCAATATTCGTTCACAGAATTATGATAAATATTTGTAGATACGGACCTCAAATGTTTGCTGATT
>NW_008751670.1:1466417-1505880 GCF_000715545.1 Opisthorchis viverrini
AATCGGCACTGACGGCAACACCAGATAAGAACAATGACGATTCGCAGTCATGCAAACATGTCAATTTATCTGAATAAAATCTCAATGGAAAGAAAACCGAGCAGAAAGAGAAAACTACAGTTATCCCACCACAAACATCTCCGACACTCAGTCGGTCAATCTGGATAGAAACTAATGTAGCATTAACGTCATGATATTGGTTAGCCACGATATCATTCAGTGTCTCCAGCCAAACACAAGGAGGGTTACACGGACCCCCTCCTGGAAGGCGAGCGACACCAAGTCATAAACCTGCGTCAGATTCTGTCCTCGTCCGGTTTTCGCCACAAATTTCACCTTAGCAGGAGGCAAGTCGGCATGCGCAACATGATCTAGCCACACTAGATTGCAGTGTTGGATGCATTCTCTGAGTGAAGTAATGTCCGCCTTACCAAAGCCCTTTTCCAAATTTGCTGTCTCTCGCTGATTCCAGCAACAGTTCTGAGGCACTGGTGGTGAAAGACCTGCAGATACCTGATATCTCCACCCAAAGTGACAAAGTCTTGCACGACAATACATCTCGCACTGCATTACGATACAGGCATCCTTGGAGACCCAGTGCTGTGTCCTTTTTGAAGTCATAAGTGGTGTCAATTGGCAAACGTAAATCTGGCCTTTGGGATTCGTGCGCTGACTTCGTCTGTCACACCACCGTCAGAGCCAATGCATCTCAGAGATACGAATAGAGTCCCACAACATCTAGTGTCACTCCTTGAATTCTTAGAGGCATGTTCAGAGACTGTGCGTCTCGCGGCATGAACTTCCACTTTATGGGCGTGAGGCACATGCCGAAAGACCAGAATACCGAGTAATACCGTCACTTCCGCTCTTTTTCGAAAATCAGAACAATGTAGTCCGCGCACCCCAGGTCGTCACGAAGAGACTGGACCTTACCGTGGTGCGACGGTTTGCCCAACTCTACAACCCACTGCTTGACACTGGAGAGTGTATATGTGACACTCATAGCCACTCAACAGCAGGCTGGTCGATCGGTGGAGCTCTGATTAACAGTTTTTCGGTCCTCCAGGTTGGGAGCTGGAACATATGTATCGACTTGCTCCTCAGGGTGTTCCGACGGTTTTACACCAACCACCGCTGCCTTGCGGTTAGGCTTTTGGGTCGAAAGCTGTGATTGAGGACCCTAATCATTCTTCTCTCTAGGTCTGGGCGTCATGGCAGTATCCCAGTCCTTAAAAAACCATAAATAAGACACATTTACAAATAGTCTCGTGACACATTGGCAGTCACGTGATTTCATCAACCATGTCAGCTTCCTTGCTGCATACAGCAAGGCGCGTAAGCAAAAACAGGTTACTGCTGACACCTTCCGTATTTCTCTTTAACGTGTTCGTTGTTGATTGCAACTGCACCACTCTATTCTGTCTGGTTCGTTGAGGTTGACTGGTCACACCTTAAACGCTTCGGTTCACAGGCTCCCAGTACCATAGGAGAATCGTGAAGTAAGTAGGAATAGCACTCTACTAATCTCAAGAAGTATAATTTCCTGATGATTTTAGCGGATGGCCTTAACCAAGAAATCGCTTGATACGAGAATTCTTTCAGTTAACCAAAAATCGCTTGATACGAGAATTCTTTCAGTGTTGTCCTCCCCGTCCAGGCATGAGAATCGCTTGCGGAAACTAACCTACTGCTTTACACAACTTCGGTTCAATTACATGTCGAAAGTTGTCAGTTGCGCCGAACGCATAGCTATGCTACAAGGAGACCCCAATGATTCACGTTACCGGAAGAGAATCTTCGACAACAGTTACTTCAGGACTATGCAGTACGAGCCCATTCGTCATTATTGTACGGGTCATCTAAGAACGATTGGTGAAAACGGGTCATCTGGAGACCTGAAGGCTCCCATCGATGACCATTTCGTGGATAATATTCAGCTGAGTTTATATCCGAAAGACGGCTGGCCAAAGTGGTCTCTTTCCTGCTGTCAACCTTATCCTGCAATAGACTCCAGTCAATAGATACGGTTTCCGCCTATAACCAGCGAGAATATAGGTGAAAAAAATGCAGGTCAACCAACTTAAAAATACTGTAGTTATGTGAAGGTTATCGTCGGGTTACCAACATTTTTGCTGACCATTCCTGATGACCTTTGTCATAGAATTATGGAGACTCTCGATGCTTTATCGGACTTAGAGCTTAACCGCGTCGTGCTACCGGATAGCTCCACGTTTTTGCGTCTAACCTCTGTAAATCGGGTTGTCTACTCGAATCACATTTTGACTAACGATTGAGAGTTGTCATTTAGGTAAGTGGTCAAATTTGACCACAGTGATGAACAAAAACTGTCGTGAACTGTGGAGTGCCCAGAGGAAACTGTGCACTAGTAGACACAAATCCAGTTCTTCAGAAGTCGACGTTAAAAGGCTAAACTGGCCTTTGGTCGGAGCTCGAATTTTGAGTTGCACTGATGATTTCTTGAGCATATGCAAGCTGCTGCTTCAGCTGGACAACAGGACAGCTGGACAACCTAGAGCTCAGAATTATGGACACGTCTGTTGCGCAACGAAAGCGTAGCTTTCGTCAGAACGCCCACATCTATTTATTTGATGGGTAGCTTTCCCTTAAGAGCACGTTGCGGGCGAGTTTCAGATATAATAATGGGGACATCAACAGTTCGAATGAAAGTGCTTGATCTAGCACCCCCGAGCCAAATTTGTTTTCATAAAAATCTGGTGTTGAGAATGTCGTGCTGTCAGGCCCAAGGACCTATCAGTCCGTATTGAAATCTGTCCCGTGATCTTAACATTGTGAACATTTTCAATCACGTGGTTCTTAAAGCTCTTACTGACTTAAAATAACCTGACTTTTTATCCAAAACGACAGCACTGCTGTACATAATAACGACAGAAGATGAGTTATTCGTCTCTCCTCATAGAGAAGTGCCTGCTGTTTTCGAAATTGTAATGGATGGTGAGAACCACAGGGGTACTGAGTTCGATCATAAATTTCAATTGCTCCGATTTCTAGTAAATGACAGGTACTGAGTTGGATCATTAAAAGGCTCGAAATCATCAGTGTGCAAATGACTGAGCAACCAGCGCACATTTTTCGGAGAAAAGTGTGGATCTATTCGGTTCACACAAGCGTAATCAGTAACGCTTCATGCGACTAAATGGGTTCCAGATGGGAATACAGAAAACAGTCTGAAAATGCATATAGCTAAAACTCAGCTATCCACAGAGGCCAGTAAGGTTCATTCGTATTCGTTTATAACGAGAAGAAACTTGCATGCTACTCGTTTTGTCAGAAATCTCTCGGCAAGATACATTGATTGGGCTCTCGAGCTCTCAACTAACCAAGCGATTCTGAAAAAAGCTGAATATATTCGCTCGATCGACAACTGGATTATCTTGAGTGAAGTTGAGACCTGGAGGCTTTCGGAGCTTTCATTTGATATACATACAATATGCAATTGGTACTAAAAGAGTATAATTCCTTTACACTAGCCGCAAACAACTCTTGGGGAGATGCGCACAGGAGGTGTTCACAGGCACGCGGCCGCGCTCTAATTCCCATGGAACAACGATGTGTGCAACTTTCACACAGAAACAAACATCTTCATAGACAATTACTAGCCCTGATCAAACGGATCCTTACTGCAGTGCCACATATCCTTAAACGGAACGAATAGGCCCCCATGAAACAGAAATCGGAGAAAACTATGCTCGAATCGTGCTTCTGATCACGCTGTATGGACAGTAGTGAATTGGGATATTCTTGGAGACGACTCACCCTTCACTAATTGTGATTTGTGAGTCCTTCTGATAGTAGCTACACCTATCTAAACCACCTACATTATTCTCGTCTAGTATGGAAAGATCGGCTTACAGTACTATCTTGCGCAGTAAATTAGAGCATTGAACATTTTTCGGGACATCGCAATATTCGCGCAAACTTTGGTAAAGCGCCTTGTAATCTTGTGGACATCAAATTCTGCTGGATACTTCATAAGGAGCTTTTTCTCACGCGACGCAAAATTAAGTTCCCCGATTGTAGAATGTAACTTTCTATCATTCTAGCTCATATATAGTGAAAAAGCAGCTTCCCAGCACGTCCCCCTAGAAAAGAAGTTTTTCTTAAGAACCAAAAAAACCGCGAGTTGCGTTTCCATCAGCATCCGATATGGAAGAAAATTGATGGGTGGTCACCGAATTGCGGGGGGTGTGGAACTTTCAGGTAGACTAAAATTCTAAGGAAGACAGAGAACTGAACGCGTGTATAAATGGGAATATTTACGGAAACTCAAATGGGCCTACGACTTCCAAGTGCTGGTTTCCTTCCAACAAACCCTCCTTTTCTTATGCATTGCTCCCCTAGGATCTTCCACGAAAGCTAAACTGTAGCCAAAACATGCCCGACGACCTGCGCTCCTCGACTCACCAAGTAGGGGCGCCTATTGGTGAACGACGTTAAACTGGCATTAGGTTATGTCGCATGCCTGCGACGCACGCCACCAAAGGCCGGTGGTCATGGGATGGCATAACCTGCTGCTAGGTCACCGGCAAACTTGGCACCTGCAGTCTTGGACTCATGCCTCAACTGTTCCGCCACCTCTGTAAGCCTCTGTTTTAAGATATTCCGCCGAGTTTTCAATTGATAGACAAGAATCTCAGTCATAAACCATAAATTAGTCCAAGTGAAACTAAGATGCTCTGAGAGACTTGCAGTGTTTTGGAATTCATGGACCTTGGGATACCTTTTGGGGCTCATTTCGTCATCCTTAGATTTCCGTCAATGGGTGCAAAGATCCCAGTCTTGCTATCGTAAAACTTTCGATGGGGAATATTTTTTATTTAAGATACTGAGGCACCTCATTTGAACATATGGAGTCTACTATTTTTTAATAATGCGGCTGACTAAATACATCTTTCGGTGATGGGTGAATGGGACCATTTTTGTCGCGTGGCCTCGAGTAGTCCAGTCTCCGATCTCCACGATGTTTGAAACATGAATTCGTCCACAGTGAACATAGATGAAAATCAACAGCGTAGAAGTCGTTAAACATCAACCACTAACCAACCACTAACCCACCGCTGCGCACAACTACGCACTGATGATGTTACCTCGATTGGTGATGAAACGTTTGCAACCAAATTGCCGAGCTCAGCGAACAAGCCAACAACCATCTACGCTACCCGAGCTCCTCTATAGAAAATCAACCATATCTTCACGATTGACATCCGATTAAGTAAGATGGAAGACTTTCGACTGGCCTCTGTGATCAAAGAAGACGTGTATGAATAAACAAAGAGGTGACGAACGGAAGGCTGTGTGATTGACATCCGATTAAGTAAGATGGAAAACTTTCGACTGGCCTCTGTGACCAAAGAAGACGTGTATGAACAAACAAAGAGGTGACGAACGGAAGGCTGTGTCGACCGGATACCGGGTGGTCTGAAAGACCGATGAGTGAACGCGACAAGTAAACTATCGACAGGTGCACTGAGTGTTCGACATTTGGTTGGGAAGAAAACCAAGTTGCTCGAATTTTATCGAGCTATTAGTTGTGCGGTTAATGTTACTCGGGCTCTGTGTTGCATAAGGACCGAATATTTCGAAAAGTGGTTTTTATGCACATTTGGAGATGGCCTGGCTTTTGCAGTTGGTTGCGTGGTCGTCCGACAAGATGATGGTTCTCAAGTTTACCATATATGCCACAATCCGCGAGAGAAAACTTAGATAAAGCGGTTGAAAAAAACCAACATCATCATTACTGGACTCGACCGCGCCCTGTCTTCAGTGTTCCGTTTCAGAATCAGCGTTTTTCGGAACCATTATTCCCTATTTATCAATCCTTCTCACACAGGACGGATTGCAGTGCTAAGTCTATGATTTCTGTACACATTCCCCACAGTGAAGAGAGTGTAGGTTGTTTCATGTGGTGTACAGGACAGCCTGGCTTCACGCCCTGAACCAGTCTTGAGATACAGCAACGACCAAAGACTTTCTGCACTTGTCTCGATGACCAACAGCGCACACGCTTGCGGTCAGGGCACCTGCGTCACGTCTGTTAATAGAACCCAGCAGAATTTGAACCGCTGGATGGACCTGGAATATTTGCAATCGAGACTTGGTCCTGCAAACGGAACCAAACTAGGCTGAAAAGCCGAGAAACACTGTGCAGCTGTTTCATCCTTGTTAGGAATTCGAAACTAAGAGAGTTTCGAATCCTCTATTTTCTGGTCAGTGGTTGAACACTCAACCATTCGGACGGAACCAAACTAGGCTGAAAAGCCGAGAGAGAAACACTAGCTGTTTCATCCTTGTTAGGAATTCGAAACTAAAAGAGTTTCGAATCCTCTATTTTCTGGTCATTGGTTGAATACTCAACCATTCCGCCACGAGCAGCGGAACAGCGGCGTGATTAGCTCTCATCTAACTGACCAGCGGGCGGCAATGTTTACACCAGACCAACCAACATCAGCGAGACTAGTCCTGCTGAGTTTCTCACGTCTGACTGGATTTGATTGTATCCATTCTTTCCAAAGTGATTTATTGTTATGGCCTCGGCCGAGAGACCTGGAATAAATTGGTCTCTGTAGGTCAGTCACATCACTCTTGTGCGCTTCCCGGGAAAGAATATTGTGGGGTGTGTGTTGAAATGATCTAGTAATTGACGGATTTTCGGCATTAAGCCTGAAGAAATATGGACAATAGCCAAGGTTGTTCTTAAAGAGAGGCGCCAACCTACCATTGTGGGTGATGGGAAGGCTCTTAACTTGAAGGTAAAGTGATTCAAAAGGACAGTGCTCGGCAAACCAAGTAAATATGAATTCAGGTTAGAGGTAGTCGATCCTGCCAAAAATTGTCATACTGCCAACGACTCGGTTACCGAAAAAAATTGAAAACATATGTTTGGTTGAAAATGTTACAGGCGAAATACCAAGAATCGTAAAGTTCCGTTCACGACCCATTCTAAAGATATGTGTTAGGACTATGAGAACGCAATTTGTTATATTAGGGTTTTATTGCTGAGCTCGAATAGCAAACTCGTTCAACTTCCTGGTTGATGCAGTTTACTTGACAAAAACACGAAATCGGCAGTAACTTAAGCTTCAAGACAGCATCCGGAAAATGAGCCCAAAAGCTCCGGTTCTAAACTAAGGGGAAAATATTGGCCCACCATTGACCATGTTTAATCCACCGTCATGAGCGCTGAAATTGGTTGCCAGTTCCCAATCGTCAGATAAGGATTTAACAGATGTGCAATGTTCCTCATCTTCTCGACACAGCGGACTATACTTTTCGACACAGCGACTATACTTTGCAGGATTAAAAATTTAATCGTTCGGAAGTGAATTCAATTTTATAACGCTGCCTAAAGCAGGCTAAGTTGGGCGCACTGTTTAAGACAAGAACATGCAATCCATCGTCTGTAAGTTAGTTCTTTTCCACTGACGCTTGCTATCCTCGTTCTGAGTTATTTATGTCATCTTGAATGGGTAGCTCAGTCAGAGAAGAACATGGCACGATTTCACAACTCCCACAGATACCGCATTCTATTCCTTAAGAGGCAAAAACAAAACTTCAACTGCAGCGATCAGCCCCCCCTCCGCAAAAAAGTAGCGACTTTTTGGTGGGTTGGTCCTACTTGGGTGACGCTACACACCTTAATTTCAGATAAAAAGCAGCAAAACACTGAAACTAGTAATGGAATGTCACGTCACAATTTAAAAAATCGTCCCCTATAAACGGGAATATGATAGATGAAGATTGCCACTATCGAGAAATACGAAACTTCTCTTTGGAAACACTACCCCCAACAAGCAACACCTCCCTCCTTAGTTCCAGTTTATCTAATCATCAAATGGTTGTCTGCTTGTTTCAACTAGAGAGCGTGTGCACCATGCTGCATTAGTACTGCTACAGCGTTGATTTTCGCTCCCTTACAGCAGTTGATACCAGATACACCCATGGGCAAACCACATTGGGAGTTATGGCCCGTTCAGATGCATGAAGGCTTGCTTGCAGCTCTTCAAACTGGATCACATTAGTCCAGGCATAAGGCACATGCTCGGCAAGGTTCGCGCCACTTGCCCGGTTATTCTGACCTATTGAAGTTGGGCGGATCTCGATCCACTCACTTTGCATTTTGTCACTTCATCAAATTCGTATTACAGTGTCATTGTATACAATATCCTTCTTGAAGGTTAACAGTAAATATAGTGCAAAATTTCAGGGTGTTGGTTCTTTCCGAGGAGGAAGGCGTGTTCGTTTGCACCTTACATGGGAAGCACAACTTTGTGGCAAAAAGTTGAATATAACCTCCACATAGTAAATCTAACATACAAGTGGGAAACTTGTTTTTAGTTCCTCGAGGAAAAATCTTTCTGCAGCAAGAAGAATCAGGTAACTAACTCATAAACGAGTACCAAGTAGGTAAGCTGTATCTTGTTCCTTGTAGGGGGGATTTGTGCTCCAAAGCAACCTATGGTGGTCTTTACTGTGGGTCCGAAGGTCACCAACACCTCGACAGATTTCATGGGTGTGTGGTGAAGTTGTTTTGGCTAGACAGTGAGGTTTGTGATGGAGTGGAGCTTTTGGAGTAGGCGTGGCTAGAACATTTTCCTGACGTCTTCGGCAATGGGACTGTACCGACGCTGGGTTGAATGCTTGCTCTCTCCTATGAACCAGGGAAGTTTCTTCGTCTCTTTGGAAAGACGCATATAGAGATTTCGACACAAGAAACCCTTGACTTGATGGTAACCTGACTTTAGTTTGAGCTCAAAAGCGCATCAAACACCTACCGACTGTTGAAGAAAGCCGAACAGAAGACCAGAGAACCATCCACTACACTGGTTGTTCATTCGGGACACACAATATATCGATACAGTCTATCTGCTGAATGCCGTCATCACCATCCATCCAATCTGTGTAGTGCTAACCAACAGTAAAGGATGAAAAACCCATACTCCTTTGGTCAACCTTAATTAGCCAACAGTTCCAAACTTACCACACAACGGAACAACCATGATGCTAAAGTTTGCTTTTGTATTCATATAATACAATATCTCTCCTGTCGGAGTAAAAACGATTGTACATATTTTTCGGTATCAAAAAGTGCAAAATTGATCTTCTTTAAAAATGCGAGTCATTATTCTTTCGACTGAGATAGAGGCGAACGAGTGAATACGGAGTGCGTTGAGCCAATTCTTATCGTATGCACAGGAAAACAAAAAAAGATAGAGGACAAAGGAAGCATGAGTGTTCTTCTGACAAATCACAGAGCAATAGAAAACAGCCGTTTGTTCAGGGATATGTAAAACAGTGCAATGTAAAACGCACCTAGCAGGCTAATCCATCGATCGTTGGTTGCCTAGCCGATCAGTTTCCGAGCCAAAAATCTAGGCAACACAACGAATACCTTGGGAAGATCTGCATTGGTCACGATTAAAAAAAGTTGACCAGTGGGTTATTACGGTGGATGTTTATGTTCCGTCTGCCGCCGTAGTTGTCGATATCGTTGAATAGCGATTTCAGCGGGAGTTGGATGACGAGTATCGAGTGAACGCCTGGTGCTTTCTGTAGCATACGTTAACGAGCTAGGTAAAGTGGGCTGGACTTCTGAATGTCGGGAGGTTCTTGAGGTTGGAATAATCTCGAACATTTGTCTTCCGATTTGAGAATTAGGAGACTGCATAGGCAAAGTGACCGCAGAGTCAGATATCGAAGCACCCATCGGTGGCGGGCGTCCGGAACGTAAGAGATTATCGAGGTCCGAAGCAATATGGGATGCACTCAGGTCATCCGTACGTGGTTGCTGAAAAGGGAGTTCGCGGTGAAGTTCGCTGGGTAATCGAGCGCGGCCTACAGATGCCTCCAAACCACCAGCGTTCGGAGTAAGCACGGACAACACTGGCCGAGTAGGAATAGAGGAAGTCGGGCGTGAAATCCTCGGGACCAGATTAGTAAACTCTGTTGACATTGAAGGTGATGTTTGGTGAAGGCGGTGTCTATCCTCAGCGGACCAAAGGTCGCCCGCACGAGAACTGGGTCTGCGAGTCCTTGTTGGTACTGGCGAAATGCTTCTCCTTAAAAGCATAGGAACATCTTGACCAAAGAATGGTACCTCGGAAACGGAGCAAGAAACTGGAGTGTGACTTGTAACTTGCTGAAATATGGAACCTTCTGATCGGCGTGTAAATTCCGCGGAAGAAACTGGTACTTCAAAGTGTGGTAGTTCGAAGGAAACATGCATAGATTCAGTCAAACGTTGTACAGTAGCATCAGATGTTGTTGGTTCACTTGTCCCACACAACTGTGCCACTGGTGGACCATCTGAACTTGTGATATGGGCGCGCCAATCAGGCCACGGTTTCTTCGAAGAACATTCCAAGTTGCGGTAACTGGTCCACGGGCGGGAGAATAGTAAAGAAGTTTTAGAAGACGAACCCGAAAGAGACAGGCCAGGATGTTCATGTTCCATCTCATCTTCACGTGAACCTCTCCATCTCGGATCAATTCTAGGCGTCTGTGACTCATCAGGAGTCAGTCGGACTGAAGATTCACCCAGTACTGTTGACGGGGAATACCAGAGCCAGTCCAACATGTTTGGAACCAAGTTGTCAGAAGATCTTGACAGCCCTTGGTCTAGCTTGTGTGTCGATTTGGTTGGAACCGTGCTTACAGGACTTTGGAACCCTGAACGACGGCTTGTCGAAGCAACGTCGCGATTTTCAGTCAAGTTAGTGCTACTTGCCCAAAAGATGGGCCGTTTTGAGCTGGCTGACCTCCCACTCGTGGAGGAAGTGACAATACTACGACGAGGTGTCTGACCCACACAGACAAGCGTATTCATTATTCAGTGGTTGGACAGAGGGAGGAAGAGAAAAAACAGACAAATTCGGTACAATTTCCCGGGGAAAAAATGGAGGGGTTCACAAGAAACAATTAAAAGTACAACACTTTTGACACAAGGGGAGGGTTGAAGGTACTAGTATAGGTTAACAGGTACGACGCCTCTTCTCTGCGAGTAACACGATGTGTGACCACAGTGGACTTGGTTTTACGACGACGAATTCAACAAAAACGACAGCAAAAACGAGAACAACGAGTGCACAAGCAAGCAAACTAAACTCGGGACTCACTCTGATTTGGTGTAGATCCGAGTGGGAGAAACACCCTGTATCAAGACCGGCACTCTGACGAACCAACTGATGCAATTCTCCGTGCAGATTATCGGTCAGTCGCGTAGCTTCCATCGCCTGGTCAATAAGTTCGCGGCGGGCTGACACGGTTTCAACCAGACGCGTCCGAAGGGCATGTAATCGCTTGGAAAAACCATCCAACTCTAGCAAGTTCTCCGAACCTCCAAGCGCGATGTGATCCGCGCGAAGCTGCTTCAAGACCGGTTCCTTTGCCTTCACTTCATGGAGCAATGCTTCCAAAGGACCAGTATCCATTGCGTTAGCCAGTTGGCTGTACGTCCGTCTTAACGGTCCACTTAAAACCTGTTCACCGGAGGCAGAATGGCGCCTACGGCGTCCAGGTCGATTCACAGCCTCGTCCAGTTCTCGTTCCTTACGTCTGAGCCATGAATCAAATTCTGCTTCACACAGTTGTTGTTGATCCCAAGCCGTTCGAAGGTCATGAAGTTTCGCAATGTAGTCATTTAGCTGAAATCAGTCAATTAGCAAATCATCGAACTTTGGCTCGCAAGGAAAGAGAGGGGAACTAAATGAGTAGATTGGAAATTGTGTCTTTGATCAGCTTCTGGGACCCACCAGATCCGTTCTATCTTCATCAACTGCTATGACGCCTTCCGGTCGTAAGTTGTGATTGGATCTAGAAGTTTTAATATCACTTTCCTTTAAAGGTGTTTAGTAAACTTAGTGAACCGGGGAAAATCGCTCTACAGCTGTGTTATGCTTGCCAAAAATTCCAACCAATGTGCATCTCATGGATCAAGTCTGAGCGTCGATCATTGAAGCTTTGTAGACTGCATCGTTAATAAATTGAATTTCAGGCTACTTCAACTAATCAGGGATCGCGAAACAACGTAATTACTGTACAATGTGACGTGACCAAGAATCAAAGAACACAATGAAAACCGGGGCTGTTTGTGCTCATCCAGTCGGAATTATCGCTTTCCTGGAAGTCAGTTACCGAAACCTAAAACATGATTTCGAACAAACAGTTGCCATATCAACTGGCGCAGCACACACAGACCTTATGCCACTGTCCACGAACAAGCAGTGAATAAGACATTCTATCAAATGCTACACCGAAGGGTTGATGCTTCATGTTCGGACAGCGGCAGCACCCCCGGCAAAGGTACTTACAAACAAGCAGTAGTCAGCTTACACACAGCTTCAAAGTGAGTCAGCAGTAGCGGTGATAATAACAAACAAAAAACAAAACATAAACGGATTTATCAAGGACTCAGCAATCAGTGAATTCTTTCACCACAATCTATTATTTGTAAGCAAGGATCGGTGAATTCCGACGAAGTACGCTCATTTGCGAATTAATTTGCTCTTAATGACAGATTCAGTTTGTTTCCCCCCTCTCCCGTTTTACGGTATGACCATATAGGTTGAAGAAATCTCGAAGACTACGTCTACTGACCAGTCTCACGAAGAGTGAAACCGAAATTGGGCTGCGAAGAGTCTTCAGCAACCGTATAATCATTGAGTAACGTCAATTCTGGGTGAAAAATGAATCCCATGAGCTTTAGTCTGTGCAACCAAATGTAATCAGAAAAAAAAAACAAAAGAGTATGCATACTCTGTCAACAGCCCGTTTGAGTGCCTCACTGATTCTCGCAGCTCGCTGGCTCAGTTCGGTGCCTGTCAATGTCATGTCACTTCTCTCCCGGTCTCCACTAGGTTGTTTGTAGGCATCACCGAGTATTTCTGCCATTAAAGTTGCTGGGTCGGCCCTCTGTTGCACCACGGACACCAAAGATGTTGGAATCATAAGTCGTTTTGGTGGACTGGTGTGACACCGGGCTCTTTCCGAAGAAAGTTCTTGAGTAAACAGCTGAACAGAAAGTGACAAAGGCGATCAATTGCATGAACGAAGTAAAGCACAGTGGCCGAAGGATGCAACCTTCGTTTCCAAAGTGGAGGACGTGAAGTTGCATGTCAAAGTTAGACAATGAATTCAAGATGAGAATACTGGGTATGCATAAGAAAACGATCTCCAGTGGAACTTGAAAATCTAAGTTCACTTCTCGCGAAGTCACTGACCTACATCACCATCGTGTGGGACACAGATACATATCTGGCAGAGCTTACCTGGCTTGTATAAGGTATTCTGACCACAAACCTAGAATGGATTCAAATTAAAGCGCTAACCTTGAGATTTTGATCTAAAAAAAACTTGGGATCTCAAAAATTTGAGTGCAAAACGTTCCATTCATTTAGGAATGCGCGATCGCAGTTGAATTTAACTAAGAGTAAAGGGAGGTTTGTCGATCTTTCGGTGTCCAAAAACTGAGAAAACATACTAATGGTATGCCAAAACAGGGATGAAACTCTTCTGTAATCAGATCGCATCCACAAATGAGGATATGATCAACAGAGATAACCACAGGAGGCCAAATGTTCGCATGTGTTGGTGAAGCGCTAGTGACACGTTTGCCTCACACGCCAGATATGTAAAATTTATCTCCCTGCTTATGAGCCAGACTCGAACCTTATCGGGAGAGAAGGGAAGATACTCAAACAAGAGTGGGTGAATACCAGTTGTGTCCGTTAACTAGAAATTGCCTGCAAAACCGAATCAAAACTACACTGCTCACAAGCTGCAGAGCAAGACGCTGCTGAAAGAAGCGCGCAACTCCAGGTGGTTGGGGTTCCACGCTTTCCTTCAGTATCGTCAACATTCCAATCTGATGAAATAGCGAACAAAAAAGCTCACCATCAGTCTAGCCACAGTGGCCTCTGTATCGACCAGCTGAGACTCAATATCCTGTGAAGTGAGCGTAGCAATCATTGGACGTTCCACGGCCGTCTTCGAGGTGTCTTCATCCGATTCGTCTGAGCTTGACAGTACAGTGCGCCAATCCACCTTTATGCCTTCGTCCCCCACGGTATTTTGTCCTCGATGACTGGGTAGGTTAGGGCGTTTGTTCCACCATTCAGGCAATTCCAGTTTCAAATAGTCCGCAACTCGTGCCAAGACCGAAACGAACCGAGCCCAACGATTCTGCTGTTCCAATAGCCGTTCCTAAGGGGACCGAAGAATGGTTTACCATGGTGTTACAAGTTCGAATCGGTTTGTGTAACTGTCGAAGAGTTTGGCTCCTTATAAAGCAGAATACGATAGATTATCGAGTCGCTGTGAGTACCGTTCAAAATATACACGCCGAAAATTCCCGTTACTCTTTTAGAAAAAACTCAATGGAAAATGAACGAACGCGACTCGAGTCCATCTAATTCGTGAACTATTGTGACAAACGTGTCAGCCGTGGAAACACATAATTCCTCACCCGGCCAAAGAGTAACGTGGTGGTGTACATTATCTCTGAAGGTAGAGGATATGAGGTTTATAGAACCCCCAAACTCAACCACCGGAATTCGACCCTGAAACGATTACGTCCATAGATGGTAAGGACGACAGCTTGCATTATGGTGTAAAGGATGTCTGGTAGAACGAAACCTGGAAAAATGTTTTGACAGTTGAGCGGAGATCATCCAAAGGCCTACCAAGTAAAGATTTCTTGTGCAAAACGTTTTGTGTGGCTGTGGACAGTGTTAAGTCATACAAGTCTCCGCAAACCAAACAACTCTCTTGACTTTTTCGAAATTATAATAAAGAGGTATGTGTTACTTCAACGGCTGTTTTCACGTATCGGGCCTTGCTATTTCAGATGGCAAAACGTGTCAAAGAAGTCTTGATGGTTGCTGAGAAATTGACAGACGCGTAGAGCGTATGAATCGATCGGAGCGTGCAACAACTGTTTGATAAGCTTCGTAGAAAGACAATAGAAGTGAATCCTACTTAAAAGAACATGGGCGGTCTGCAGCGAGGACAGAGGCTCATTTTTCCTTGGATAAACAAATCGTGTAAAAACCGGATAGCACTGGAGATTTGGAGTCTAATCAGGTAAAATAGATTGAGCACAAGTGACAGACACTCATGCTTTTGGCACATAACAATGTGCAAACATAAATTGAAAAGCAAAAAAAATGGACGTTCGGCTGCAACACCCTTTTGGTGCCTAGCTGGCGTGCCACTCGAGGAAGCTAGAGAACTAAGATTCCACCAAACTGCCTAAGCCCAGAAAGGGACAATCCGGATTCAGAAGTTGAGTTCGAACCACGGACATCCTCTCAGTAAGTTCGCGTCTTAACTACTGAACTATATTGAGCTCAGGTATGTTCGTCAACATTCATTCTTAGGCGGTTGAGGCCCTCTCAGTATGATCCCACAATCAGCGACTGACGCCTCAAAATATCCTGTAAACACAGAGGTATACATAAACAACAACAGTGCTTCAGGCTTGTCCCCGCTGAAACGAAATTCCTGCCACAGAAATTTTCCACGTTCAAATGAGTTCGATGGGACAGAGGTCCCGTTGCCAAATAGTACCCAATAACTGCCAAATACATGAAGTCTACCGGAAAACGGGTGATATAAACCAGGAATGGTTCCAAAAAATTCTATACCAAACGTGTGGTAGAATTTCGAAGTCTTCCTTTCTTATGGATACTCGTCCGGTGGATCTGGAAGTAAATGCATGTGACATTCTCATTGGCAGTTTCAGGAGACTTTCCTGAGTACGGCGCGCCTGTCCATCAGGCTTATCTCTCGGAGACCTAGACTAATCATCTAGAATGACTCCAAATTCAACCTCGAAAATGTGTTCTATGGAGTGGTGAGTTAACTTACCAACAGTACAACCAGGTGTCCGAGTAAGTCAGGGATAAATGTGCCATTGGTATCATTTCGTGAACTCTCTCTTGAAAGATTCGATCCCCGGTTTTTTCTTGAAGTTGGGAGTACTTGTCGATGAATCTTTGAGTAGCTGCATCTCCTGCCCCCATTTATGGGAATGTGACATAATTTACTAAAGACAATCCCAACTAGAACACATTTTAGTCAAACTGTTGCGAAAATTTTAGAGTTTCTGTACTTTCTTGTTCACGTAGACCTCCTGGAGATTCCCATGGTGACCCAACGCTTTGTCTGCTAAACATCCCATTTAGGGACACAATTCAACCATTGAATATTTGGTGGAAGTCGCGCACCTGATCATAATTTGCACACCGTTCTGAAATGTGGTCAAGAAAAGATCCAGAGATTTCGGCCTGTAAGCAAAGCGAATGCATTCTGAAAATCCGAGAAGCACTGTTACAGCTGTTTCATCCTTATTGATGAGCAGCCTTTCGTGACCGGACGGTTAAATGTCCAAACTACAATGCGGGAGGTCGCGTGTCCGAGACTCCCCTCTGGAGTTTCGTGAGGTGCGCACTGCTATGGGAGGTCACGTGTCCGAGACTCCCTTCTGGAGCTTCATGAGGTGCGCACTGCTAATGATTGCCAATACGGATGAAACAGCCGTACACTGCTTCTCGGCATTTCCGCAGAGATTGGCTCCACTCACAGGACCAAATCTTCATTAAAATTCCTAAATCTCCTCATACTACCAACAAGAATCATGAGCTTCACTCTAATTTGCACACAGACGGACGTGTGGTTCATTGTAACTCCAAATCACATTGAACAGCTTGCTCGATAAAAAGGTAAGTCGCCCAACATAGGCATGATTTTTGAGCAGCTAGAATGATGTTAATAACTTCAGCTGCCGAAACAATAACAAATACCGTTAAAAGTTCCACAAGTTGAGATGTATTCCCAGGAATAAGAACGAGCTATTCGATAGTTCATAGGTCAACAGCTGATTCGATCATGATCCACGTCTTATTCGAATTCGGTAGGCACGTGGTCCCGAGGAAAATAGCCTGAAACCGCCGAACAGGGTCACATGTGTTAACTGTCTACACACCACTGCGACCGAAAGATCTCGTGCGGGTATTTTTCGGGATACAGCCACACGGTGACATAAGAATCTGACCAAATCCAAAGCCAGTGGCTTGATATTTATCAAGTTCCCCAGGACGATCGATAACTAACCCGAGAGGTCGTATAAGAAGTTCACAAGGTGGATGTAGGGACTAGCATGACTAGGTCAAAGACGTGAGCTGAAAGGATCGCGTAAATGTACGACCACTAAGAAAGGAATCCTTTGTATGTGTGCGATCATTTCTGAAACTGATCCTATCCTCCCTACCCGAAAAATGATTTCGAATAAGATGAATTCCAGTTGACAGTAAACGTCCACTCTTACCTTCACTTGCTCAGACATGTGACATAAACTCTTAAGGCCTGCTTCCAACTGAGTCACTTCAGTTTGAAAGGGGGATACACGGATGGCAGATGAAGTGGATCCGACTTGTTCTTTAACCGCGGCTTGTAATTCCAGCACTGTAGTCGCAATTTGTTCCGCACTGCCCGCCGATATTCCTGTGGCTGTCTGGAACCAATCCGGTAAACTTTGATCACCACGCTCGTCAGCAGAGTACTCCGCTTGACAGGCCTTTGCCAGTAAGGATAGTTTGGGTAATGTCTGAAAACGGAAATTCTGAAGCTGATCTGTCAACTCTTTGTGTACTCGGCCGAGTTGGAAGACACCTAAAGGACCATCTGGGTCTGTCGCATGGATTGCCAATAGTTTGAGAGAAGTGGAAAATATCCAATTCTCCGCCTCGTTCAGTTGAGTTGAAAACTCGGAGAACCTTTGCCACGTTGTTTCAGCTTTTTTTAGTCGGATCTGGGATAAAAGAAGAAGAGTCGATTTCGAAAAATACACTGACTTGCAAATCAATTTGGTTTTCATGAGAGACTCAACTGAATTTCTCGTTTATGCTATTCTACGACTGAATGTGCTGCACATAGGCCGCCTCATGATTCAGTTGGCACGATATTCGAGATATCGCAGTATATTTTCATAAAGGAACCTACTCATAGGGTTTTTGAAAACTCTTTGCCTGGCCAATTTGGGTTCAAGTAGAACATAAGGTTGACGGAAACTTGGGGACTGCCTAGCTGATGGGCCCCAAGAAGGGCGAAATCGGTCAAAGAATTTTCAGCAATCTGGTGAGTAGTTTCCCTTATGAAAACAGTCGATTTCGTTTATAGTTGTCAAGGTGAAAAGACGTTCCGACCAAGAATTTAGAAGGAATAGTCAGTATCAACATTACTAGCCTAGCCCCAACAAATAAGTACGGTAAACCCCGGTACAATGTGCCTTCCACAGTGATCACTTCCCATGTAGTGACCGCTTCTGAGTAATCCCATCTAATTCTCCGGAACAGGCATTGGATGAATTCTCGTGGTTCTGGTGCCAACCTACCATAAGGATGAACGCTACTGTCGAATTTGAACATCACAGGTTCTCGATTACAACATACTTTAGAGCGTCCAACTCACTGGAGCGACCGATTGCGACAGCGTTTACTGCGGATAGGTCAGTTTAGCTTTCACATGTTTGACTTTGTGGGCCATGAATTCTTTCTTCGATATAATCTAATGCCCCACAGAAACTCCGAAATTCTCTTCACCTTCTAACCGAAATCTCAAACACTACAGATGTTCCGAATTCCGCTTTTCATCTATTACCTACAAAACACCATTAGATGAACAACTCCATCTTGGTAAAACTAATAATACTCTGCAAAATATAGTAATTTCATGCTATACTAGTCACCATCCGACTATCATGTAAGCGTTCAGTACATTTATAACTCACTAACAATCGGCTGGTGTCAACAGAAGATCTGGAAAGGCTTGTTTATGAGTTTTTTCTAATCAAATGGGCATCACAAAGATTGCATACGGGTTCAGTCGAGCCGCGATAGTGAAACCTTTTGTCCTATAGGCAGTGTGAGACTGCAAAAATTCAGAAGCGATTCCGCCTTGCTTAGGGCTCGCCAGATAGCCGCAATTTCTAAACTTTTAAACGATTCTCCAACTTGATACGCTGTATTAATACCTCGTCCACACATGTTGATCGATTCATTCGGAGTTCGCTCAAATCACCAACTGAGTACACAAGTGATCCATAAATCTGTAGAAACTGGTATTCAAGTGATTAATTAAAATCTGTGAACTACATTCACCCGCTTGGCTCCCAAGAAGAGAGAAACCGGTAGACGAAAGTCGACTCAAAAGAATTAACTGTTTTATCCATATTTATTTTCCCTCACTGACCGCTCATAACTGACATCTTGACATTATTCATGTTGACAAAATCGCTTAGATCGTGGACAATACAGCGAGTAAACCGTTGGGCCGAGCACATACAACTTACATTCGTTATCGATCCTAAATTTTTTAAAAAAAACAGGAAATGTTTGCATTGACGATTTCCAATCATGTCGCGGTCCATGAAAACTATGAGGAAAAGTAGTATAATCAGTTCTAATTCTCCGGAACAGGCATTGGATGAATTCTCGTGGTTCTGGTGCCAACCTACCATAAGGATGAACGCTACTGTCGAATTTGAACATCACAGGTTCTCGATTACAACATACTTTAGAGCGTCCAACTCACTGGAGCGACCGATTGCGACAGCGTTTACTGCGGATAGGTCAGTTTAGCTTTCACATGTTTGACTTTGTGGGCCATGAATTCTTTCTTCGATATAATCTAATGCCCCACAGAAACTCCGAAATTCTCTTCACCTTCTAACCGAAATCTCAAACACTACAGATGTTCCGAATTCCGCTTTTCATCTATTACCTACAAAACACCATTAGATGAACAACTCCATCTTGGTAAAACTAATAATACTCTGCAAAATATAGTAATTTCATGCTATACTAGTCACCATCCGACTATCATGTAAGCGTTCAGTACATTTATAACTCACTAACAATCGGCTGGTGTCAACAGAAGATCTGGAAAGGCTTGTTTATGAGTTTTTTCTAATCAAATGGGCATCACAAAGATTGCATACGGGTTCAGTCGAGCCGCGATAGTGAAACCTTTTGTCCTATAGGCAGTGTGAGACTGCAAAAATTCAGAAGCGATTCCGCCTTGCTTAGGGCTCGCCAGATAGCCGCAATTTCTAAACTTTTAAACGATTCTCCAACTTGATACGCTGTATTAATACCTCGTCCACACATGTTGATCGATTCATTCGGAGTTCGCTCAAATCACCAACTGAGTACACAAGTGATCCATAAATCTGTAGAAACTGGTATTCAAGTGATTAATTAAAATCTGTGAACTACATTCACCCGCTTGGCTCCCAAGAAGAGAGAAACCGGTAGACGAAAGTCGACTCAAAAGAATTAACTGTTTTATCCATATTTATTTTCCCTCACTGACCGCTCATAACTGACATCTTGACATTATTCATGTTGACAAAATCGCTTAGATCGTGGACAATACAGCGAGTAAACCGTTGGGCCGAGCACATACAACTTACATTCGTTATCGATCCTAAATTTTTTAAAAAAAACAGGAAATGTTTGCATTGACGATTTCCAATCATGTCGCGGTCCATGAAAACTATGAGGAAAAGTAGTATAATCAGTATATCTGGCTTTCGGAGAGAGATGGCTTCCTCATTTTAGTAACAACTGAACAACGTAGCCCACTGGATGCACTAGGAGTAGGAACACAGTAGTACAGTCTATCGCGAAACAAAGAAGGTCAAACACACAGAGGAACATTCAAAACAAAAAAACTTCAAGGAATCATCAAAGTTAGACATCCAAGGCACTGGACCTCCGGACTCGTTTAGGAAAACCGACGAAATGGTAACATTTCCTTTACTCCTATCAACACACAAACATTATATATAAAGTTCGAGTACTGATATGACAAAAACGCGTGCATTAGTAGTGCAAAATGTTACCGGACATACTTCGACTTCCTGCTGCATTCGATTGAAACGCTCTTCGGCGAGTTCTGTTTGTCTGCTGACCTCGGCCTTTGGTGCATCGTCCGTGCTCAAATTGTTTGCCACACGGTGAAGGTTTTCGATTTTGGAGCGACTGTCTTCAAATTCCTGCCTGATGCGCTGAAATTTTAGAGAGCACAGGAGGATCCGAGCAGTGAATGTCCTTGTGATTTGATAGAATATTTGTAGATCAGCATAACCAGCTAGCCCTTGTTTTCTTAGCCGAGCCTGATAATTAGGTTTCAAACGTTTCATCCAGCCAATGGAGTGGGAGCATTTCTGCGAAGCTGTGAAATGTATCAGTGGTGGGGCACTAAGCAGTTATGTGCGTATGCTTATATAATCATATGAGCGGAAGTCAGTCCCGACTAGCAGTACGTACATAAACACATGCACGTAAATATTTGTTGTAATTCCACCGAGGCGTCGTACCAATCCACTTGGTGATGAAACATCTTCAACTCAGTTGTACAGCTCACCCCCTAGAGAACATTCGTGAATTAGAATTCGGTGGGAACTCAAGAACACCTGAAACCACTAGGAAAAGAACGATATCTTTCAGGCAACTTCTAAGACGTTTCATCTATTGTTCCACTCCAAAGTGATCAGTAACTGAAGTTAGTCCACCTAGGAACCCTGCCTGTGTGCGAGGTGATCTCCAGTGACGTCCTGGATATCGAGATGTCGCATGACACTGGTACAATCTGACCAAAGTTGATTCAGAATCCACTATCCCTTCACTCAATGCAGTATTTTCACTCCCCCCCCCCTTTAAACGCTTTTCTGCGACTTAACATAAACGCTATTTTCGAAGCGTGATTTCTCAGATATTTAGGATTAGACCGATCAGTATTGTTTGAATGATAAAAGGCGATCGGCGTCGGAAGTATGGCCTAAGGTTTGTAGTGCAGTAATGAATACCTGATACAACACCACACTTATAAGCGCACGGCTACCCGGACAGAAACGACGAAACCGCGATCACAGAACTTTGTCAGAATAATATGACCTGGTGCTTTGATGGGAAAACAAAGTAATTATTATTAACGTTGGACCACTTGGATGTGCGAGCAGAAAAGGTGGTGACCAACCGTAGAGCATATAAGGGCTCTTGATTTACTCAAGATTGAATGTGGTAGGCGGTGGACTTTTGTATAAATCTCAAAAGCCTAGCCATGTTATTTTGGTGCTTTGACCAGTATCCACTGTGAATGGTCGCCGTTTGATGAAGCTCCAATTCGCTGCACACGCGCCTCATAGAAACTCAATCGAATGGCTTCAACGAAGGTTCACATATGAGGATGTTCCGTGATAGCTACTGCATCTCCAATCTCTCACTCAGTGAAAGGAAGAGTGCTCACGGATGCGGAGTTGTTCATTGACCAACAAGAACAAAGCGCTTATAAGCGAAAGTAAAAAACCCACTTTCACAGTCTTTAAAAAGCGTCCTCTTGAACGTTCCTGGAAGTTCTTTGAATATTAAACGGTGATGTGCTTCCATAATTTCCGTACCAACCTTCCATCAGATGTGGTGACGACGCTTTGACATTTAGCTGGATACTGCTCACATGTTTCATCAGTAGTATACACCATGAGATTAGTATGTTGTCTTATGCCCTTGTGCTACTGAAGGCTTGTCCTCTCTGTAATGATTCCTTCGTATGCTTAAATAAAGCACCTCACACTAGGCAGCATTCCCATCGGCGACACTATTCCTATATGACGTTTGTGAAAACATTGTTAATATTTCTAACATCGTGGAGTTGTTCGTACGGTTGATCTCTGAATTCGGAGTCTGCAGACAGTGTTGAAGTGCGGACAGAAATTGTGATCAAGTCTGGTGGATATTCTCCCGCCATTCTGGATGATACGGTATCCATGAACAAAAGCTTGAGTTGGTCACTGGGTCAAGACAACAGCGTGGACGTCTCTTTTGTGATTTCGTCCACTGTGGTAAAGTCAGTATTCCTACTTTCAATGTCCATGAGGTGAGTACGTTCTAACGAAGGAGGCAAATTTGTTTCTGTTTTTTACTCAGGAGCGTCCCGCCCCAAGTTCGGTATTGTAAAGTCTTAATAACTGGTAGCATATCATTTCCTAGGGAAGTCGTAGTATTTGGAGTATTGTAAGTATTGTGTAGGTTTTGGTTTTCCTCGGTCGGAAATTTACCTGGACAGATAGCACATGTTAACCTCGTGGGAAGGGGAAACGACTTGTACATCCTGAATCATTTCACTGGATCTCTCACTGTTCCCACCCAACGATCAACTAAGACTTAAGAAACCTAGCACTTCAGGGGATTGGGGGACAGGTTTCATAACTTACCTTCAACTGATCCACGTAGGTTTGTTTCATACTGACCATGCGCTTCGAAGTGACAACAAACCTTTTACCCTCTTGATCCCGTTTTCTCGTCTCCGTGACCAACCCAACCAACTGACTGGCAAGTCCATCCAAAAACTGGGTCGTCTCAGACTGTGTCTCGGTCCATTGCACCCAGCGTTCAAGTTGCTCTTGCAGATGGCGTTGAGATTGTCCAAGTTGATGTGCTAACTCCTGAGCAGTAGTACGAAATGAGTCCACTTGGGCATGTACGGTTGTACTCAACGTCGTGTCTGAACTCTGTAGCAGCTGTTCGACTAGGCGAGCGAGTGGATCCAAATGTTGACTAATTTCTCCCGACAACGTCTGACTGAGGATCTAGAAGGATGGAGGGAGATGAGGAAAAATTTTGCACGAATGAAAACCGAAGTACAGCATGGAAGAGTCCCACAGATTATTCGGAAATTAATGTGACGAATTTGTGTAAAACGATGTAAGTTATGCGGAATGACGCGAACATTTTTACGACTGCATGTATGGCTGTCATAAGATAACTGTGTTGGGGTTATCCTTTCAACAGTTGCAAACCGACCAATCCACCGTCAAAACCAACACGTTACTTATGACGGCGTCCAGTAGACGCAATCCAGCTACTGCAGCAGGCCTCATTAGCAGTAAAACGACTGTCAATATGCCAGTGTCCTTCGAACCAAATCCTGGCCTTTTGATAACTGCTGTCTGGGCTCCGGAAATCTTGTAGTGTCTCAGTCGTCGAGCTGCAGGGTGGCTAGGCACCGAAAGAATGTCACAGCTGAACGATTATCTTTGTTTCTATTGAACTAGGACAACAGTCTGGGAACATGTTAGAGGAAGACCACAGCAATAAGAACCTACAGTCCCCAACAGGGTCGAGAAAATTTCCACGAGAGTGACTGAAGTGCTTGTTGGTGGAAGATGTCAATCCATTCAAGGCCAAACCTGTTTTACTTGAAGCCAAGTGATCTTAACGCCAAACTCAATGTAGACTGAGTAAGACCTTTCACGGAACCTGAAAAATGATTGAGCTAGAACATAGTCAAGAAGAGCGTGCTCTGTCCCAAAACAAGCACAGACTGGAAACTTTCACAATGGATCAGGTCGTAAAAGAACCAAAAAGCAAAGGCAGTGATTCTGGAACTATCATCAACCTATGTGATTGGAATAGTAGGTAGGAGAATTTTTAGGTATTTTCCATCAGTCAGTATGAATAAAAACTTGAAATACAGTGAGTGATATTACAATACAGTGATCTTCCAGCAGAGTGGAGACCGTTTAGAGATCCTGGCTGACAGGAAAATGTATTATGGTCTCTACGCGGCAATGACCTCTTTTTTGAAAAGTCCTTTCTAACAGATCATTGTATTTCGTACGTGTAAGCCTAAAGCACTGCTGAGCTCGTAGAATAACTCGGTAGATGGTTTGCCACAAAAAGACTAACAGAAGAAACGAGTACCATGTATACGTTTAGCCTCGCCCACTAATTTACGCTACTCCGTGCTTACGGATTGGAGAACTTGATCAATCTATATGATGCTGAGGACATGAACCCGTTTTCGTTTCAGGATGAAGCTTAGCACAAGTAAGTGCGTCTCACGACGCAACAGGCTGAGTGTGGACGTGCAGAGGGACTTAGAGTGACGAGCAGCGCTGCTAGGAGCACTCCTGAGGCCATTCCACATTATGATGGTAGAGCAGTTAGCGTCTGTCGAACCCTATAGGTGATCACATGTCAATTCACCCAGGTTGATAACTACGCACGAGGCGTAAGTGTAGGGAGAGTCTGTATCTATCTTTCATGATACAGTACGACCACCCCTGGTTAACAGTGAAATCAATCACTTAAGAGGAGGTTATTCTCCGTAAATTGCAAGTGGCCTAGAGGCCAATTGCGTCCTGAGTACCATTTCACTGCAGAACTGTTTTCATCACCCATTAAAAGAAGCGTTCACCCTGAGAATGCTACCAGATCCTACTAAATCTCAGCCACCTTTCACGTAATTACTAATCGACTTTGCACTCCTTCACTTTGCTTTCAACCACCCTGTACATGGGTTTTCGTGAAATTGATGCAAGAATCAATAAAATCTACCACCCACCAGCAAAACTTGACTTCTCCCCTCACCCATAATCACCAGTGAATTAACCTGACACCAAATGACAAGCAAACCAGAACTGTCATGGAATGAATGATCTCCAAATTTAGTGATAGTCATGTGGCCTAAACGAAGGAGTAGCAAAGGGCAGATAATCAAAAACCAAAGTCCCATCAGTGCTTTGTTGACTAGATGAGTAAACTATTAGCAATTGCCACATTGAGACCTGTGGTGAGCCTAATATTTTTCGGAGCTAAGCAGACGGCGAACGGAGTCTAATGGGAGTCTTTATAGCCAAATGACGCCTTAAAACCGGTTGCCACGCAAACAGTATCCAGTTACACACGAGTGTCATCACAGTGACTGATATAGATACCAAACACAGAAATTAGCTGTGGAATTAAGGAAATAAATAATGGATTTCGTAAGTGAGGAAGCAGTAGGTCACATCAACACCTTAAACAACACCCTCAATACATTCTTCATAATTACGTGAAAGCCGCCCTAAATGACAGTATAACATGTTTTACATGCACCGGGTGGTTTTTGCTAATTCGAGACTGAATGCATGCACGAACATCGAATCTGTTTACAGACATCCACAGTCGTAGGTCGTCTGCTTCGACATTTGGTAGGATCTACAGTTTGGATGAGTTGTGAGTATAAGTCACGGATTAGTGCTGGACAAGCGTCTTCAGAAGGGCCTCTCTTGAGGCAGTTCAGAGTCTTGCTGCTCTCAAAAGGTATCATTGCGCGCAAATGCAGTGAATGTGACAAACGGAGAATAAGCCAACGGACCCGGCAGATCATGCGGTACTGATGGTACCCGTACAAGTGAAAAAAATCGTCGCTGTGAGGAGCAGGGAAGTATTCATTCAATACCAAGTTTGAAATGAGTTGAAGTTAAAATATTCCGCACAAGGTTTCACAACAACTCACACGTCCATTGGCGAGCCGACGTTCTAATTCGGTCCTATCAGTCGTGTCGATTGGACAGCTGCATTGAGCAACTCGTTCGGACAAGGATGAAAGCCACTCCCCTGTTTCGGCCACGTGATGCTCATAGTCCGTGTGAATCTGAACGGCTTGTCGCAAATTGTGCAAGGTGTTCTATATGAATGGAACCAGAGTAAGCGGTCACAGAACAGAGCTTGATTTCAGCTTCTTGATCTCACCTAACGAAGTTAAAACGAGGGTAGCTCATCTCCAGCGGGAAGCAGCAGATCCAGAATTAATTCAGCAAACAGATATATGCGACGTGCATCGAATGGACTATAATCGCATCGATGGATGAGTTTCGACGTCGGAGCTAACGCCCTGATGCTCGATGAAAGTTTGCTAACTTCCTTCTTTCCGAGCTTTCATTTTATTTGTCGGATATCAAGCCGTGTGAACATGGCGTTTAGATGAATGAAAGCGCGTCAAACCGGCAAACCCTTGAGGGTATGAACTCGGTGCACCTTAAAAACCAGCTAATAATAATTTGGTCATTCTTAATTCAAAGAATACTCTGTCGGTTGAAAGGTTTGTTCTTTGGGGGTAGCCGGGAACAAGTCCTTCAAACATGATATTAGAAATCGACTCAGCTCTCGTAAGAAAATTCCTTGATCACCGGTTACTAGTAAGGTCAGGAAGGCTGAAAAGCATATGTTGCTGAAAAAATTTGTTTAAATTGCCAAAAAAAGTTACACAATTGCATCGGAATGCATTTCAGGTCTGGTTGTGACGGAACTGTACCAAACAGTTCCTCATCATGGTGACACAGACAATTATTACATGCCGAGAAAAGTTTGATATCGTCGAGTCCACACATCAGATTCATCAATTTAATCATCAGTAGTTCCCCTCATCGTCATCAACAGCATGACATCAGTGTTCAACGCCGATGCTTCACTGCCGTACAACCATGATTTTGTAATGTGAAATCAAGAAAGCATGGGTGGTCACAGTACTGAGACCCCTTGGAGTTACGTGATTGAAAGAGGGTTAATCTGGGTTAAAAGCATCATTTAGTCTATTCGAATAATGACAAAGACGTAGCTGGGTGCATGTGAGGTGACTGCAACCTTAAGAGTAGGCAGGCTCCGCACCCCCATAAGCTCAGGTTGGACTACTCTACCACACAGTTAAAGCCTAAAAAGAGGCGACCTTTGGAGAACTGTAGTGTGGCTTACTCGGTTCAAGCAGTAGACCGTTGCAAACCCTTTGGGGGCGAATAGCCACTTCTGTTTTGAGTTGTACTAATGCGTACAAGTGATCGGGACATCAACAGCATCTAGTCCTCCGAGCAACATCTAACCAGATTGCTCAAATGTAGAGTCACTTCTGCGCAAGACGGTCATTCAAAGTTGCCTAGGGCTAGGTAGGAATTCGAACACTGAAATGACCGGTCAGATACCAGCAAATCAACCAATGAGCTACTTCATGCTTGGTCGTTCACAAATAACGGACGTACATATCGATTGAGTATGTGGAGGATGAACGTGGTCATCACCGAAAGGCACAAAGGCACACAAACACAACTCTGGATATGAAAACCTACTCACTGAAAAGTATTCACCTACCTGAACAAGCTGAACGACTCCCTCGTATCGGTCGGTGAGTTGCTTCACCTGCTCCGTCAGTTGACAGCCAGGTTCCATCGACTTGACTCCAACTGCTTTTTTCATGCATAACTCGAAATCAGTGTGTTTGTCCATGCAGATACGATAGGTTTCCTGACGGGATGAAACATATGTTCAACACCAGAGATAGATCGGGTGCAACTTACGGGTCAAGGCCCTCCGAAAGAAAGGCGGTTGTTTTACCCATTTGGGCAACATGAGTGACTAGGGGTTTGCTTAATTCTATCGGATATATTGTTTCAGTGGCACTACCAAATTCGACTTGAGTGGAAGCTTTACAGGTTTACTTTCCTCTGTAGGCTTTGCAAAATAGTTTGATACTGGCCTTTCGAACTTGTGAAAGTGCTAATCGATCCATGTTTTCGCACAATGGCTCACGAATACAGAGAAGAGAAATTTGGATGGAATGACGTCCTGTCTTCCTCCCTATCATCACCAGTGACAGTGGTACCAGAGGAAAACACTGCTGTTTCACTGTCATATTCCAGACGAAAACGTCCCCACAAGTTTGCCACCTCATGGTGGAAAAAAACTTTGCTTATTCTCCACACAGGGCCTTCACCAACTAGATATTTTGAGTTGTGTTCTATAGACGAAGATGGTCCTCGGACTGAGCTTCTGTCATTCTATACTCACACACATCAGCCATCGCCTATTTCACACTTAAACAATCAAGCAACACTCGTTACTATTACTGCCAAGCTAAGTCCAAGCAATGACGAGCTCAGAAGAATATCTGTAAGAACACTGGTGTTGGTGATTCGCGTAAGTGTTCCTGAATTCTCAACGAAAACTGAATAGTTTCCACATCAATTGAGAAAAATGGAGATGAAGCGATCAAGCCCTGGTTTGAACAGCACGCTATGTTAATATACTTGACAGGATCACAAGGATGAACATGAAAACTACGCAAGAGGGAATACTGCTCAAGTCGATGTGGATAAATATCGTACCAGGATGCACACTTCTTTATTTGTGATTTCATCCATTGAATGAGGTCGATCTGTGCTGAAAAGCCGAGAAGCGCTGCACGGCTGTTTCATCCTCGTTTAGAATCATCAACGTGATGCATCGCACATGGCCTTTCGGCCAGGAGCAGTCGGTTCGCAGCATGATTAACTCGCATTTAGATAGGATACAGCGGGGAAACCAAGTGATCAAAACATAAGCCCAACTACGGTCTAATATGAACGCCACATGGGTTCGACTCCAACATCGGTGACAGCTGGTATCGTTTTGAGATAGCCAATGAAACAGGATAAGCATGAGCCTACAGCCAGAGAGCGGGAGTGTCAGGTCATTGGATCGCAACTGCCTTAGCTGTTCCTACAAACTCCGTTTTGGCAAACCCAGTACCCCTACCATTTGCTTTCACCTACGCCCCGCCACATCACCTCCTATCGTACACGAGAAATCCCCGTTTCTCCGACCCTGTTCAACCGAATTCGGTGCGTAGTCAGAGGTTGCAGTGAAAATCGTAAAGACAATAATTAGGGGAACGTGTTTGAGGGTGTTTTTATCCTAGGAGGCAAATATGAACTGCCTCATTGCAAGGACTGGTGTCAGAAAAGCCGACACAAGCAATCTCCTGATAATGATTAACAGCAAAAACGATAGTGGTAAACTTATGGCTCACAACCGCATTCAAACGGACGGATATACAGTTGATGGACATTGGATACAAACAACACGATGATACTGCCCGCCCCTTAAAAGCGCAGCCCCAGTGGATAAACAAAGTATCGGTGTCCTGGGGCGGGAAGATGTTTGAGCCCATACAGTAAATCGGGACTGCTGAACTATGTTAGCTCTAAATTGTACGGTTGGTTTCGCTACTTTACTACTGATTCCTGTATATTTGGAGGTTGTTTTCTTCTAGTTCCGTGAAAAAAACGTGGAGAATTGACAGCTGATCTTTCTGATGGGATGAACTTTTTGAAGGAGATGTTTGTGTGAAGGCCTTTCACAATGAGCATTTAGGAAACCGGACAGGCGTTAATCGTTTGGGCTGATTTTGCAACTACGGCGAAATTTATCAAGAGTACTTCGACTGAACACCGCTCCGCGATGACTAATTCGAAAGCATGTTCCTCTGGAGACAGAAATGAAGCTGTTGTGGTGTACTCAACGATCAAGCAATAACAAGACTGGCGGACGTCACTTGTTTCCATTCAGAACGGGACTAAAAGCAGTGTGGTACATGCGAGATAGTCAAACAGAAGACTTATATGTTCTTGAAGGCAGAAACCACAACGACGTCTCAATGCAGTCGTCGATGCAGCGGCGCTCACTACCAGATGAAGGGTAACCGATGAAGCCGATAGGGTACAATATTATTTCGTTTGACTTTGGTGTTATGCCAGTGCATCTGATTAGTCCTCCTGTCCTCCTGCTCTCAACAACGCGTACTTCCCCACTCTCAGTCCGAGTTATTGTTCTGTTTGTTCTGGATTAGGTGGATGTGAATCCATGAATCGGTAGATGATGTTGGATTTGGAAGATGGTGGTACTTCAAAAGGACCTATCGCCTATACAAAAAGTAGCCTGGTCGAGCAGTACGTCCTCCGTATGGGCCTCATCAGTTGCGCGTCACCCGATTGAGAGCAGGCATCTTTTAGGTACAACGACGACTGCAGTGAATGTCGTGTTCAGAAGGGCAAACGACATAATTCTGAAATTTTCTGGAACCATTGCTATTGATGGATGGATCCGCGTAAGCAGACAGGGCTTTTCGTTTCATTGGCGCTATCATCATAAGCTGCAGAGAGTCTTTGATATAATGATTTTTATTCCTTCGAATGTATTCATTATCGTAATCTGTGGTACGCGCCTAACGAAACGCGGGAAAATAAATCCGGACCTTCGTGCAAAACTACGTTGTTATGCCCCCTCTTCATGTTTGTTGTGGGAAAAGGCTGTTTTGCACTTTCCAAAAATGTCATCCTAATGAGTTCTTCAGTCAGTTGAAAAACGCTTGTAACCGATTGAGGAGTCATCGCTTTTGGGAAAATTTGGAAAGAACTACCAATCGGTTAAGTTAGGCTAAATCCTGTTAGGTATCGACCGAGGGATTTTGTGTGTTAGGGTGGGTGACCAGGTGTTAGGAGGATGGAGCAACCTACATTGATTTGGGTCCAGCCTGAGTCTAGTCCTTCACCGAGGGATGTGTTAGGGTGGGTGACCAGGTGTTAGGAGGATGGAGCAACCTACATTGATTTGGGTCCAGCCTGAGTCTAGTCCTTCAGTTCAGTTCACGTGATGACCCTGTCCGTTTGTGCGGATGAGCTAGCGCTACGATAGTCGTGTAAGAAAGAAGGACTCTGTGACCTTTGGTCGGGTTGGGATTTCCCCCCCCCCCCTTGGTTTAGTTGGTGATTCCACGTGCATTGACGGCCACACGCAGTCACTTGTCAACTCGGCCTGTCTAAGACCGTTTTCCATACGCTCACCAGCTTCACACCCTCGATTCCGTTCACGCTGTGATGCCCGGTAATTTTCACTGCCCCGATCATGCCTACTGGACGGTACATCGCATGATCAGTGCTGGTTTTCGAGGACACCGTGAATTTGTACATGGTTTCTGCGAGTGGTTAGCAAATCTTTTCAGCTCAATCCTGAACACCACACAATGCAGTCGCCATCTGAGATCAAGCGCGCTGCACGAACAGTAAAGACTGCACTCCTCAACAAAGATCCATCTGAACAGAGGCCATCCTCCAAAAAACGATCCAGCAACATTCGCTGTAATACACAATTTAGTGTGCGACCCCTTCGGGAAAACAAATATTGACTACATTTAAAACTTTCCTGAGTACGTCTAATTGAAGGTGGGTCTTGACTCATTCATTTGTCATGATAACCTGTTATTGACTAGTTTCCGCTCATCATCATTGTCAGCCGTAGTAACCGCGTACTTGTTGTACAGTGGTTGTAGCTGCCACAGTTTCATTCACCGATGATTCGGGGAGGTGGGGTAGGTAGCTGCGCATTGGAGGCGGGAGATGATAAATTAGTGCCTAAATACAGCACTGTAGGTGGACTGTTAAATAAGGGGATAGGGAAGGGGCTATGCATTGAAGGTAATATCTTGGATGCATGTGCGCCATTGAGAGCCATGTCTGACAATGTCTCTAACCATTGATATGGCCCGTCTCGGGGTCCCCATCCAGGAAGACGGCAATGACCAGCGCAGCTGAGTTTTCTGGTAATGGCTTTTATAATTCGTTGCAAAGTCATTGTTTGACCGCCTCTGGCTCGCTTCCACCCTTCACGTGGTTCTGTAAAAAGAGCCCTTCGAGGAATTCCGTCGACTGACATACGTAGCACGTGGCCGAGCCAGCGCGACCGATACAGTGTGGTCAGTTCATCTATCGAGGGTGAGTTATTTTTCCTGAATACCATTCGACGAACTTCAGTATTGCTAATCCGGTGTTCCCACCAGATATGGGCAATGCTCCGAAGACATCGATGGTCAGACACGGAAAGTCTTTGACATCCTCGGTGCGCAGCGGCCAGGTTTCTGATCCGTATAGTAATATAGAGCGCACCGCAGCATTGTAAACTCGACCCTTGACAGAGAAGCTGATGTCACGCCTACGCCACAGGTGACGCAGGTTCAGAAAAGCTGTTCTGGCCTTCCCAATCCAGATGAAAATATCTTTTGCGAGACCACCGGGACTGATACAGCTGCCCAGGTAAACAAATTTGTCAACTACTTCAACCGGTTCATCCGCAAGCATGAGGCTAGGGTTCGAGCCCATCCAGTCTTGAAGTAGTACTTTACACCTTGCAGGAGTGAAGCGCATGCCAAACCATGAGGCAGAATGAGTTAGACTATTTAATGTTATTTGCATTGCCACGGGGTCAGATCCCAGAACATTAAAAATTGTCTGGATTACGCGGCATGAAAATGCGAACAAAATAAGCGAGACAGATAAGCGTAATAGCCAGAGTAACCGATCACTAGTAAACAATTCTGTTTGCTCTTCACTCTAACTTCGGTCCCCCTCCTCCATTCGCCCCTTGAAAAACGCTAGTTCATGCACAGGCACGATAATGAACAATGAAATGGCGTAGTAACATGTACCTGATGTCACTTTATCTAACTCACCTCTAATTTAGATGTCAGTTGCCACTTGTCATCGAATGACTTCAACCGTTGCTGCGCCGCTTCATGTGTCGTGACGGTGGTGCGACGGATCCAGTCTCCCAGCTGATCCATCAAACTGAAACAATCACTCCATGCGTAGATTAAATCTGTCAACCATGTGGTGGCATTTTGATGGACCTCCTCAATCCGCATCATGCGACATTGTAGCTCCTCGACATGATCTTGTATGAGAGTACTGACTTGATTACAGCAATCCGTGGTGGATACAGACTGGTCCAAATCTGTGGATTCTTCGGCAAGACGAAAGATAGCCGTAAGTTGCTGGCCAAGTTCCGCCGTCCTTTTAGATAACGGGTATCCACGTACTTGAACTGACAGTCCTAGTTGGTCCAGCAAGACAAGACGCTGTTCGGCATCTGCCAGGTTCAGTACATGTTCCGTAGAGCCATCAGGACGTCCTATTTTGCCATCAGCGCTCAACGGAATACCGTCTGCCCCGGTCAAACCGTCCAGTCGACCTTCCACCTCCACTAACCAAGTCGCGAACGCGTCAGCCGATTGCTGGAATTGTCTGATCATGTTCAGTCGGTTCGTAAGTTCTTCACGACAATCGTCTATTCCTGACCCGAGACGTGCATAACGCTCCTGAATAGAGAAACTGTCCGCGGTCTTTGAGGTCCTTTCGAAGGACTCGAGACGAATAAGTTTAGCTTCGTACTGAACCATATTTGTTCGTAGTTCACCCAGCTGTTCCAATGCTTCTGCCGTTCTCTGATCAATAAACTGTAGGGATTTGTCAAATTCACCAAAGACCTGTGTAAGTGATAAAGCAATAGTTGCGGGAGCTGCATATTGTATTACGGTCATTAACTGCTTTTCGGTACCCATGAGCCACGAAGAAATGTTTTGTTGAGCAGTGTTCTGGGTGGTGATATCAATAAGAACCTTATCTACTTGTTTTCGGACAGCCTCTACCTGCTCACACAGAGTGGCGTAACTATGAACTACATAGATAGACGACTCTTCAATCTTTTGGTTTAGGTCAGTAGTTTGTGCTTCCGCCTCGCGCTGTTCACTCTGGTCTGTGCTTGCCTCCAGTCCACTGATCCCAAATTCCGCCGACCTTGAGGTGCTTCTTAACAACTGGAACTCCACGTTCCTTTGTCTCCGCTGAAGCTGAAGCTCTGCAGAAACGCGGCTGGTCCAATCACACGCGCTTTGCACGAGATTCGAACCGGATTGAATTTTATTGGCTAGCGTCAGGGCACGCAATCGAAGGGGTTCGACCAGACGTGCTGCACTGGTCACTTGGCCCCCATCCAACTCCAGTGGCTCCGACAGTTGCTTGGTCACCAAAGCTAGCTGGCCTCTTAGTTCATTTGCCCACCGATCGTACACCTCACAGGCCGATAACAGATGTTCTGTAGTTCGAAAAGCGGTCTTACTGAGTTGAATTCTCCTGTCGCACAAACTGAACAATGTATGATAGCGTTGAGTAAGCCGAGTGGCGCGTACAACAGCAACCTCACCAGACACAGAAGATGGTACGGTCGGAGAACTGAGTACAATCATGTCATCCTTTGTCAATCCTGGTGCTCGCTGATCACAACAATTTACTCGGCTGTTCACCAACGTGCGAGCTAGAGAGACCAGATTCTCCACAACAAGCTGCTTCTCAATAAGCTTTTCATGAAACTGCTCTCCAAGTTCCATATGACTTTTCGATTGGTTCAACAACTGATGAATGCTACCCACTCCTTCAAGTCGAAGTTTAGTAGTTTTTGCCTCATCCATTTCGGACTGGATCGCCATGGAGATTGCCGCCTCAGTGTCAGCTAGCCAATTAGCTAAATGATCGAAGCCTTTGGCGAATTCAGACCACTGACAAATCCACCTTCCCAGTTGAACCATAAGGTCAGTCAAATAGGTTTCAAGAGTTTTCACATCTTGAGCGGCAGTGGTAACGAGTAGGGTACCAGATGGGATTCCCATTTTTTCTAGCTGTTTATTGATATCAATATTTGCCGAGTGTAAAAGTTTCAGCTTGCTTTCCTGTTCCTTCAAGGTAGCGGCCTTTAGTCCGGAGATTTCAGTGGCTTTTTTATTTAGCTTTTCTGTTATTGACTGCAGACTTGGGGATGGTTGATCTTCCGAAGTTGATGGTTGCGTCAACCTTTCCATTTCAGCAACGCACTTGTGTACATTTTGGCGGCAATCGACGATCGACAGCTGGACATCGTGTAGATATTCCGCAAAATTTGTGCACAGATTACACAGGCTATCCGTTTCGGAAACCATCGTCCCGAGTCGTGTTTCTACTGCACGAACATCTCTCCACAGCTTGTTGGCCCGCTCACTACTGGACTGCGAAAAGTTCAGTGCATCCAGTTGTGGAGTTCTTGTTGATATTTGATTCAACCTATCCCGCGCCAGTTGCTCTGTGGCTGCGGTTGTCAACACAAGGCTATCCAGCTGCTTCATGTCACTTTCTGCATATTGCTTGACTTCAGCCAACAGCAGCTCCATAGTTTGAACCTTGGGTCGGAACCAGGTCTCCAAGTCAGTAACCAACTGTTCCCTGTTCAAAGCCATACCGGGCATCTTCAAACGAACAAACATTTCTGGAAGATGGGAGGTCATATCACGATCAATAAGATCCAGGTGCACCTCCATCGAACGAATCCAACGATCGACACGCTCCAAAGCACTGACAAGTTCTGTTTGAACAAGTAACTGGTCACAAAGTTCGGAACGTAATGCTTGCAATCGGTTCCGATAGTCGTCCCAACGTTGATAAAATCTATCCACAGTCAGACTGAGTGAATTCGCAAAATATGAATCTGTCCATGCACGCTTCTGCTTTGTGCTTGAGCTGGACACAGGTACAATACTCAAAATCAAGTTGTGTACAGCTTGTTCAACCTGATCACGAACATCCTTTCCATGTTCCGTTAAACCGGACTCCAATTTTTCCAATTCATCCAAAAGCTGCGCGAGTTTCTCGGCTCGATTTGGCAAACCATCGTCATCCAAACTCGATGACTCCTCATTTCTATTGGAAAGTAGATCACCGGCACACTTCTCGCCCTCAGACAACCAGGCATCGGCCTGACCAAAGCAACGATGAAACTCTTTCCAAGCTTGAATTTCTTTGCCCAGTTGGAGTTGAAAGCTTTTCGATCGAGCGCATAATTGCTCATGTTTCGTACTCAAGTTAGTCACACGTTGATTGACATGCAAGTACACTCGTCCTGTGCCCTTGACTAGTCTAGAGAGCAAAACTTGCAATCCATGTAACTTTTTATCTCGACGCTCTTCTGATTCCGGGAGCTGAGTGGAAAGCCTGTTCTCTCTCTCTACGCAGTTTTCAATGGCCGAATCAACCCACACCAAATTCGATACATCAGGTTCCAGCTCAGATTCCACCATGGATGACGAAAACAAAGCTTGGAGGGTTTGATCACATTCCAGCAAATCGACCTCAAGCGATTCACAAAGTTGTTCTATCTCTTCTAGTAATGTGTTTTCATCTGCTGACTGCTTGAGGCGCCTTTGGATTGAGCGCGCTAGCTGTAACGTATGACGCAGTAGAATCTCAACCGCTCGTTGAAACACTGTTGTTTGCAGATTTGGATCCTTTACGTCCGACTGGAAGTTATCGAGTGCTGTCGCGTGGACGGTGAGTTCAGCCAGATCAGCAGTCAATGTAGATTGACCTTCTGTGTCTGTTACGGATTCCCCATGTAGCAAAAGCTCCAGTAGATCCACTGGACCTAGCTGTTCACAAGCCATCTTCAAGAACTCCAGGTAATCATCGACTTCATCGGTATGTGAAACAACGGTGCCGTCCGAAGAATGATCATGAACCTGTAAACCACGTTCAAATTGGCTCTGAAACTGAAGAATCCGTTTCCAACAAATGCCGTATTCACTGGTAAAGATGTCCAAAGCACCACAGTATGCTTTAGCAGTCTCTGCAAGTGAGGATGCACGCGTACATATATGATCAAAGTGGACATTGACGTGTCCCATAGTTTCACAGACAACTTCGTCCAGACCTGAACCAAGGGCTGCGCCCTCTCTCCCTAAGTTGTGCACTATAGTAGATACCTGGTCAAGTTGTGGCTGTTGCGAGCCAAGTAATTCCACGAAGTGTCGAACTTTATCCCTGAAAGCAAACGCATCGGCTTTGTGTCCATTGAACATCAATACTAATGACATACCCTGTCGCTTGTCAGTACCGTAAGGCTCCTCCTCTAGCCTGGAATGTGTGTCACTTTTATCCAAATCTATACTCGGTTTCAACTCAGAGAGCCACGGGCGTTCTTGCATGAGTTTATCGAGTTCAGTTGCACTGGCTTTCAGCCACTCTTCAAAATCGTTCAAGTGATTGGCAACTTTTGTCCAAGCGTCACGCCGTCTTCTGAGCTCAACCCCACACTGCTCGATAAGCAAACCAAGGTTTTCCCAAGATTGTTGACAATCACTCAGCTTCGACTGAACGACCTTCCTGAAAGCGTTCCCAGTAAATTGAATCATAGTCTTTGCTCGTTCTCTCAAACCAGTTATTTTCACTGCCAATCTTGTACGATCATCTGATAACTGATCAAGACCAGCGACAGCCTCCTCTATAGTCTGGCTCGATTCACCAACCCCATCCTCGGCATTTGCGGAAGTCCGTAGTTGATTGACCTTCTGATACAACATGTTCAGGGACTGCTCAATCTTTGCCACTGACTCATTCCAAACGGTGAAGTCATCCAGGCGATTGCGCCACATGTTCAAAAGTTCTTTTGTCAGTTTAACAAGATGTTGAACACGGGACAGTAATTCATGCACTTTGGCCCCAGTAAGCTGACTAACAACTTGATTATGGCTGTCGTCTCCGGTGTCCTCTACGTATGAATCTTCGGCAACTGACTCCTCCAGGTTCGGTAGACAGGCGTAAGATGACCGAAGCTTACCGAGATACTCATGAACGTCAGAGGCTAACTGGACAATAGGATCGGTAGTTTGAACTTGAATATTGCTGGGTGATTGGGTAAGATGTGATGATTCCAGACAATCTGCGATCGCCTGTATCATTTGGATTTTCTCCAACAACTCCTCTTTACTCTCCACTAATACAGTTGTTTGTCCCCGCAACCAGAGTTCCAACTGGATAATGGCCGATTCAGACGTTTCACGTGCTTTCTCAAATCTCTGCCATGCTTCAATTGCATTGGTCAGCCGATTGACCGTTTGAACAATACTTGCATGCACTTTGTGCCAACGCAACTGGAGCTCTTTGGTCTGGAGTAGGATAGCAGTGCGTAATTGTGATCCTGATGTGGTGGTTTCTGTCGCATCGAGAGGATTCATATGCTTGAGGAGGAACAGATTCGCAGCAGCTCGCATATCCTCAAGGCGCTTAGTACCGTCCGGTACTAGGATGTCGAGATCCTGAAAAAAAAGACAGAGTTCGTATGAAATGAATGGGGACGCGGGCGAAGAATATGTCTGGGGATGAAAAGGCTAGATAGAGTGGGATTTACAATCCTGACAACATCGAGTTACGGTGAAGACGGTGCAATGACGAACTCAGAGTAGTGCCGCCATAAAAGATACCACACAAAAAGGTATCACTTACCAACCGCCGCTGATTGGAAACACGTAATATATAAGTGAAGAATCGGAACGACAAAATAGGATGGTCATGAATGGTTTTGTTTTTCAACATATAAGTGAAACATCTGTCCTTTTTAAAGGAATATATGTGAAAGGTATTGTGATGAACATGACTGATGCTCTAGGAACGACAAAATGGTCATGAATGGTTTTGTTTTTCAACATATAAGTGAAACATCTGTCCTTTTTAAAGGAATATATGTGAAAGGTATTGTGTTGTGCATGACTGATGCTCTATTCATTGCTCTATTCATTATTCTCTTGTTTTAATATTCCATATGCTGTACATATTCGCCAATTCGAATATATACGTGCTGGTTGCCACTCTTCGCTGAATTCTGGATTTCTAGTTCGTCGGGTTGTACCGATATATGTACGAAACTTAATTACCACATTTTGGCGTCGCGATTGGAACAATTCATCATGCCTGCCGAAATGGAACCATTAGATGTTAATTCAACTGCGCGTGACGTAGAGGATTATTTGGAACGATTCGACATATGGTGCCTCACAAAATCCGATATGGATGATAAGAAACTCACTGCATATTTCCTGCATTTCGTTGGCAAGGAGGCGTATACTTTGATCAAGAATTTAGTATATCCTGAATCTCCAATTGATATTTCTT
>NW_008751670.1:1505997-1552312 GCF_000715545.1 Opisthorchis viverrini
CTGCATTTCCCGTCGACTTTCAAAAGCCGAACGTGGATATTCTCAGACTCAACGAGAAGCACTTGCTGTATATTGGGCTATCAAACGGCTTCATAAATATGTTTTTGGATTGAACTTTACCATTGCTACTGATCATGAGGCTTTGAAGTTCTTGTATCATCCAACGAAGTCTCTGGCGAAGTCATCTGCCGCTATGGTGCAACGGTGGATTATTGCATTGAGTTCTTACACCTACACAGTAGTTCATCGTAGTGCGAAAATGATTCCTCATGTCGATTTTTTGTCAAGAATTCTATCATGTGACTCTGATTCAAACAACTCAGATTGTCTACTGATTCAACCATTACCAGTCAAGCGGGATGTGCTTGTTGCTGACACTAAAGGATATTTCGCTCCCATTTTCTCTGCACTGCGACGTGGCTGGACGCAGCAAGAAGGACGCCGATTTCCTGCTTTTTACTGTCGCCGCGAAAGCTTGTCCGTTACTCCGGGTGGTTTGCTGTGTTTTGAGGATAGAGTTGTCATTCCACCGACTCAGCGAGCGGCTGTTCTTGCAGATTTACACTCTGGTCATCTGGGTGTCGATAAAATGAAATCCCTTGCACGCTTGTCATGCTGGTGGCCGGAACTGGATGCTGATATCAAGCATACTGCTAAGAATTGTGTTAAGTGTGCACATAAGATTCATAACAAGTCTTCACAGTGGCATCCGTGGCCAGTTACTTGTGAAGCATTTCAACGAGTTCATGCTGATTGCTGTGGTCCTTTCCTCGGTAAATACTATGCTTTAATTGTTATTGACGCATATTCCCGTTGGCCTGAAGTTTTTGTAACTACTTCTCCAAGTGCCGAATTCACTCAGCAAGCCTTGAGGAAAGTATTCAGCCACGAAGGTGTACCAGCTGTTTTGGTCACTGACAACGGCACACACTTCACTGCAAACTTCCTCGAGGAATGGTTGAAGGGTCTTTGTTGTCGACATCTGTTTACTGCTCCGCGACATCCCCAGTCGAATGGACTTGCTGAAAATTTTGTCCGAATACTTAAATCTGCTATTATTTCACTCTCTCCCACTACTTTTGTGGAATTGGACCGTGGGATTGATAATTTTCTAATGCAATACAGGAACGCCGTCCATTCCGTTACTGGGAAGAGTCCCGCGCTTCTATTTAAATCTCGTTCGTTACGTACAATTCTTGACCGTGGCAAAACGGCTGATGTTACATTTTTCAAGGGTAATGATTTACAACCCGCAACAGGAATAGTGCTTTGATCAAATGGCAAACGAATGGTCACAGTTCTCGATTTGGATGATCTCTCTTGTCATCGGAGCACATTGACCAGGTTGAGTTCAATACCAGAGGTCAGTCTGTTAACGGCACTCCTGCTGTTTCAAATACTAATGAGTCCTTTGTAGATGATCTTGTGGTATCCGAACAAAATGCTGTATCTGAAGAACGTACTACATGTGAAGACCCTGAAGTTTCTATTCCGAGAAGATCCGAAAGATTGCGGTCAAGACCACCACTGGACTATAAACACCCGCACGCTCATTCAAGGTGTGGCGGATGTGATGAACATGATTGATGCTCTATTCATTGCTCTATTCATTATTCTCTTGTTTTAATATTCCATATGCTGTACATATTCGCCAATTCGAATACATACGTGCTGGTTGCCACTCTTCGCTGAATTCTGGATTTCTGGTTTGTCGGGTTATACCGATATACGTACGAAACTTAATTCCCACAGGTATATTTCTGCTGTCGGAAAACTGAGCAGCGTTCGAAAACGACCAGTCCCAAATGTCTGATCACGTCCCGTAAGCATAATGATCCCCCAAAAGATTCGAAAGAGAAGAATAACTCTTCTGGAGAAATACACTCACTTGCAAATCAATTTGGTCTTCACGAGAGACTCAACTGAATCTCTACATTCTACAACTGAATGTGCTGCACACAGGCCGCCTCATGTTTCATTCGTTACGATATTCGAGATATCGCAGTACGTTTCCTTTATGAAAATAACTCTTCTTCTTTCTTCATGCAAATGATGCACAGTAAATTCAAGAAGGCTCTTCTGTGTGGAACAGGCACAGTTGGACTAGGATCACCAAATGAGTGGTTCTGGCGACAGTATGTATGAAGTGTGAGCACAATCTTGAGATTAGACACGTTAAAGCTGTTGTCAGGAGTCATCGGTGGTGCGTAATTCCAAATCCCGGGATATCGAATGGTGGTTGAGTTTAAAACCCTATATCTGGGTAAACCCCATCAGTATGTACGGTATTGGCCATTGATATGTTCGCTGAGCTGGGTTGTGAACGCTTCATCACCGGTGAAGGTGACATCTTCGATGGTTATGAGTAGAATCAATCAATCGGCTATAGACCGTGTACCATACGCACACTGGTTCCAGTTGCTACAGTTTCAACCACCGGAAAGTGAGAGAGTATGGGATGGACAGAAATCCAGGCCTTGAGGGCCTGGGAACAGGGCAATAACTTTGATGCAAGCGCGTCACCGACTGAGCGATTGGGCCATTTCCACCAGTGTCGTTAGCCAGGGTCTTAATCCATGGAGGTAGCAATTGTCGACCCAAATCGGTCTACCGGTTAGTATTTTCATACTTCACTGCCAGGTCATATACATGGTCGCTGGGAGAAAACAGATCTGCGAGGCAGACAATCTTCTCGCATGCGAGGTACGTGTCCCAACCAGCGTTATTTTCCCGATTCGAGAAGTAATCTCATCTTCAACCAGTCCACCAGAACTTATGCAACTGCTCAGGTGAACAAAGTTATCTGTCATGGCCACAAGCACGAGGTTTGGCTTGGATCCGACCCAGTTTTGTAGCAGCACTTTACACTTTGCAGGTTTGAGGCACCATGTGACAGAGTTACTCAGGTTATTTTAAGTGGCTTGCATTCTTGGGGGATCTGAACCAAGGGGAGCAATATGGTGTACATACTCAATTTCTGTGAGGGAGCACCCTGGGAGCATTTTCAGTCTCGAGGTTTTAGAGGCACCAACGTGGGACATCTGAAGGAGTGGTGCTGTTCAAGAATTCGTTTCGAGGTAAAGACATGGTCAATGCATCCTCGGCCAGCGTGAAACCCTGCTAGGTTCTTAAGAATCTGTCTCTCCTGATAATCGATCAACTTACGCAAAATAATGCCTGATCTAACCTTAGATGCGACGGATAATAGGCTAAGGCCACGATAATTTTCGCATGACGTTCATGCACCCTTTTTGAAGGCCGAGAAGACGGTCGGCGAGCTCCATTCGACTGGTATTCTGTTTTCGTTCCAAATCTTCTGTTAGACTGTTCACCAGGAACTCACAACCTTTTTTGAAGAGTGCGGGTACAGATCATCCAAGTCAGATGCCTTGCAGGACTGATATTTCACACTAGATTTCTGCTACTGATAGAGGGCTGGCGTAGATGTTCAATGGGTGAAAGTGCACGGACATTGTGTGTGCACGGGTTGTGGTACGATCTACTCAACCAGACCAACCTTAGTTCCTCATTGGTGAACCAAGTGAGCGTTCGTATTGGTTTGTTGACTTACTTATCCCCAAAATAGGTTGTTCAAACTTGAGCTACCAATATTCTCCTCAGTTACAAACTACACAAAGTGCCTAACTGGCCTTCTTCAATGCTTCAGTGTACTATATTTCTGCTCCGGGAACACCGAAAAAGCATGATCGTCTTGGAAAACAAGACGAAGGATCGTGATTCAAGGAACTAATCGTCAGAATGAAAGCCAAACAGCTTCTCTCTCAAGTAAAGTGCACAACTGTGTACCGTTAGAGAGAAGGATGTTCAAGAGGACAACTGCTGTACCTATAACAACCTTCATCATATCCTACCTAGTGACCTATGATCATTTGCGGTGTTTCTGGTGTTCCCGCGTTCAGGTTGTCATATCGGCTCTCACGTAAGCAACCATCTTTGTACCGTAGAGAGCTTTAATTTTGCTAGAATACATCAGTTTATCCCACCCCCTATCCAACACACTGGGGATCTGAAACTAATGGTTTGCGATGTACCCTATTAACGAAACACCTATTTTTATTTGAGTAGTTTGCCGTACAAACGTAGGACAGCGTTCCTTCCAGAGAATTTGCTCACACTCTTCCGCTGACTTACTGATTGGTAGAATGCAGGCTGGTAGCAATTCGCTCTATGTCAAGGAATGATAGCGTATCGGTAAGCCATCAAGATGGCATGTAGTTAAGTTGTTGAATAGTAGTCAGGTGTGTGTCCGCCCGCGAAGACAATCCTCCGAGACAAAGCCTCATACGATCGTTTGGGGCTGCTCAAACTCGGATGTCGTATTTATGTTCAGTTGATAGTCGGTCACAGAAAAATGAATGTAATACGATGACACGATAATAGAGACCTAAGACAACTCATGGATGTGATAACAGTGACTGAGCTTTACAATTGTGAGTTGGAAATGTGAGGAAATTTGAGAATTTTTAATAGAAAACCTATTCTGTAAGCGAAGTCAATCTATGCTGAAAAGCTAAAGAGCACTGCACAGCTGTTTCATTCTTAATCATTAGCAGTGCGTATCTGACGCCCTCCCGGTTAGTACTTTAAATACTTAAGCGTTCGGCCACAAAAAAAGCGTTGGACAAAAAAATTGCGCCAACATGTTAGTGGACTGAACTCATTGGCCTACGAGTGCATGGGTTGAAATGAATAACAGGGGGACACATTAGGCGAATGAGGTCCACCGATCAGCAACGCAATGACTTTTTGAGATGAGTCTTCTAGTTCCGTGGGACCGTAGTTAATATTCTCTATCCTCTTCAGCGAGGTGTCCTCAATTTTTACTGGAACGCCTATGATAATTCCATGGGAGGCACGTGCACCTGAGATGTCTCAGTCTGGGGGTAGCACTGGGTACAAAAAGAAACAGCAACCTTAGGGATGGTATAAAACGCAATTGCTGAATGGATGAGATCACTCACCTTCACAAGTTCTAACCGCGCTTGCAACAAATATCGATCTCCAGAAAGATTTGTATAGCTTTCAACGCCTTGCTCTAGCTGACCAAACCAATCGGACACCGATCGCCAAACTTCTGTGAGTTGATGGTGGGTATGTACGCTGGCTTCAACGCGCGCCAGTAAGGACTGAGCATGCTTGTACAGACTCATCTGGATGTTGCCCAGTTCAGGTAACGTGATCAGCGTGGAGCCATTATTGAGGGGGATGCGTAACTGTGCGTCATCGGGAATTCCCAACGCATGAACAGATTTCTCCAGGCAAAAACACCGCTCACCGATTGACTGGAACATTAGTAAAACAGGCATGTTGATCCGAAACACGTTAAACCATGACAAGAAGTACAGTATTGGGACTGTCACTCACCGCGCTATGTTCTGACATGAAAGGAACACCAGGACACCATGCTGTAGACACTGCGAAACCAAGCTAATGCTCCATGGAATAAGACAATAGACATTCGATGGAGCTCGATTTATTATTATACCATAATACTGGAAAAAAGAAGCACGAGCCAACTTTACCGCGGCCATTCAACTGCTTTACAAGCAGCTATTTCGTGAACTGGATGAGGCTCATGGTCGCGTCCATTGCAGATGCATACAAACTGAGATTTCCATGCTCACTAGGGACTTTTCAAACAAAAAATTAATTCAAACGGGCCAACTCACTGGATAGAAATGCCTTTCAAAAAGCTATATATTAAGTCGTCGTCATTAAACTGTTTAGGGTGACCCGTGAGGTTACACAACGCAGCTTTATAGTGATCTTTAGGTCCTCCAGCCATAGAGATATATAGATATCTCTATGGCTGGAGGCGTGTGAAGGAGAGTAGATGCAAGTAGAGATATCGAATGTCTATCTGCTGAAATTTCAAGTCGCTCATGTTGAGTTGCGTTCATCAACTCAGTTCGCCCTTTGTTGACTGAACTGGCACTAACGAATGTGGACCGCTCAGGGAGTACCTAGGGAATACCCTAGGAAAGCAGTATAAATAAAAACGCCTCTTTATCTTATCAGAAAGGAGACGCATCAATCGCACTGGTACTCTCGAAACACACATGAGGTTATTTCAAACAAGATACCTGAACATATTTCATGATCTTGCCAATGGCTGAAAGGGCGTTCATCCTGACTGTCAGGGCATCTGCAACCAAAGTCTCCACCGCACATGGCCAATGCGGAAGCTGAGTGCGCAGCTCTTCAACAGACAAATCATCCCAATTTGGAACACAGTCTGTGCTTGGTTGGTTCTCTGCCAGTGGTGAAAAAGCAGACTCGATGGCATTTATTTCCGATTCCAGCTGCATCAGTGTACCGTGTAAGTCATTGCAAGTGCTAGTCAGCGATTCGACCAGGGACTGTTTCGCCTTCAGACGTTCCCTTGCAAGCTGGATATCGCCGAATGCAATAGACCACTGTGCCTGCGCGTTCCGAACGAGCACCTGACTGGCGGTTAGGCCAACATGCAAAGGAAGGCGGACAATGTAGCCACTTTGTTGTCCAAGTGCTGTCAGTAGATTGGAAGCCTTCTGGTTATTGACCAAGCTCGATGTCTGATTGGCCGCCTCTTCCAACCGGGTGAGTCGTGCCCTTCCTTCGGGTTGAATTTGCTCGGTCAGTTGTGCCAGCCGATCGTTGGCTTCTTTCAAATCCACTGTTGTTAGCTGTCCATCTGGTGTGATGACCGAGGTGCTAGAAGCCAAAGCACATGGACCACCAGAAGAAGCAAGCTCTGAAGCCATACTGAGCATCCACCATTCCTTCCATTCTTTCCAACAAGCCAGTTGAGATTCCAAATTCTCTTGGCTCTCTTTGTGGAATTCGGTGATTTTCTAAAACAGAGTTGACAACATCGTTAGCAAATAAAAGTGACCCTGAGTATCACCGATTGCAAAAAACAGCCAGCCAAGTGTGATGCAATAGGTGAACTTACCTTGGACTTATCAATCAAATCTAACACGCGTTCAAGATGATCCGATTCACTGGTCATTTCATGCTCATACTGTTTCAAAACTGATTGAACTTCCGTCACCTGGACGATGGATTTGTTGAGGAATGTCTGAAAGGTAGTGGAAAGCATTTTTTATTAGGAAATGACGGAATGCTCTAAAATATACTTTCCTCATACTGTGGCTCTGTATACAGCTGTCCTTGCCTCTCGCAAACCACGTTCCTGTACAAATTACTTGTCGGCCCTCTAGCTCATTATATCATAAAAAATAATCAAACTCGTCTATCTGTGATACCCTTTTGATGTATAACCACCCGAATGAAGCACAAGGGCTAGAATACTGTCACGTTGCCCAAGTCCACACAAGGGCGGTCAACATGCTGAGGTTGGTTTGGAACCACGGACCTTCCGCTCAGCAATCTGGCGCATTAACCACTGAGCCATCTCGACGTCTCGTCATAGCACATCCCCTTAAATATGCGTCATTGGTAGCCCAAACCAGAACAAATCGGTCCCACAGACAACATGTTTCAGTGGACATTGTCGTAACGTGTGTACTGTAGCGATAGTGCTTCCTTTAATTCCCCTGCAACGTGATCTCGGTTTTGACTTCGGTCAGTAGCTGCAATTTACTATACCGACTACCTTAGTTTGCCCATTACTCGAATCAGCCGACTTGATCTCACAATTCTGACCTTGCCATTCGAAACATATGGTTTGACCCCGAACGATGTGCAGGATGATGTCATCGCAGGAAAAAACACGTACATCTGGACTGAAACTAGTGTTTTACTGGGCAAACTCTGGTTTAAAGACTTCCCGTTAATTCGGCCTATAGCTTTAAACCGATTTGAATGAAGTTGTCCAACGCTGCGAGTCACACAACTGGCTGGGGGTGGCTGACATAACAAAGATGTCCCGCCCCTCAAAGCACTTATTATTGCTGGACCCATTTTTCACCGAGACAAAGGATCTACGGCGCGATCTGCAAAGCAAGCTTCTACACTATATTTTCTCGATATCAACTCCAGAATCGCGGTTGAACAATGATTATGATAAGAGTCTAAAGACTATTTCTTCTAATAACCGACCATGCGCCGAAGAACATGAAACAAGGTCAGGGTCTTCTAAGCTTCGTTCACTCAGACTGGGTGATGTGAGCTCAACTCTTTTACCAATACGCCTGTAAGCCCGAATCTCTACCCGAAGTCCGAAGAATCTTGTTCACTAAGTTGTGAATCGGCCCTCTCTTCCCAGGTTTGATCACGTACGCTGCAGGAATACGTAGACTAATTCAACTCTACTCCTGCTTCTTACATCGCCATTAATCTTCTATCGTGGTGTACTCAATGGGGTCAGACTCAAACCTATTCTTCTTTCAAGTCTCCGCGATGGCAGTGAAGCATCAATGTTAACCTTGATGTTACTGTCTCTGATGATGATGAACTGGTTCAAGAGCCAATCACAGATGGGATGTGAGTTGATAAAGTACTCGCAGAACGTACAAGCTCACTACAAGCTCCGTGGACCTCGTGGAACCTCTGATCGGTACCCTGTCAATCGTGTATTCTCTTCGCGTGATCAGTCTTTCACAGCTTCCCGACAGAGATTCGTCCATAAATGCCGTCCCACTGCAGACAATGTTGCACTGCTGAAAGTTAAGTTTTTGCCCTCATTTAATTTCACACACAATGAACATTTTTTCTCGACTTCGATTGTTGGAATTCACATAGATAAACTGAAATGCAGGGGCTTCGTGCGTCGTTGGATCAAACACAGGATAATTCAACCTGAGCAGTTTCTTAGATAGGTTTCACTTTTTGTGATACTGTGTTGAAGTGCTGAGTTGACCACAAACGAAATGTATTGAGCTAGGAGATGACAGACAGAGTGTTGGTTCAGGATACAGGAAAAGCAACCATAATTGGTCGCAATGTTTTCGGGCTATAGGCGTTACTTAGTCTGGTAGTTAAGTATTCGAACTCGAACTGAATACCGAATGCGATTGGCTCCATTATGAGCTGGTGGTCAATTAACGACCGATCCGTTTGACAACTGAGTAATATTTACAGACGGTATCGAAAACATGAACGCATTAATCAACACACAATTAGAGGGATATCATAAATCTATTATGGAAAAACTTGAAGGTATGAATCCCTGCATAGGATATGCAGCAAAGCAACTACTCACATCCCACCAAGACACGATCTCCTTCTGTTCAACAATCATCTCCTCCAGACTTCTCTCCAAGCAAGCCTGTTCTTCATTCCGAACATGCGTCTGACTCGATTCATCCTCCTTCGATACTTGGAACAAGGAACGTTCAACTTCTATCCACTTTGGGTTGAAAGGCGTACTTGACCGAAACTCCTCTTCAACCTGCCGTAAGTTGTTGACAATCCATTGTCGGTGGGTCATCTCAGTTTGCAGCTGGTTGCGTCGCGTGACAAGGCATTCCCAAGCGGCCTTGAAATGCTGGTCAAGCTCCTCCGATGCATGTTGGACTGTGAACAGTTGTTTCTCAGCAGCTTCCACGCTTGCGGCACACTCAGACATTATATCTACGCAACCATCGGCACCGATTTGAGAGAATTTCGAGAACAGTTCCTGGGTTCCTGTTAGGACAGACTTGTATTGTTCAAAACTTTCTCGGTACTCTGGAATCAACTGATTGTTTTGAGCCATTACTTCAGACAGCTCCTGAAACAAAACGGAGTATATTTAGAATTATTACTGTTAGTTTCATGACAGGCACCATGATGGAAGTGCTGGTAACTAGTCTATGCAGGACACATATCCGGCATAATGGTCTTCATTCTGGGATTGCGAACTCGATTGGGGATATCCGGGAGTTCATGGGTTCGAAAGTCCCAGCTTGAGCTTCGTGAGATGCGCACCGTTAGTGAATCCAAATAAGAATGAAACAGGTGTACAATGCTTCTCACCCTTTCACCAGAGGTAAATCTCACGAAGCCTTATTCGAAAATTACCAAAACACCACACACTACTAACAATCTGCAATTAGTATAAAGAATTCGCGCAATAGGTGAAAGTTCCATTCGAGAATTCGTCACCCATGGAGCAAGTCAACACAGGACCACGTAATATGGATTCCGTGGTTAAAGAATGAGCGACACTATATCCTCTCTAAATCACAGTTAGTCACACTGATGATCAGCCGCTCGTGCCCAAGAGTTTAACTGTTCAAACTATCAGCTTGGTGGTTGCGGGTTCTGAGCTCCCTTGAAGGAGCTTCGTGAGATGCGTACTACCGATGATTTTCAATAATAAAAAAACATATATACAGTGCTTATAGGCTTCTCAGCATAGATTGACTTCAGTTAAAGACATTCGTATCAGGTCACCACCAACACACAGTATATTTGCACAGTGTCCCCAAAAGTACCGTTGATCTCAAAGCCCGAAACGGAAACCGGCGTAAGGTGGGTTCTAGGCGATTGGCTGAGAGAGCAACACGCAGATATTTACTGTACGGAGGTTGGGTTATGCATATCAACATACCCTGAGATTCCACTTACTTGCATTGTTGCCAAATGTGATTGGACAGTAAACTGATCCAACCGTTCTACAGTCGTCCGGTCCTCAGTTTCTGACGACGCATCGTAACTTGGTATCTGGTCCAATCGACCGCGACACCCTTCCAGCCACGATTGAATCCGCGTATAATACCGGTCGATCCGGGACTTGACTGTATCAACCTTGGATAGGTAATCAACCGCAATCTGTACAGGTGCAAAAGTGACGAATATGAACTGCAGATTCCGTGGGCTGTGAAGCCTAAATTTCCGAATGCTATTTGAATGCTGACTAGCAGAGTCAACCGAAACACTGATCATTTACTGAACCAGTAAAATGGTCGAAATGGGGATCTTCCGAACTTGGTTTTTGACCAAAGAGAAGGAGGGATTTCGAAGTTCACAAATTTGGCTAGATAGTAATTCCTCTGAAAACACTTTTAAGTGCAGGGTGGATGTGAGAAATTAAGGTCAAACTAACCGTCTGATCTAGTGGACCAGACATTCGTCTAGAACTGAAGTTTGATATACCGTGTTTTGGTTCTGAGTCTTTCATGAATGCTGATGGGTTCGAAGAAGCAAAGCAACGACGGTTAGCCATAAGCATATCTCAAGGTCAGTACCATTGGAACAGTAAAACGCCAATCACACCATTTTCCGGATCTCTAGGAGGTGAAGAGTCAGTTTTCGCACGTAAGTGTGCGAAAGAACTTGGGTAGTAGTGGCTGTGGAAAAAAATGGAACAACTTTCCACTTACTTGAGCAGTATCAAGAACTTTCCTCAGTCGTTCTTGAAGCTGTTCTAGCACATGTGCACCAGTGATGCTCTCGTATTCAGGTACTGTCACCTCTTTTGGGACAAACGCCTCCAGTTCTTCATCCCTCCATTGGACTTTTTCAAGGGTCATTGGCAAGGGACCCAATTCTCCCATGATTAATTCATCCAGTCCATTGCAACGTTCCAATACCGCCCTCCAAGCTGCTAGTCGTTGCCGTACGTCTCTGAGATCTGTTAGGTGTGGCTGGGCACAAATTAACTGAGCAGTATTCTCGATAGCGGAAACTTTCTCTGTGACGCCTTTCACTTCAGAAACCAAAATCATGCTATAGTTCCTAATAACGGAAAGCGAATTGACCACATGGTAGAACTTTGTTTCCAGCCAGGCAAGCCGCGCACGTTGCGTCCTGACTTCCCCCTGAAGAGCACTCACTGCTTCCAAAGAAGTATCCGAGTGCATCAGTTCAAGTTGAACCTCCAAATCATCCAACTTATGGGTGGCATCTCGAGTGGATGGTTGTAAGGTTTCGGTCAACTGTGATATTTCATTGGTTAGGACTGATGCCGGAGGTAAGGAAACGTCTATTCTCGACCTGAAAACAACAGCGCGTCCGTATGATTCGCCGAGGTCCTTGGTTAGAGACAGAATGGTTTCGCCTACCAGTCCGATTATTTTCTCCACCTGCTCATGTCGTGAAACAGCTTTTTCCAAGTAACTAAGAGTTTCTTCAACCCTTCCAAAAAGCCGACCAAAACGTCGCCGAGTTTCTGTCAGGTGGACTATCAACTCGGGATCTGGAAGCCACACACTACCGGCATCTTCATCTTCTTCGTGAACAGGTTCTTGCGTTCCGGGAATCGAACCGTTTCTGGTTTTACTCTTTTCATGATTCAGCGCCAAGGGCTGGTTTATCCGGGAATCCAGTTCATCCAGTTCCCGTTTCCGTTCTTTGACTGAATTTAAAAGGTTCTGCAACAGAAATTTTAAAAATTATGAGGTGAAGTTAATCCAAGAAAAAAGATCATACGGTGCTTCGTTTCTTAGAAAAGCTTCATCTTGAACGGAACTTTGCTTGCGATCGAAATTTTTCGCAACGTGAGACCTTCGTGTTAGCATGTTTCTCTAGTAATCGAACAAGAAATACCCAGACAGAAACAACCACCGTGAGTAGCTAATCGTTTCGTTTATCGTGTTCACTCCAATTCGCGCTCTAAATACGCCAAAATTGACCATGTTCTACTCATAGAATCAAGACAAGGTGGGAAAACGTCGGCTTGTATTCAAATACGCTTCACATCATTTGTTCACAGTGAGCCGTGACCGTATGATACTTCTACTAAGGACACCCACAAGGAGCTACTTTTACGCCGCTGAAAATATAAAGGCTATTCTAACAAAGCGTTTGAAATAGTGCGGGGCCATACGTCGAGTGATATTGCTAGGAAGGTCACACAGTTCAAAACAGAGGAAATATCAACAAACAATGGAGGAGGAGCGATAACAGAAAGATGGCTCGCGCGAGAAAACGCTTCTCAGCGATTGGTCAGACTTGGAGAATGGATCAATATCTTCCATAGAACACGGCTGCCGAAATGCACACATATATTCTCGAAGTAATTGGAAATACTTCCATCACTTGTCTGATTCTGACTTTGCTTTGAGTAGGCACAATCCGTAGAGAATCCCTCGACTGAAAAAACAGTTTGCTAGGTTTCGACGAGTACTCCCACTTGCACACAAAGTTGATTTTGACGGTAGACTCAACCGAAACCTGTCGGATTTGGTTCCAAGTAGAACACAGGTTAGACGGAAACTCGAGGACTATGCCTATCTGATAAGCCCGAAGTGAAAGCGCGAAACCAGTGATGGGCTAACGAAGCTTTTTTCGGGAACCTTATGGGTAGCGCTACGTCTAGGGTTTGGTTGATGTTCATCATAGAGAGGGAATATCAGCTCACGGTATTGTAGGAATCAAGCGATTCACACTTTCATGCGGAACGTATGATTGAACAAACCACTCACTGGCAATGTAAGTCGGTGTGAAGGTGGGATCCAAACGTGACGGAACTGGGTTTCTGTTCTGCACTTTCTTCAATCGAGTATGCCAAATTCGTTGGGGATCTTGCGGGGAGTATCGGCTGTTTCCGAATTTCGATCCACCCTTCCACATGTGCTTTCTATCCTCAACTTTGAAATCGGGTTTCGTATGCTAATCCACAGTTTTCACATCACGATTCGAACAGACTGAGCGCTATTCAAGTTACGACAGCGCTCTCGCTAATAGGACAATCAATGTCAAGATTCCGAATGGCATTGAGGAACACTATTGCAAATTTCGTAAATTTTAGAGTTGAATCAATCAACTTTAACCAGCTGGGTCAACGGCTTTCCTGTGTGCAGCCGGTTACACATCCACAATGCTACTACTCAGATGTCTGTTTTTAACCTTCATCCAGAGTTTTTGTCCCAATTCAGGATTTTCCACGCACTCAGGTGCTACCTCTACTCCAACGTGTGTCTTATCGTGGGTAGGCCAAGACGACGCACAAGTCCCATACTATAGCCTCGCAGACCTTCGATGTGAGATCGCTTCGAAAGCCGGAACAACGGAGAAGACTCACCGAAACCTAGCAATCTTAAATGTTGACGACTGTTGTGTTTCAGAGACCAGAATTCAAGAACCGATCATATTACCCAATCTACATCTTCTATCCGCTACACCTCGACGTACCTACCGCTTGCTACAATCTGAAAGTCCTGTGACAATCACGCCTGGACTGGTGGACGTTGAAATCACACTGAGTCTGAAAACTCCCGTTGACTAGAGCCCAGTGAATTTCAAACCGTGCGCCATGATACCTAAAGGAACATTTAACGTCATGGGGTCGAATTGTTTCCTCCTCCTCTCCCTCCGCCGATACCCGAACCAAATTCAGTCCCGGCTGCATAGGAATGAAATTTACCTCCACATGAACCACTTGATTCATATACAGATGTAGTATTACTAGCCGAGAATCTGAACACCCAAGCTGGTCGACTTGTAACTGGTGACAACAACGTGGGGGGTACTCGGTGCAGTGATAGGAGAGTCTGGTGCAACCACGTGCGGATAATGAACTATTCCTCCCTAGCACCAAATTCCGGTGGTTTTTGTGGTACGTCACTCAATGCTCCCCATTTTCTAAACAGCGGTGGAAGCAGAAAGATCAAGTTAGTAATCAAATCCTGGTGACGAGGAGATGTCCAGAAGTGCAGACTTTTCTGGAACATCTACTTCAATTCTGACGCCTCGAGATGTGGAAATAGCATCGTTTACTCAATGGAACAGCCCAAAACAATGCATAAAGCGAGTTGTTTTAGCTTCACTGGCACAACCATAAGTGCTGAACAACTCTTCAGCCGAACTAGTTTAGGCTTTCTCAAACACCTCTTCCGATGACATCACAACCTACTAGTCACAAACTTGAGATGGTTTCCGAACTGCAGGGAGTCATGCATGAAGCTCCAATGCTCAACGACATGGCGCTACTTGGTCGTACACTCGATTACTGGAACTGCTCGGTACCCGGCAATCTACGTTCGCTCATCTTGAGCCAAATGCGGCTAGTAAGCTACTCAAAGTACAAAAATGAGCCTCCTCAAGAGAAAAAAATCAGAGCGTGGTGGCTGGACTGCATGGCCAAAAACTAAAGGGTGTTGTTTCAAATTATGGGAACAATCGAAAGAAAGTGACTGGACGTAAGTCGACCAAGCAATGAATTTAGAACTAGCCTGTCTAGATGCACTAGGTGTTGGAAAGAATGGTTCGAACGAAAAATGGTTCCATGTGCCCTCTGGCAACGTGTTCACAGTAGATCGCCAAAGTAAATCCAACAACTAGATCTGAAGCCACTTGAAGAAACTGGCAGTCTCAGGCAAAACAAGCCCCTATGCCTGGATGATCCTCCTCGAGTGTCGTTACAAGATTGAGGCTCAGCACTGGTCGGTCAATCTACTGCCATCATGGGATGCAGCCAAACCTCTTGAGATATATCACCTGATAGAAGTACTGCTATCATACTATTTACAATAAAGATGAAGGTACCACGTGGGATCCACTTCACCAAAGTTGCACATCAAACGGGATTCGAATAGATCTTTCGTGTATAATGCTATTTAGCCGAATATGCAGTGCAAAATATGTCTCTGTGGTCGACTGGATCGCCATTGAATCGGTGTTTTCCTTCGCAAGCGGTAGAACACATCATACCGATGTAGGCTAATATTGTAGGACGAACTCGTTAGGTAGTTGTTCAACGGTTAGCTATAAACAGTCCTCATGCATTGTTCTAGATGACATTCAACTACTTGGCTAGCTGGTGCAAAACAGCACACTGAGTAGGATTTCTTGGTTTGCACCTTTAACAAACAATAACTTGGTATCAAACAATTAAACGAGTGGTTTTGCGGAACACTATTCTTTGTGGGATTAATGTTATGAAAATCCAAGGGGAGTAAACATTTTTTCCTCGTCTTTCTTTGGCATCCAATTGAGCACTAATTACGGGAACCTATCTCGTTAAAAATAGTGTTAAGATATCCAATTTCACGAAGGTCAATAGAAGGTCTAAGGGAGAGGTGAAGTCTATCCACATCGAAAAAAGCGTAATCACCGGATACTAAGAAGCTTGTTTGGATCACCCTGAATATAAGGAATGACTTAGCAGGTAGAAATGCGTATAAAAGCTATAACAACCACTTACCGTGGCTTCCAAAACGAGATCTTGTTTCTCGGATAGAGTAGAAGGTAGAATTGTACTGGTTAGTATGTGACTTGTCTCATTTGCAGCTATCCAGCTGTCTTGATTCAATAGCTCCTCATTCAATGCTTCGAAAAGGTTGAGGACGTGTTCCACAAGCTTCCGTCGCTGCAGGACACGCTGCGCTGCATGCTTTGACTGGCTCCGGAGGCCATCAATCAACTGTGTTGCTAGCTCCTCTTCTACAGAGCCATGTTCAAGAGAGGCAACTTGATCCGCCAGACTACTTATGGATGAATCAATCTCACCGAACACATCTTCGCTGAATTCACTTTGGAAGCGGTTGCAGAGTGATTTCAGGGCTTGACGAGTCCAGTTTACGGTGCTGCACGATTCAGTGGGTCGCGGAGTTGCTTCACTGAGCACAAATTCCACCTCGTCAATTAGGGCGCTGACAGACTCCAGCACAAGTTTTGCATCTTTGCCAAAAGCATTCAGAGAATTCATCTTTTTCGATTCAGTTTCCAAAAATTCCTGACATTTCTTCAAACCCACGGAATGGATTTCCTTCAGATTTGGGACAGAAAGCTTTTGGTCTATTTCATCGGCGGTGAACACCGATAGAGAGTCAGATAATTCTGTCTTAAGTGTAGTTAGCGCCTGGTCTTGTCGATCTGAAAATGTCTGCAACTGCTGACGTCGAGAAAGGAACTCGTGTTGAAGCTTCTGTGAACCAAATGGATGAAAACCGGTAAAGACTTGGCCGAGCACAATGAAAAACTGGTCTAGCATTTTGGAAACGAAAAGTATTATATATTTTTCATGTACATTTTCGTAAAGGAACATGAGGTTGACGGAAACTATGGGACTGCGCCTAGCTGATGAGCCCAAAAAAGGGCAAAACCACTGGTGGGCTGTCAAAACGTTTCCAGGAACGTTGAGTAGTTCCATTTATGAAAAAGTATTTAGGAATGCTCCTTTGTGTGTCAATCTATCTATTTGTTTGTTTGTTTATTTGTTTATTTATCTGCCTATTTATGTGCCTATGCCTTAAACCATACAAATGGCATTCATACAATATTTTCAGTAACCGAACTGTAACAAGAATGTACAATTTTTGTTCAACAGGAACTAGTATCGCCAAATTAAGTGGGTATTCATCGGATCTCCTCTTGATCCTCTGCTAGCCGATATCTTTACGATCAAACCAAAAAACATTATTTGAGAAAGAAATATCATCTTTGTTTCACCATTTGAGATACGTGGATGCTATCCTCCTAATATGCGATGGGAACAAAAGCTCACCGACCATTCTGGGGTCAGGTAATCATGTTGACTTGCACACGTGACACCGAACGGGAGATATACTACTGTAAGGATAGTGGGATGGAAACATAGGAGAAGGCTTTTACAGAATCAGACAGTCCAGTAATTCTTTCAGCTTTGAACCGGTGAGAATCAAATGCGACCTCGAGCTCAACAGGGCAACGAAAATATGCACAGAGTATTTACTACCAGAAGAAGCCAACTTTCTGTTTGCACTACTAAGTTAAAATGGCCACTCCGGTGAATTTTGGCGGCCAACATAAGGCCACTCGCAACAAAGGCACCAAACCAAGATATGAAGATGCAAATACACTCATTTACATCTCAACTTGGTTTTCACCGGAGACTCAAGTGAATCTCTCGTGCACGATGTTCTGCAAGTGGGTGTACTGCACAAAGGCCGTTTCATGTTTCAGTTGGTACGATATTCGAGATATCGCAGTATATTTCCGCAAAGGCAGTACATTCAGTTGAAGAACATCCTAAACGAGAGATTCCCTTGTCTCCCGTGAAAACCAAATTGAGTTGCAAATGAGTGTATTTGTCGACTCTGTCCAACTCGGGTTCAAGTAGAACATAAGGTTGACGTAAACTCGGGGACTGCCCCTACCTGATGAACCCAAAGTGGAAGGGCGAAACCGGTTTTGCTCTGACGAATAGTCTTCACCAACCTTGTGAGTAATTTCCTTCGTGAAAATACCTACAACTGTCTTATGCAGGCAGCTTGATCAGTTCATTATTAATACTGGGATCTTTAAACGATTAACGCTTATCGCTTACCCAACATTTGCCAGCCATCCGATCTTCAGACGAAAACTGAAAGACTATCTACTTCGCCAAGCCACCTCCATGTGTGTCTACAGGTTTGCTTTCTCCTAGAGGATCGTTACATTGGCTAGACTACGAGAATATTGTTTAAACGCATGTTCAAGTCTACATCTTTCTCGTTCACTAAAGCTGTGAAAACTATTAACGGCTGGGTGCTAACACTGGGCGCCGAATAGATTTTGGGACGCTATTTAATGTTATCTGTGAGGTTGATCCGAAGTTACCCCGGGAAAATCAGGATTAGAATCGGTATCTATCATACTTCGCAGGATTCATTCGTGCTTTAAAAAGCGTCCGATCCAAGTTCCTTGCTTACCATGGCCTAATCAGTTTGACTTGTTCGACCCTGATTGAGGGACATCACAAGGTCAATCAATTACCGAGATCCCCGATTTAGGACCATACCCTAGAAAGCCCGTTCCCCCGTCCCACCTTTATTCGTGTCTCCGACTCAACCTTACGAGTAGTGCATTACGTATATACATAAATCGCGATATCTCTAATATCGTAGCAACTGGAACATGAAGTGGCCTGGCACAGCACATTCAGTTGCCTGGAAATACGAGAGATTTAACTGGGTTCCAGTTGAGTCTCCGAAAAACCAATTTTTTTGCAAATGAATGTATTTCGCTTACTACAAAGAGGTTATTAGATGAGTACTCTGTTAGAATACTCGCCCAGGTCAGTTATACTATGCATTTTCCCACATTATCTGCTTGAGTAAATATGCGCGAACCAGTACCATAGGTTTACGTTTCGACCAATTCAATCGTGGTAAAACTTAAAAACTTTCCGCACTTTGGAGAAAACAACCCGAATGAAGACCATAGATTAGAGTCAACCCCTGAAGTACACTTCAATGGTAAACTTACACCAAGAAGAGAACACCTTAACAAACAAACCATCATCAGCCGGTGGGCCCTGGAGATTGATAACTGAACCAAAAAACGGAGTCTTCGATGAAACGCCCTAGACCAATTAGCAAAGTAATGTCTACAGAACAATGACAGAACATTGACAAAGTAGGCTTTGCCGATGAACCCTATTCAAAAATGATGTGATGCAATTTGATTTGACACTTTAGACTCAGAGGTTCAGGTGTATCGGCAAGCTGTGCATAATCTGTTGTTTTAGCACACTGGATGTTGGTTTCATGAATAAAAAGACTTAACGTTAGATGATAGACTTAAATTTCATCAGACAAACCAGCACACGTTTTCTTAAAAACGGAAAACAATGGGCAAATGTGCTGACAATCGTAGAGGCGGATCAGCTGGAAAGATCGATTCTTTCCGTCGTACTCAGACACAACTGAAGAAATGGTTTCGGCAATGCGAATGCGATGCTCGATATTGAGTATCCTCCACCCGTTATGGCTGCTTACCAGGTGAAGCTACATCCTGTCCAAGTGCGGGTTAATCACACTGACGATCAGCCGCTCGTGCCTAAGCGGTTAATTGTTCTAACTACTAGCCAGGAGGTCCCGGGTTCTAGACTCCCTTATTGGAGTTTCGTGAGATGCGCACTACCGATGATTCTCAACAAGGAAAAAAACACCTATATAGTGCTTATCTGCTAGACTTGCAGCATGAAATTTCAACTGAAAATCCCCAAACCTCCCCATACTACTATCAGCTATAACCGAACCTGACTATTCTTTTCACAACCCCTAGAACGGTACTTTTCAGAATGTCGAATCAGTTTAAATTCCCTCCAGAAAGAACAATGCGGTCGCTCTTTTCTCGGGAGACATTATCATACTGGTTGAAATCTTTGACGCTGACAGTTTAAGGTCCACAATGGTGTATAGATCGCAAACGGATACATTGTTGTGAGTACCCCACAAATTCTGTGGAGCAACACTGATTACTCAAGCTTATGAGCCCCTATATGTGACTGACTGTCGTTACATTGCTTTAAAGACAATCAGATCTATCGGTTAGTAACACACTAAGGGTGACGTAACCAGGAGTGGCGTGTGTTTCGCAAAATTTGGTACGATTTTTCAATGGAATAGTTCTTTGCATAACCTCACAAATCAGTGTTGAAGATCTCACACAAGACATATGCACGGGACATCATAAGCGAAAAATATAGATAAATGATCAACAGATGAGTTCAAAATAGAAGTCCTCTAAATACCTGTAATGGGAACTTAAAAGCTGATAGGATTATTCATCAAGTTACTCACCATGGTCTGTTCAGTGCGATGCTGTGCGTCTGCCTTCATCGAGTCCCACATGAACAGAAATTGTGACGTGTTCAGAAGGACACGCGTTGATTGATCTTTGTCTGAAGTTTGTTCAATCTGACTCAACTTCTCCTCTAACCTAATCAGCCAATTTCTTAGAGCATGCTGCTCCTCCAGCACTCGAACATGGAAATCCAGGGCCGCATCAACACGTGCCCGGCGTTCGAGCACCGTCATCGAAATTCGATGGGCTTGTTGCTTCAAACGCTCAATGGCTTCGGAAAAACTGTTCCGACCCTCCAATCCGGTGGTCAGAGCAACAGCTCGGAAGGTTTCAATCATTCTCTCGTACGTAATTGTTTCAAATCGATCCACCTGGTCCGAGATGTGGGATAAACTGGTTAAAATGGACATGTACACAAGTTCACCATTAAGCCAGAAAGACAACTTTTTTGCCTCCAGTGATTCCAGATCAGGAGATGAGGTTTCCAATTCCCGTTCCACTTCTGCTAATTCACACTGCGCCGTGGTAATAAGTTCTTCAAGCGTTTTGTGCTCATCCAGTGCCTTTTGCCAATAATTCAAACCACTGTTGGTACACTTCTTCATTGTGTTCAGTCTGTCGAAAAGCTCTTTTACCTGAGCATCAAGACTTTTCTCCATCGTGAACTGAACAGCCTCACCACATTTGCTCCGGCCCAAACGACGCAAAGCCACTCTTAATTCGTCGCATTTTGTCGTCAAGAGAGAAGACAGATCAGTACACTGTTGACCATCAAGATCACTTAAGAGTCGCTGTAACCGAGTAAGACAGAAAACTTTTTCTGATGATGTCTCTGGTAGCATGTCACGTGACCTTCCCATAGCCACTGGGCTCTCAGTTGTGAGTGGAATATAGATGGTTTGCAGGACGAGACCGCATGCGGACAAGAACTGGTGAAATCTGTTGAGTTGATCAATGGTTTCCATAAACAAGCTGTCTAGTTGAATCAGAACTGCAAGTTGGAATTTCATCGGTTCCTCCACCCTTTGGATTACATTCGACTTAAAGGATTCCAGCATTGATTCGATTTCACCACTGTTCAAAGTTTCCTTCATCACCACCGAAGCCACCTCCTCCAAGTTACGGGTCTGCTGCTCTGATCCACTGGAGTATGACTTTTCAAATTCGGTTAGGCGAGAGATTAACTCGGAAAAAATTTTGGAACAAGATTCCGAAGAACTTTTTGACGTATCATCGAGCTGGTACGATTGGGACTGCTTATCAAAAGATATCCGAGTGGAACCATAAAACTCATCAGCTGCATCAATAATTTGCAATAGCTGAGATTCCGTTGTATCGATCCATCCCATGGATTGTCCTGCAATGTCCATAAGACGGCGATGCTGTTCAACACGCTGTTCGTGAACTAACAGGCGTTTGGAAACATAGTCCTGAGCTCGTGTGAAGCACGTTTTAAGTCCTTCCACCTCTGTCGAACGGTTTTCATCTTCCTCTGGCTGTTTCAGGGGGGCACTCCGGTCCAAAACGGCAGACAAAAGGCTTTCTTGAGCGCGTAGCTGCTGCATCCGTCCCTGAAATTGGCAGAAAAAATAGCATGGATAATGGTTTAATAGCGTGCTACCATAGAGGGAGTGGAGCTGCCCCTTAAGCCTAGCAGTTCAACGACTTCAGCAATTACATATCCTAACCAGAGCAACTTTATCGGGAATACAACTTAAAACAGTAGTGCAGTCACATGAACGAGCTAACTATACATCATGCGCATACCTTGTAGGTTTCCAGTAACGCTTGCTTCTGTGACAATGTTGAAACCAGTTCCACCTCTTTAGCATCAGTTTCGTCAGCGACTTCCGGCACATTCCATTCTTTTACCACACTCTCAATCCAACTTTTTAGGCGTGTGTAGCATTCCGAAAATGAAGTCCAGTGGGAAACATCTGCCTCCGTCTGCCTCAGTGCGCTAGTCAATGTTTCCATAAGCGTTGTCATTTGAGATTGTCTGAGGTGTATCGATTCGCGTAGGTTTTCTCGACAGTGGACAAGAACGAGTGTATTGATGGGTCGCATGGTACAAACAGGTTTCTGTGATCTAGATATAGGCGAATCCATGACCTGATTCATCATATACGGTCCCGTAGCAATAAAACTGCCCAACGTGAGCAGATCGATAACATTTTGGGCTGCATTTTCTGCCGCCTGAATTTTCAGGTAGACCTCGTCACGCTCAACGAATAAACCCTGAACAGAAAAGAAGCGCATATTAGGGAGAGTTACGAGAGCAGGAGAAACTTTGTAATGAGATAAATACGACGGGAAGACCTACGGCCAGCTTACATGGGGCACTGTCTCCACTCGGCCCTGCCCTGAGAGGTAAGATCCGTCTATTTCAACTGCGTATATTCTCATTATGGACAATTCTACATTCAAAAAGTCAACATACCCACGGAAGAGCAACTCATTTTTCTAACAGTTCGGTGAATGTGTACAAATACCTTGGTGGCACGTAAGTGGGAGCCATAAAACATTAGCATAACGGCACTAACTACTGAGTGATGAAGGCGCTAAATTACTGACCGGAAGGACCGTGGTTCGAACCCAACTTCGACATCTCAACTACTCCTGTCTACGCTTGGATAACGTGGCGATATCCCAGCCCTCGCTGCTTCTTCAGGTGGCTCGGCAGCCATGCAACCAAGGGGCTCTGCAGCTGAGCGATTATTTTCCATTATAACCACTGCAATCTGGTTTGAAGGTGCATGCGGGAACAGAAGCGACAATAGACGGGTGGTCTTTCGATGAAAACCGAAAAACGGAGAGTCCACGAATATAAAATATGTGAGAGTTTAAAATTGAATTAAAAGTGGCTCTATTTGAAGTGTCGTCCCTTGCGAGGTTTGTCCCCCAAGACACTCCTATAAACCTCAGCATACATAACGCTCCCTTGCAACCCTGTCAAGCCGAGCCAACATCATGGATAATCAGTAAATAACCTATAAACACAGCAAATGAATTTATGAATGGTTAAGAGTAGACTCTTTCGGCAGTGTGATCACTTTCAAAAGCAGACATCTTCATCATTAAACAAGCCCAATGATGTCCTAAACATCTTCACTTATTTCACTACGAAAATAAAACGCGCGCGGAAAGTTTATAAATGAATTTGAAAACCCCCCAAAGGTTTTTATCCGTACTTCTTACCTCTAATGAGCTGAGGCGCGTTTCCGCTTCTTCTTTAGTCGACACGACTACTCGAGTTTGTTCGATAATGCTCGCTGCACGTTCACTCCATTGGCCTATGCACGCGTCAGCCTCTTCGTGACAACGATGTTCCACCTCTAATGAAGCAAGAAGCTCTCCCATTCGAGTCGTTGCACCAGTGACGTATTCTCCGAGGTAACGTAACCTCGTCTTTGCTTCATCCAAAATCAGATTACGCGATCTCGGCTGTTGTTCGCTCGTTCGTTCCTCCGTTTCGGGGGATATCCCAGTCAATGTGTCTGACGTCCGCTGGTCTTTACCAAATGCCAGTTGTATCAATGACACACTGCCCAGAAACATATTTTCTGTATGCCTCACCCTGGTTTCCAATTCTGCAACCCGACTCATTAGATTCTGTAGACGAAAACAACGCAGATGAAGAAAACAAATTTTGTGAAATCAAACATAGTCTGATGGATACATGCGTAACAAACGACAGCTGGTCAAATCAAATGAGTTGCCTGACGTAGGTCGACGACCAAGGAGTATAGCAGTGGATGATTAGATGTTCAGAATTTCATACATACGAAATTCCAATCACGGAGAGTAATTAAAATACAGCAGAGTTACAAAATTCCAAAGGGGATACTTTCAACCCAAAACCCACGAAACAAATAAGGGCTTGTGAGCAGCAGAAGCCCTACAGCCAGTGTATTGTCGTTAGAATGGATCTCTACCCCAACAAGTAAATTGTCCACTGCTTATCTGAAACTATTCACACAAATCTTGAAGGACCCGTCACAGGCAACCCATAAAAAGTTTTAAAATAGGCCTTTGTTGTTAGCTCCAAGTTGAATATCATGTAAAGAAAGTTCATCAAAAATTCAGTCTGGCGTTGTCTGGCCTACACTGTGCGGCTGTTATAGCTAGGGTGCTAAAGAGTTCAGATACCAAACAAATCGGGCACTATTCGCAGAGAAAACATATGAGGTTTCACATCAAACCTAAAAGTACACACTGTCTTGTATAATTGAACAAAGAAACTGGTGCCCTAACAATGAATATATTTATGCAATATACGTCGGGGTGCTTGTTGTTGAGAGGTGACCACGACATTTGATATGTCCCAGTGGCTCTGGAGCAGAATAAGAAACATATCAGTACTACGATTTGGTTGAAACCACGTATTGGAGGTGGAGATGTTGCTAGTTAGAAATAAGATTCGATAAAACCTTGAGGCAGAAAATCCGCGGATATATGGAGCAATAAAGGTGAGAGGGGGAGTGGAAACCTGTCTCCCAGAGACTGGGTCTCGATAAGAAGTTTGCGTATACGCAATGCTGCTTAGCCCCTATGTCAGATCCTTAGTTATCCAGGAACTGAGATCCGGAACAAAAATAGTATACCAGTTTCGACCAACTGAGGGCACTGTGGAACAACCCGTGTTAGTTACACAACACGGTGATCGTATGCCACAGTTGGTGAATCTCGAACTCACCCTGTGCTCAATTTAAAAAATGGGACATCTATTTAGTCCAGAGCTCGAAAAAGACTAGTGGTTGGGGCGCGAACTTACTGACTACAAGGTCTGCGGTTCAAAGCTAACCCCAGGGTTTGGTTAACCTGGCAGTATCTCAGCCCTCGTGCTTCCCTAGGCTACGAAAAGTCGTTACAGCCGAACGAATACTAGTGTTCTCACTAGATTGACATATCCAAGCTCATACTTCAACCAAGTATTAGTAATATGAAATGGCAGTCTGGAATAACGATGATATAACCAGATGGTGGGTTGTGAACCATTTGTTACGTCGGCAAACTGGGCGCAGTCACAAACGTTGCAAACTCTCCGTAAAACCTAAAACCGGGAACTGTAGACCTACCGGAGAGGTTGAGTTAGTGTCTTGTTCTAAACTGTTTAATATCTTAATGAAATCACCAGCCCACTTAATTTCTCAGGAAACTAAATCTGCTAACTGTTCAGCTGGAGTTGTTGGACTTGTGGTACATAGGTCAACAATATGAACCAATGTTACGTAATCCGTCTATCCACGATCCCTTAATGAGCTCCAACAACAGTACGACTCTTCGAAAAACAAACGCTTACTTCAATGTGACGGATGACAACAGCTAGATTGCCCACTGAAGCGTGCCATCACTTCGTCTGGTAAGACCCCCACCAATAAAATGAAAGATGTTCTCATAAAGGAAACCACTCACAAGGTTGCTGAAAACTCTTCGACCCTGTGAGTAGTTTTCTTTATGAAAATATACTGCGATATCTCGAATATCGTGCCAACTGAATCATGAGGCGGCCTGTGTGCAGCACATTCAGCTGGAGAACATCATAAACGAGAGATTCAATTGATTCTCCCGTGAAAACCAAATTGATTTGCAAATGAGTGTATTTCTCGGAAGATATTCTCATCTATCTACTGACGTCAGTGAAACGGCTGGGCACGTTTGAACACATTTAGAATACTATCCGGCTAATGATCATAGCCTGAAAGAAGTAATATGTTGTTCGCCGACCTAGTGTGAAGCGAAAGGCTAGCCACGATAGGCTTCAATGTTTTTCCCTTAGGAGATGCCCGCCAACAGCCATCCCAAAGGTGAAGCCCTGGTAACCTCATCGGTTAGTTTGTAGAAAGTGGACCTAAGTTGCACATTAAGTGTACATCTGAGAAAGTTGGCGGATGGCAACTTCAAACGACTAACTGCCCAATCAGCGCGCCTATGTAGGAAATAGTTTCCATCAGAGGAGCTTCGTGAACAGGAGGGGTTTACTTCTAGCGAGCACACCAGCTTGTCAGTGACGTTTGAAGATTGAATGGTATCCATGAATTGAAAAATGTAGCGCAGACTGTGCCTCTATACCACTCTTCCAAAGGGTTCTAGGGTTTTCACGAGCTGCTGTGCGGTGGCGTGATAGGAAAGCTTGGTCTTGATGGACAAGGCCGGTAAGCTGTTTATCACTGGTGATTCTTCACACCACAAACATGCGGGTTTGCTACTTCTGTATTCTCTATTACCCACGCGTATATTTGAAAATTTAAAACACTAGTCATCTTGGTCCCAAAAAACTAACACAACGGAATAGTAATGCCGGGATCATAGAATGTTTCTGACAGTACGGTGATGAATTCTAATACCCGTCTGAAAAGTCAAATCCTTCTTGATTGTCACAAATAAGCCAAACCAATATGATCAATATCGATGGTTCTTAAACAAAGGGTTCCGAAAACTACACTCGCTTGCAAGACAATCTGGTTTTACCGGGAGGCTCATTGGAATTCCAGTTGAACCCTTCGTTCATGACGTGCTTCCACTGAATGTCATGAATCATGTTTCAGCGGGTACAATCTCCGAGATAGCGCAGGGTAGTTTCTTAAAGGAACATTACTTACAAGATGGGTTGTCGAAGATTTTTCAGTAGTCTTGCAGGTAGTGCTCCTTCCAGAAAAAGAATTCCCTTTATCCTAAGAGGGAAATTTCGATGGTTCGGAGGATTTGGATTTGAAGGCTTTGGTCTCCTGCTTTCATTGCCCAAAATCTGACGCTTCTGATACTCTCTTGATGACAAATGCGCGGTTAGAGGATCGTGTGGTGGCACTGCCAGAGGGTTTCAGTTCCATTTGGAGCTGATCGCTGCCGTAGTCAAAGGTGGAAGCCATCAACAACCTATATAACTGTATATTGCTTCGCGTATCATCATCACCTTCGGCTATGCACGGTATGCAAGTGGTTTCAAGGAACTCAGCTATCGTACCATCCAGATGTTAGGTTGAGCGGTTTGATTTCCCGGACAACTCCGAGTTTGAATGAGAAAATTCTTGAAGTAAGCTGCCGACCTTGAATTTGTGAGGGCCGTCATCTGTGTAGTGCCTTTATTCGTGCTTATGTAACTGCGTAAGTCAAGCTTGTAAGATTGGAAATAGGGTCGGATGAAAAACCGAAGCATACCAGAGGCTAGAACGATACCTATTGAAATCCACCCTGATGAAACTGAGATACGAACCATCACAATATCTCCATATCTGTAATCAAAACCTACTGTCAAAATTTGAACACATATGACTTAAAAACAGAGACAACTTTTATCGAGAAATGCACTCAGTTGCAAATCAATTTGGTCTTCACGGGAGACTCAAGTGAATCTCTCGTTTATGATGTTCTGCAACTGAATGTGCTGCACACAGGCCACCTCATGTTTTAGTTGGTACGATATTCGAGATATCGCAGTATATTTTCGTAAAGGCAGCACATTCGGTTGAAGAACACCATAAACGAGAGGTTCAATTGAGTCTCCCGTGAAAACCAAATTGATTTGCAAACAGTGCAATTTGGGTTCAAGTAGAACATAAGGTTGACGGAAGCTCGGGGACTACGCCTACCTGATGGGCCCCAAGAAGGGCGGGACCGGTTGTAGGCTGTCAAAGAGTTTTCAGCAACCTTGTGAGTAACTTTTCCTCGTCAGATATGGATCAATGAAACGTGATGGGAACTGAAAGGACTGAATGGTGTGAAACAGGCTGTGAACCACCAGTCCATGACGTCAACAATTTCGCTAAAGTTTAAGCATAAATTCGGTAGATGAACAGTTTGACTGCATGTGATATCCCACTTCCTCTACTCAGGGAAGTAAACCCGGTCATTCTGAATCCTCGAAAACAATTGAGTAACACTTCCGCTCAATCTTACCTGTAATCCATCCATCCGTTGTTGGCACAGTGCTGGAGTCGGGGCTGTTGTCCACCTCAACAAGGCGCAGAACTGCTTTTCAGCGTTCTCAGTGTCTTGCAGTAACTCTGCTTCTCCTTCGGATGATGCTTTAGCCTCGGCCAAAGCTTTGGTGAGATAAGTTTCGAACTTGACCATTTCACTTGTCCACTCAGATAATATGATACGGCCATTACTGACAGCTTGCACAGCTGCATCGTGATCCAGCAACAATTGATCAAGCATGTCCACTGAAAGAGTCTGCGGCGCCAGTTGGGTAGACAGTTCTGTGGGAAGACTGACCTGATTTTCCAAAGTATTCAAAATTTCTTCAGCAGTTGGAGGAGCCATGGCTCCGATCGCACTGGGAGCGACATCATGATCACTTTCAGCACCACCCTCGAGCCGGTTCGATTCCGAACCAATCTGTTCGGCGAACTCCTTCTCGAGCCACTGACCACGAATCATGAGCAAAGTCATGCTTCGGAGCTTGTCGATAAGCTGTTCTCCTTCAGTCAAGGTCACATTTTGATGCTAGAAATTTGGGAAAAGGCTGTTGAACCAACGTTAACAAGACGACACCAGCCAAGGTTACGTGTTACACGTCCTATGGTTGAGATTTTGGAGGTCAAAAAACCTTTTGGGAGTTAAAGTCATATACTAAAAAGCATCCGACGGACACTCAGGATGATAAACATAATATATGTGAGTGGGTTGCGGGATTTTGATCAGTCCACTTCAAAAGGGAAAGCATTGGATTGGGGATTAGCTCATACTGGATGGTGTCAAAGCTTATTTCGTTGACCATGACGGGCTTGAAGGCCGGGCCTCTGGCAAGCGGAAGGAGCATCCTACCAACATCAGAATAACCACACGTTCTCCATTCGGGAGGGGGGATTAGTTGACCTGACGCCCCTAACAGCGGCCCAGTAAATGTCTCGATCAAGACTGGCCTATCTGTCAGAACCCCCAGTATCACGGACACTTGAAACATGCCGAAAAAGTTCGGTTGGTTGCCTGCCAGTGGCAGAATCGGCATGCACACATTCTCGTTGGAAGCAGTTACCTACTGTACTGGCACTGCTACAAAATCGTCGTTCGAATTCCCGAGCAAAACAGTCGAAATGCTCAAAGCGCAACCACGACCAACTTTTGAGACGCGACAATTCAGGTGCATCAAATCTGCGCTGGCAGATTACCAGTGACGCGGTCATCCTGCACATCAGATGAACTCAGTTTAAAAGTCGCCACGGCCAAGAAAACCACGGTTGATGAGCTCCGACCATGGTGAAACTCCAACCCAGTGTTTGCCCCATTCCATAGGTTTGCAAGACACTAGTGACTATTGTTTACTGATAGTGCTGGTGTGTTTGCATTGTTATCAATCCAAAATAAGTTAAGATCTTCCCTGAGGAAATTGATACTAACCAAAAGCAGAATCTAATGAAGAAGTCATCAAAGGTTATTTGAATGACACATAGATATGTGAAAGGACTGACCAAATAAGCGGAGTAACTACCAGAATGCACCGAAGTGAAACAGAAATAACACGTCGAAGTTCACCAGGCTGCATATTTACTGACCTTTCCAAATGACCACGAGTCACGGACCGAAAAGATAGATTTTGCCTCCAAGAATAAGAATCAATCAGTATGATCAGAGGAAGCTCGAGTACACGCAGTTTGAACGAAAAGATTGCAGGCGGAATCAAAGCGACAGCCCCTGACTTGTCAGACGAGTGCTCTAATCACTGAGCCAATGCATACTCCTGAACTCCGAAATCAGGGGATTCGTGGTTTGATTCCAAGTCAACATGTGTCCTTCTCTCCGTATGACATGTGATTTGGTTTCTCGCTTAAAGATTTATCGAGTCATCCAGTTTCTATCAAATTACAGCCAAATCTTTTGGATATTTAGGCGATATCAACGCACGGTCGATTTTGAGATCCGGACAACAGGGATAACTAATAGCGTTGACAGTGTGGCCGTTAATCCACTAAATGAATGCGGGAGAAACGTGTGCACACTTGTTCTCGGTCTTAGATACAGAAAAAATGACAAAAATGCGACTCACCTTGACGAGACGAAGAACTGTGTTAAGGTACTGAACCAAACGTCCTGAGTTGGTTTCAGCAAGGAGCGGTTGCAGCATGTCGACTCTTGTTGCCTCCGTTTCTGCCGGTAGTAGGCTGAGCGCGAGCCTTTGAGCACGCTCTGAATTGTCGTACCATGCCATCCAAACTTTCAGTGCTTCTATGTAGAATTGATTCACACGCCGATGAGCCAGTTCCGTTGCTTTGGAAGTAGATCCCATCAAACCGGCAAGGCGATGCTCTAAAGAAACAGCCTCGCTTTCTAACAACACAGCTCCTCCACCAGTTTCAGTCTGATCTTCTGTTTCTTGTTCACCGGGCTCTTCAGAGTCTACCACTTTCTCTTTATTCAGTCGAATGAACCGATAGTGATAACGACTAGGTCCGCTTGCAAGCAAATGGGCACGTCGATGTAATCGCAAAGCATGGCCACGGAGATTGCTGAGTTTCAAACGTGCTGCTTCCAACTCACATAAACGGTGAATCTCTCGTTTGGTGTACCCAATGGAAGCATCAACGAATATCAGGCTTGATGCAAGAGACCCAGGGGAGACACCTGATGTGAGATTGTGAGTACCTGTGTCATCCGAACTGCTTGTGCTGCATGAATTCAACTCAGCTACCGCGTTGTCAATCATTGCACGTAGTTGTTCCAGTTCTGACCTGAGCTGATCACAGCGTACTCCTTCCTCGCTCCACTGAATCGCCAGACGATCGGCTGTTTTTCTCAGCTTTTCCATCCTCCAGTCAAATTCTCTAACTGACTGCACAATGTTCTCACGATCCGGCAAGTCGGCCTCGACTCGACAATTCACGCTGGCCAACAAATTTTCATAGTATACCACTTCTGTTGCGAAATTAGTCAATACAGTCTGAGGGTTCACAAGTGCCTCCATCTCAAGTGATGCGGTTGGAATAACGGTGCCTTGGTTTTCCATCGTTGTCACAGCAACAGCAATACAGGCAGAGGCAGACAATTGGCAGCTGCACGATTCCAAAGTAGTTTCCGTGGGGTCTAACCAGGCAACTAACTCTTGAAATCCAGCTTCTATACAGAGGAGGGCTGCACAGCGCACTTCCAGTTGTTGACGCGTGGTTGCAAGGCTGTCTTGCAGCTGTTGCCATCTTGCAATCACATGGTCACGCAGAGGATCCACTGAGGATGTACCTATTGGTTCCGATGTTTTTTCAGACTGAGCGAGCGTTGCATGGGGTTCCGAACTTTCCCGCCTAATTTCAGCCTCAAACTCTCGATACGCTTCAAATGCGCCTATACAAACTTGATGAAGTCTCGTAAACAGACTGTCGCGTTTGCCAAGCAGTTGTGTTTCGGCTCTTTTGATTATATCCAATTTTTGTTTTGCTTCCTCATAAGTGTCTACGTCGAGATGATGCATTGGTGAGGTCTGTATGGCTACTTTGTCGAGGTCGGTTTGATCGACAACCTCCTCGGTATCTTTTTCGGCTACGAAACTTGCTAAGTTGGATTTGGTGGAACTGGAATTTAGTCCAGACTGCTGCTCTAGTAGATCCAAAACTTCGGAAACCTGAGCAACTGCCTGCTCACGCTGAAAAAGGGCATGCGACAAAGATGTAGTCCGCCTTCCGAGCTCACCCAGTCTGTTTCCAACGCCCCATATAGAGTGCACCGCTTGAGAAACAAGACTGTCCACAGTTGTTCCACGAGATGGAGCAATCGAAGTTAAGCGATCTCCTAGACGGCGTAGTTCACTAAGTTTTTGAACAATGGTCGAAGCTTCGTTGACCAGTTCACTTGGGGGTTCAGATTCTGAAGGTGGTCGTTCCGATGTTCCGCGAATAATTAACTTCTCGCGAACGGTAGAAATTGCAGACTCCCACTCGATCAGCTGTTGACCAAGCCGATTAAGGCGTGTACTAACCCCCTTAGCTTCACCAGATGGGTTGACCACAGCACTCGTAGCCGCACAGGTTTTCCGCGCATGTAACTCCATGTTGTTGGCCTGTTCGATTATCCGGTCACGTGCCTCAGACAGCTGTTGCCAGCTTTCACAAATGGAAAAAACTTGCACAAGGTTCGCCTTAAGACGACCTTGCAAACGATCACATTCCGTCATGAATCTAGCCGTATCAACGTAGAAGCTGAATGGCTCAACCTGCAAATGGTCACCGCCAGCCTTTGATCTTGGACGACCAATTCCCCAGGTATCCTCAATACTGGTTACAAACATCAAACCCGACGATACGGCTGCCGTGTCCAAAACCCTTGGGTCCAGAAAAACTGCTTCTTCCGAATCTTCCGTCACACGTTGCGGCTCGAGCTCCTCAATTACCAACCAAGAGTTGGTGCCCCGCCAGTTCCCAATCGACTCTTTCAATCTGGAGATTTCAGCCTTCACGAGTTTGTATTCGTTCTGGTAGTTTCGCCCAGATTCGGACACCTGTTCTTGAAACAACAGTGCTTCGGAATCTTCCATACTGTCTGCCCTCTTCTTTTCAGATTTCGCTTCCGGTTTTAAGGTCGAATCAGTTTGTTCAATGTCGCTGCCAAGTTCCTTTTTTCGCTGCGTAGACAAGTCTGTACCTTCCTCTTTCACGTATTGCCCTTCCGCCTTAACTTCCTGGTTAGATTTTGAATCATTTGGAACACCCGCTGTTTCTCGAGCACTTGTTTCTCTTTTTTTAATTTCCACCTTTAACTCAACCATATCGGATGTGCTCGTGACGCCTTTGATGCGGTTGTCCAGAGCCACGACCTGTTCACGCCACAATTCCCGTGCTTGTTCATAGGTCACAGCTGCCGTACACGAAGACCAGCGGCAGGATACTCGATTGACGAGACGGCGCATGCGTCCAACCAAACGTCTTAATCGCTCGCGGAGTGCCCTATTGATTTCATCTGCAGCATCCACACTACTCTGACGTGAGATACTTGACATGTCGAAGCATACAGAACGTTGATTGCGCAATCGGCCGCCAGATCTTGGCCTGTCTCCAGTAACTTGGCTTCCTGGCCTGCTACCACTCTGATGGGAAAGAGCGCGAAGATCAACACCTTCTCCCTCGATTTGCACAGCAATTTCCCTCAAAGCCATCATGCGAGGACCTTTGGCTTCGGTGTATATTGCATTCAGTTGGTTCAGCGCTTCTGCAAGGTCCACTCCTGCCGTATTGTGATCGACTTCACGCTCTGACAATGAGAGAAAATTATATGAATACTGAAGTCAAACGAAGTCTGTCTTAATAAGCCAGCCTGATAGAGTATGAAAAAAAATGCTAAAATAGCGATAAGCTGTAATGGAACAAACATGTAGTATTTGCAGTATAATAATCAATACCCTCCATTCTGTTGTCGTTGGCACGTTTCCCAAGAAGCCTAGAAGAACCCCTCTGGATAAAGTTCAGTCATTCCCATTGAATGTCTCTTACTAACTGATTTTGTCGCGAACGATTTCGGTTGACTAATTGGTGATTCAAAAACGTCTTTTCCATCCCAATCAACCAAAATCACTTACAGACAGATGAGGTAATACTGAAGCACAATACTGCACTAGACAAAGTTCTCCACTCTGAAAAGTATTCAGTCTAGTATTCACATAATGTACGACTGAAACAGCTGACAATGGAAGCCAACATTTGGTAATTTTCAGTCTGTTTGAGGGCGGATATGGAAGTTCTCAGTTAAATTTCTGTTCCAGTAGTCATGGACTGAGACACAACTGCCTTCCTTGTGAACCGGTAAAAGGATATAAATAAATTAGGACATATGGTTACCGGATAAGAACTCACCTCCACTGGGTTTCATTGCGGACTCTGTTGGCTTGTCACTCAGTGAGATGGACAAAGGAGCCGTCGCAGCCACCCAAACTCGGGAAAGTTTACCTAGACGTTTTTCGCAAACGGCCATCCACTGATTTAACTTCTCAATATCACGGAATAGACGGTCACGAGCATCTAGTTTTCCGTCCAGATGGGTATTCAGTTTTTCCCACAGAAGTGCTAACCTTTGCACTCGTTCCCCAAACTCACGAAACCGGATTGCTGAGGGATGCGGACTGGTCGTGGGATTCACTAGCTGCGTAGTCAATGTTGAGCTATCAATGGCATAGCTATCCCGCCGAAATAGGGACAACCTCCGTGGTGGGATCTTAGATTCATCGATTTGATCCAACGTGGCGCATTGTATTTCCCGCTGGATCACCAACTGGCGCAATAACCGTTCTGTGTGTGAGCTCAAAGACCGCCACAATGCTTCGGCCAATTGTAATCGTTCTTGTTCGGTTCGGAGACGCGATAGGCGAGATTCCAGGTCCTGTACGACTGGACTGCCAGAGGAACGCTGTTGCTCAGTCTCAGTTGACTTCTCGGGTTCTCCGTCTGGCTGGACAGGAAAATCAGGTCTTTCATCCAGGTCATTTTTCTCACGCTCAAGTTCAATTTCAATGCTGCTGAGTTTAGCGTTCAACTCGTTTGCTTCACGATGCCAAGTATTCCATGTGCCGTATACGTCGTCCAGATACTGACCCTCTTCAATGAACCAATAATTGATGCTCTCCCAGCGTTTGAAGAGTGCCTCAGTAGCTTCCTATAATCAGAACGAAGAGAATAAAAGGTCGCTAGCAAACGATTTGCATTTAAAAACCATGTGGGTTTAACGCACTCTGTCCACACTGATCGTCACCTCAGTAATGCAAAGTCACTACGTTGGGGGATTCGTTCATTGGTGTTATCAAAATCGCTCACCTTTAGGCTGGGCCACATCGTCAATCGAAAGTTGATGGATGCCAGTTCATCTCGTACTTTTCGCCAATGTGTTTCATGTTCTGTCTGTCGTTTACTGTGGGCAGTTCGGATCTCTTCGAAGGCTTCAATTGATTCAGGAAGGGCCGCATGACTAAGCGTTTCAGCCACACGTTCGGCTTCCGCGATGTGTTTGTCGAAATCGGGGACTAAATTGAGGAAGTTAGTTATCTGTGACTGCAGGTTCTGTAAAGAAGCTTGATGTGCATGAAATGCCTCTGCAAGGACTGCCTGTCGTCGATGCATCCCCATCAGCTTGGCTTGAGCACGAGTCACTTCACTACTCAACTGCTGAGTATCTCCTAGATTCTGATCGACTGCATCAAGAGCGGTTAGCTCTAAAAACAAGGAATCAAGGTNAGGAATCAAGTTTCCAAGACGTCGCAATGCAGCCTCGACCTCCTGCAACTCCAAATGCACCGAACTAGACCACGAAGTCACTTCAGCTAGCGCAGCCTTTGCTGCAGACTCCGAAGCACCAAATTCACGCGACGGGACGGCCCCTTCACCAAGTGGCAAGACATCGGTCACCTTGGACAACTTTTCTTCTGCTCCATCCAAGAACTTTTCGAGTTCAACTGAACCAGTATAAAATACTTCCCATTTCCCCTCAGAGGTTCGAAGACGTGCAAGTCTTAAGTTTAAATCTTCTCTAGACTGTCTTAACTCCGCTTCAAGCTTCTCAATCATTTCATCAATTTGGGCTACACGTTGTGGACTGGCTCGTGACTTCATTACATCAGCTGCTGCACGCAGTGCAGCTAAATCAGCTTCGGCAGCTTGAAGGGCTTCGAGCTGTGCCTTAACTGCATCCGCTTGTGCGCGGACTGATTTTTGCCCGGCCTTTGTTGCTTCTTCCACGCTTGCTGCTATTGCTCCAGCCACACCTGAAGCCAAAGAAGCATTTGCCCAGGCCTTTGTAGCTTCGTCGATTCCTAAGGCTTGACAGATTTTGTCGCCATCCACTTTGCCCTCTTCTGACTGTAGCGCCATGACCAGAGCCGCGGCAGCAGTCGAACTAGCCGCTCCCCCTATCAGATGCTTCGTGCCAGCGAGCAAGTCAGTTAGACGCTGTTTCGTTGTTTCAAATTGCTCAAGTGCTTCAGCAGTTTGTCGAAGGCTAGCTAATCCCAATTCGGCACATTTGTCCACCTCCTCCCATGTAGCTCGTAATTCCGTCTCACTCGGCTCAATCCAGTCGACAATGTCGTTAGTCTTCATTCCCAACCCTCTATGAAGCATCGCAGCCAAGCTGGCATCTCGTTCTTCGGCCAGGCGGGCAACCATCGCTTCACGTTCGGCCAAAAGACGGCGTATGGAGTCCAAATCGGTTGGCAGTTGTTCAAGGTCATCTTGCACCGCCTGTTCCACTGCAGCTCGCACAAGCTTGGCTTTGCGTTGCTCCGTAACGGCACTCGCTCTAAACTCCAAACTGTCAGCGATTATCGGGGCTGTTAAAAAAACGGATGCAGAAGTTCAGTTACCAAAACACCGATAGATAATACAAAACAGATGAATCCACTGAAGAAGTGGAAAGTTGTAAAATTAGTGGAACAGTCTCAGGAATTCAGAAACTGTAATGTCGGAAGGATTGAGGAACGATAGCTGCCTACTTCAAAATAAGGTTGTCAGTTCCCTCTACCAAGTGTTGTTTGTTAATTGCTTGAGTGATTACCGCAGGCAAACTGCGTTTTCCGAGTAGTCAGTGGGACAGGATGCCACTCTCAGACGGTGAATTCAAATGAAATTCCGCATGAGTAGCGGGAATACTCTTCGAAAGCACTGCTCCAGTACTTCATGATAAGCTTGACCGTTACTAACAAGTAGTACAAGGTAATGGGTGCTCTGAGGGAGACCCAGCAATTCGTTATCTTACGGATCCGCTTGCGGTGAACCGTTTGTTCTAACGTAGATATAGCTGAATTTTGAAGTAAACATTCCGCAAGGTGTTCATTAGGTCGCACGAAATTCAAGCAAAATAGTTGATTATTCCGTTATTTTTGGTGTTCAATACAGCCAAACTCAAAACATGAGCGTTACTCGCACTGATCGACACATGAATTTAGTCAGCTAACCACGTCACATAGCCATGATCGTTCGTTAAGAATCACTACACAAACGTCCATCAGATTAGAAGGTCAGCGTGCAGTTCACCCACCAGATAAGCGCTTATTGTCTTGAAACATCAACAGCACACTGGTTGCTACGCCAATTTTGATATCCGTGCCTGTTAGTACTCTTAGAGTTACAGTTGGAACCGCTAGAGTTCACCAACCAAAACCTCGCAACCAAAGCACTGTTGGCGTTAAAAACGTTCGCCTCTTGAGTGTATCACTCGTCCCAATGCAACCACACTCAGCTACATCCGTCAGCAACCTTAGTCCCGTCCAGTTGTTAGAATTATAGTCATTGAACTGAGAATGACAGAAACACCGACCTAGCATGTGTGAAAATTGAGAGAAGAGCAGAAAGACGTCCAAGATGACAGGATCGAGACTGATAGTTTCAGAAAACGCTGTCACAAAAACAAGACGGGAAATCGTAAAAATCCTAATGTGATCCCTTGCGTAGCGTGTAACATTGTAGTACTTCCCAGCGCATAGTTGTATCACAATATAACCCATAGATGAGCTATCGGCGCACTGGGCACAAAACTGAACAGAACTCTGTGAGGAGTGATAGAAAACAATTAGTTATGGCATAGCCTCACCCCGGTCAAGTACAACATCCATCTCTGCGCGCAAGTCATGCAAGGATCCGATAGCAGCCGCAAGTACCGCTCGTTTGGTGGCCAGCTCCGTGGCAGACAAACCGCCTTGCATGGACAGATCGGCCAACGTGGCATTCAGCATGTCCGCCAAGGCACCCTGTTCTTTGGTGATTCCGGTCAGTTCCTCAAAACGGGAGAGCATGGCCCTATATCGAGCTGCCAACTCCGTTGCTGAAGCCTCGTCTGCAATCTTTGTATCGTCTGGGTTGGCTTGCAGACGGCGTACTAGGTTTTCCACTTCGTTAGTCCAATCAACCAAGCTGTAGAGCCTGATGAATGTAAGAGAAAAAGTAACCGACACATATGACTACGGGGTTCGTAAAACACCAAAAGTGAGGCGTGACAATCATGATAGACGTGGTAATAGCTGCCGTGTGAATCTGCCGAGAGTTAACTTATTTGCACTGTCCCCATTGACGAAATATCTGTCAGCAAATGTATACGAAAACCCAAGCTACTTGGCATATAAAAACATTCAATAGATTATCCATGGATTATCCAACTCACGGTATGAGGTTGTGGTTAACGGGAGATTGGAAAGGCACCGAATCGGTCAAACCCCCTGAGTTTGCTTCAAAAAGCTAGTGAGCGGCCGCAGTCACGGCATCAGAAGGAAGAAAATAGGCTGATGTGCAGTAGAAAACCAGATGATAAGGTTGAACTGAGTAAATAAGTCTACGTAAGCTCAAAACAACAGCTGCTGCTGCTCCGCAATCGAGATCAAAAAGGACAACGAGCCATGCTGGTCAGAAACAAGTCATTCAAACCATAGAAGTAGTTGAAGGGAACTACGCGGGACAGAGCTTCGTCCCTAAGAATATGCTTTTCAAACTCAGTGTCTGTGTTGGTGGAGAATCAGGGCAGGCTTTCGATAAACCGTGCTGAATTCTACAGTAGTTTTGATAGCTATTTCGGTAATGGGGAAAGTTCGATGATGGTAATGGAGAGTAAACAGACTGAAGGGGCAGTTCATTGGGGCGCTCAACAAGATCTTGCCACCTGGGTCTTTCCGGAAGCCTAGCACGCCCAATTTGTCGCTCCAGAACTGGTTACCGTGAGCTCTCCCATTCATTTCCATCCATCATCGCAAATCGACCAACTAGTATTTCTCATAACCAAAACTGTACTCTCAGCATTATTGGGCGCGAGAGATGTATTCCTACGTCGTTCGGCATCAAAGCTAATCGATATCCGCCAAACTAAAGATCCAGTTAAGTGGCTCCCAAATTGAGGTGCCGCGTCGAATACGTTCTCAAATGTTCCTTCTATAAATCCAACGGTGTCGGATATCTGGTAGCCAAAGCCTACAAGTTAACCAACCAGCCCAAAAAATGAGGTGATGGCACTCGACAGATGATTGTCTGGCGATCAGCTGATCAAGGCCGTTTTCATTAGTTGCGTTTTTGGCATGACAAGTTTTCAGAAAGGCCCGGGTGAAGCGGCCATTCAGACAAGAATAACTCGAGTAGGACTATGTTATTTCGGCTGGTTAACACCTAAAAACGTCGCTCACTGTTATTAATTTCAATTCGCATAAAGATATCACCGAGAACACTAAAAATATTCCGGAACATGATGTGGCTTTAGTGGGATTTAGTCAAGTAGAGCTTGATGTTGATACCAGATTCAACATAAGCGAACGGAGTCATGTGGACGAATGTTGATGACACCCCACGGAAAACCGCGAACGTTCAGAGGGAGAAAATCCTACATTAGTTTCACACCGGACGGGCATGCTCACAGCTCGAGATAAAGCCAAGTTTAAGGTAGGTGTGAGATTACGGATCGAATATTTGTGGCTACACTCCTGACACTATAACTACTCTCGTGCAGAGGCATGGTTACATAGGGCCAGGAGTGTTTATGGCCATTATACGCAATGCGATATTCACATAAGCAGGGAGACCTGTAAACAGGCTGAAAAATCAACAAGTAGGCCACTCGAATCAGCACAGATTGGATTCAGCTACAAAGTGGAATGTTCATGAAAAAATCGTTCAGCCGTAGGACCCCTTTCGGTGCTAACTGCCATGTCACCAGAGGGAAGTCCGAGGGCTGGGATATTGCCAGGTTGCCCAAGCCTAGACAGGGGAAGTCGAAAGGCAGAGGCCGGGTTCGAACCACGAACCTTCTGGTTAGTAAATCCGCACTCTAACCACCTGAGCTCCAACCATCTCGCTCCTCGCCATGTCGTCACCTAAATATATGAGTGGGAATAACCCATGAATGCATCCAGATTGCGAACTCTATGGAAAATGGTCGACGTGTTACTCACTTCTCATCGAAATCAGACCACTGGGTTGGCAGATTGCGCAATTTGACAGCGAGTTGGCCCACACGTTCGGTGAGAGCGTTGAACTCGTCTTGAAGTCGATCCGTCTTCCAACTCATTCGGTTTGGCTCACGCAAATCCAACAGAGCCATTTCTTCACTGAGTTCGCGCATTTCTCGAAGCAATTCTTCACACACTCGACTCACGTCAGATTTGTTGAAAAAATTCTTTTAAAATGTTTTGGAAGAAAGAAAAATTCACAAACCCATGAGAGAAGTTTGGCATATTCAGAAGATATCAGAAGAGATCTCTACAAACCCCACAGTGCAAATAATCCATGATATAATTCCTACATTGAATTAGTCGAAATATTTCACTGTTACGTGTAATCATTTGGTTCTAATGTTCGAAGAAAAATCAAGAACAAGTTTTTTATTGAAGATTTGCGGTTGTTTGTACCAGTTTGAAAGACCTTGTGAAAAACCCCGCAACTACTCACAAGTAGCAAAAACATCTGACCAAGTTAACATCATCCATAAAGCTAGTTGCACGAGCCCGTGAGACAGTCCCGGGGCAGTTAACACAGGAGAGTCTTGGTTCTTGGTAGTCAACCCCAAAGGGACGCATCTCAATGCTGTATCACGTTTGGCAGCTCTCGATTTCAGTTCAGATTGGCTAACAATATAATAACAATGATAAAAATAAATAATGGTTCAAATGTAACACTCTTTCGGTGCCTGACCGCCACACGATTGTAGGGAGGTACGGGGGCTGAAATACTGACAGGTTGCCCAAGAGTATTCGAGAGGCCAGAGTTCGGTTCGAACCACGGACTTGTTGATCAGTAAGTTCGCGTCTCAGCCACTGAGTTATCTCAAGCTCAGGTGAGCGATGATATCTCACAGTAAGTTACGGCAGATTATTCGAAACAAGTTTTAACGTCACAATGTCGTGTTGACCAGTAAGGGTTTCATTCGACTAGAATACCAAATGTCGGAATCCCGGTCTTAGGTAAGTGATGAACAAGTTGACCTCAGACTAAATTACAAGGCTTTACACATCACTCGATTTGAGATGTCAGTACGCTTCGATGCGATCCCTGGACAGGACTTCGAGTATGTGTTGATCAAGTATTGTTCGAACATACTAACTCTGTAGTTCGTACGATTGACTAATCATTAACTACAGTCCATGATATGCTATCTCTCTCTGTCGGTATCGGAACGTACCTCATGGTCCGCGAGGACGGAAGACAGAGATTCACCAGACGCTACACGGGACTCTTCTTCGGCCAGTGTGCCATTCATCAATTCCAACTGTTCCCGCATCAACGATTCCAGCATTGCATAACGTAACTCAATTTGCCCTTGACGTGCACGAGCCAAGACGTCCTGCAGATAGGAGAACAAAGAAAAATAACGAGTGTGTATCAGAGTTTGTTCAGAGTTTCTGCGGAGACAGAGTTCGACGAGGGAAGGGAAGAAAGTGTGATACGATATAATGTACAAAAGGTTGTTTCTAGTTGGAATTCGTCTTAACCAAGAATATCTGTAATGGCATAGCTTAATTAGGGTAAGAAATTAGACAATTCATTATAGAGAACAAAGCCTACCTCGTATCTTTCGCGTAAAACCTGTACTTTGGCTGATGCATCGGATGCCAGGTTTGCTACATCTTCTTCTTTCACAAACTGCTCACTCAGATTGCCGAGGTCCGCAGAGACCGACTCATTATACAAGGCGATTAGTGCCTCGTATTTTTTATTCATGCTGATCAAAGAGGTACGAGCAGGCTCTTGTGATTTGTGGAAAAATGCCTGGTGACTTTCCCATTGATCTTTAAGAAAGTCACTAGATGCTGCCTGTTTCGCATGTTTCTCTAGTGCTCCGAGGTCCATTTGGAGTAGTCGTTCTGCTTCGTTCAGCCAGTCAGTAATTTCCGATACTGACGCTTCGAACGTGCTTTCGGCGGCACGGCGCTTTTCAAGCATGATTTGATAACGACTGGCAGTAGCTCGAAGGATCTATGAAGGGAAGAAGTTGGGTGTTGATTATACACAATCACAAACGGATGGTTGTATTTTAAAGCATAGGTCCTAAATGCGGTTCCATTTGACCCGACCACTAGTGGCCGTTTGTCCGAAACTCGCTGTACTATGCCTCGCAATTCACACAAACGCTAGGAGGCGATTTTTCGTTCCGCGTTTTTCAAAGTGGGACACATTCAGAAGGTGCATGGTACCGGAGTGAATAAACGACATTTGTTCAGGCTGGAAACATCACAAACGAGAGATTCAGCTGGGTTTCAGGTGAGTCTCTCGAAAGAACCAAATTAGCTTGCAAATGAGTGTATATTCGCTAATTTCGTGCAACTTGGTTCCAAGTAGAACATAAGGTTGACAGAAACTCGGGGACTGCGCCTACCTGATGAGCCCCAAGAAGGGCGAAACCGGCCGTGGGCTGTCGACGAATTTTCAGCAACCTTATGAGTAGTGCATTACAAATATAGAAGAATAACACTTACATTAAACTTCCGTCTTGCCTCGGATGTGGCCAGTTCCAATTGGCTCACGTCCACATGTTTCAAACCGGTTGCCTTCAAGTCATTCAGACGATCTTCAACCTCAGTAAGAGTTTTCTCATGCTGCTCCAGAGCGCTGAAATGATTCTAGGGAATAAAGCAATTGTTATGGACATTATTCCATAGAAGTAAAATGGTGGGAAGTAGAACGGTCGGTCTAATTCGATTCATACCAGTAATCGTACCAGCTAACTAGTGTACTACGCGCTACCGGTTTCAACGCAGCATGTGTGCAGCATTCGAGCAGAACTCAGTTTAGGATAACGGTTTTCCCCAAGCAGACGTTACGGTATCGATTCTGCCACTTTCCAAAGGTATCCACCTCTTGAGCTAGTAGACGTGAAACAAACTGGCAGTCAGTGGGTCTCCTACATTCAAGTTATCGTCTTCAATGCATAACTACCCAGTTTATCGAACTAACTGATCACACCATCGCCTGCAATGTTTGACTATATCCCCACACTCTCTCAAACCGAAACTGCAGAGGCAGCAACCAACGTACCATTGATAGGTGGTTTATAGCCGATGAACTGAACTGAACCGATCCACCTCTCGATGGTGACAGGAAGTTACTCAGTCCTGAGACAACACAATCCTTAAAGAGTGAACCAAAATACTGTTTTCTATGGAGGAAAATGTTGATAGCTCAGGCAGCGTAGATGGTCGTTGGCCTGTTCGCTGAGCTGGGCAATATGATTGCAAACGTTTCATCAGTTGTTGTGCACAACCCACCGCTACTCACCACTAGGCTCCCAAATAAAGCACTGATGATGTCACCTCGATTAGTGATGAAACGTTTGCAATCAAATTGCCCAGCTCAGCGAACAAGCCAACGACCAACAACGAATCGATTCTAATAAAAACTATACAGCTGAGTGTGGGAGCCACACTTTATCTAAACAGATATGCTACTTTCTGTGATCGGCGCGTAAATTATTTGACAAACGGGATCACGCTGGTAATACTTGACGGAAATTTCACGTGTGCTTCCGTCCAGTAAGCAATATCTGCAACAGTGAAGTCAAAAGTCCCTCAAACCTAAATCCGTAAATACGGAGAAAGCTTTTTTGATGCTTTCTCCATAAAACTGACTCTGTTGGATTAGCATAGCTGTTCTGTTGGATAGAACATCATCAAAATCAGTATGTACGACAACAAGCCTAACGAGATACCCGGAGTGTACTTGTATTTCGGAATCTACCTAACATCATCCCTTAAAAGGTACATTTTAGTAACTAGACCAAATCGACCTGAATTCCCAAAAGCTTCAATTGTAGGTTTCCTCGACAATGAAATATTAATTATCACATTTAAAGCAACCCAGAAAAAACCTCACCATCAATTTGTTCAATGCCTCTTCGGTTGAGAGTCCACTCAAGTCCAGATTGAGCTCGGCGGTTTCAAAATCACCAGTTTCCACCGCAAACTCGCTCTTCTGCATCCAAGAGTTGACTGGGGCCAAATGCATGGTGAGCTCGATGGCCTTTTTCGTAGCTTCCTCTACCTGTTCCAGTCGATTTGGAACCTCTTCATTAGCCAGTTTGTCAAGACGCACTTTGGCCGCACGAACCTGGGCCATCAAAGCTTCCGCCTCGGACATATCTGCCTCACCTCTTTTGGCTGCCGCCATAAATTCTTCAGCAGCTCGAAGGGCATCCTGAACGGTTTCGAGGTAAAAGAGAGCTGTTAGATGATCCACTTCACCGTTTGCGGTCAAAAGATAATCGTCATTGGAAATGTCTCCGCGAAGCACTTTTGTTTGTCACGAATTTACAATCGGCAGTGTGCATCAGAAAAGCACGCTCGATGTTCCGTCACGAATGTATCCAAAAAGTATGTACACTTTAAGAGTGTTGATAAAATCAGAACCAGGGGGGGAATTCTTGGCTCCAGGTCAGATAACGCCGGGTCAGTCTCCACTGTCCCATCTTTAGAGTAGTGAGCATCACATGGATTCTAAAATGCCATCTGAACCATTGATCATCAGTTGAAACGCCGAATGCCCTATAGTCGGACTGAGGATGGCTTCACAGCGGACTGGTAAACGTCCATTTTTGCACAATGTTTTCTTACTCGTCTGGACAACTACGGAAACAGATATACCTATCCTTAATATGCTGGGGATCAACACCCAGAAGGACACCGACCAAAATGTACCAGGGTTGCGTTCCGGATAATTTGGAATTTCTCAGTAACAGCCTTGAATTCTACTGAGGCATGCCCATCTAGTTCTTCGATCGATCACCCTAAGCTTAATGACTATGCGCTTTCTCGTCAGGTCGCCTAAGTGCGTTTTACTATTTCCAAAGTATTCTTAGCGATATGGGATATAAAACACGCATCCATTAGCGAGTGTGAAGGCCGCATTGCCCTATCCTCCATGTGAGTCTTTACAGTGCTCCTAGGATGAGTTAGCGGGCGTTTCGTGCAACGGTTACATAATTTTTGTGAACTCCAAGTCAACGCGCGCTTCAGTACTCGAGTGCATACCGGATACAACTTGGAAGTAGGAAATTTCAGAATGACGATAGTTATTAGATCACACCATCCAAACCCCAACGACTCGATTAGGTGGCGAAGCTAGCCAATGTGGGTGTTGGAGCTCAGCCAGTATCAGTACTGGGAAGATCAGTGGATAGTGTTTTCACACGCAGTTAGATCTATTTGGCTTTAAACCATATCTATTTGACGGCCTGCCACGATATGGACCTCACAGTAAAAGTTCAAATAGGCGGCAAGAGGAGAAAGCACAAAACGGCTGACGCCTGCGATGGACATGGTCTGGCGTGTCTCAAAGCCCGTAATTTAAACATATGAATTGTCTGGCATGACGAGGATGTGAAAAGCCTCCGGTGAAATGGCCACACTGAGATAATATACCCGCAGGAAATTTCAATCCCCTCCAACGTGCACGCCGGTGGCTAACAGAATAGGTGCCGATTTTGGGGAACGGTGTAGTTTGACACAACGCGGCTATCTAGAACTGTCCTATTCTTTTGGTGTCCATTGCTGAGTGAAGCCCATCACAGGCCAATAAAGTGCTGTCACACCGGTAAGCAGCGAGCCTTTTCGAAGGGTACTGGTAACGATTAGACAATTCAGGTAACAACCTCCATAAGCTGGTATTTAGTCAAGTGTTTGCTTGTGTGAAGCATTCCCCCCTAGAGAGGACTAGATGAAAAAAGGACCGAAGAAAATCAGTGTTCCAAGTAAGGGATTCCTCTCATATGTACCTCATTCTAAAGCGTAATGAAACCTGTTTCAGTATCTGTTTGAAGCAACTCACGTGCTGCAAAATCCCGTCCAATTCCGTTGGGAATTTTTTATTCAAAACAACCTGGATAAGTTTACTTTGAACGCTCCTTTCAAGTGAAGCACACTGCTCAACTCACTCATGGTGGACTGAGCTCTTATCATATTCATGAGACTTGAAAACATCCGGCCGTCTCAGCATACTCGTCAACGTCGTGGGCCAAGTGATGAAATTTCATATATTCATATATATATATATATATATATATATATATA
>NW_008751670.1:1553684-1571321 GCF_000715545.1 Opisthorchis viverrini
ATATATATATATATATTCAGTTTAATGGCGGACTATAACGTTTCGAACGCAGTCAATACACAAAATGGTGATATTTTCCACTAGGTTAGAGTGGGACTCGTTGTTTTGAAGTTTATTTTTGGAATCCAGATAGACCGAATGGGTGTCTGTACATGGGAGGAAACCGACTTTCCTATTCAGTATTCACTACATAGTTTTATTCAGAACGTACTAGGTAGTCCTGTTCTGCTTGTTTTAACAATGTCATTCGCGCCTCTTCTAACTGCTTTCGATAGGCAGCTGTAGCCTCATAGGCTTTGTCGGCATCCGTGGTCTCTGGTAGTGTAAACTTTTGATCCAAGAGCCGCTCGGTAGATCTGACCAAGGTGTTGATTCGATCAAGCGCAGTGCCATGTAGATACTTTAGTTTATCCATACGATTCAACTCCGCTGACCGGACAACCTGGAGAAAAAAAAGTAAAATGGAAAGAATCGATTCTAAAAGTACTTTGGTTTGAGTCTTTTCATGGAAGACTAAGGGAATTAATTCTCTTTTGTAAGTGATTCCGCGAGTTTCACAAGTGCAAAGAAGCGGGAAAGGCTTACAGGATAGTTATGGAACTGTGGATACACACCCACACATAACTAGCGAGTAAAGAAAATATGTTCCATGAGTATGGTGACCGCCGCTGCTCCGAGAATATGGTGCACCAAACGCTATCAAGACGACCAATTTTTACTGCATTCTCTCGGTTCCCAGTCAGAATAGAACACCAATAGAACACCTCAGATTGATGGCCGCAGAATTTATGATTGATTTTGATTCCCTACGCACAAAACTCCTGCATTCCGATGCTAAGAAGATGCAAAACCTTATCGTTGCCACTACTAACCTAAGGTGTTACCAACCCCACTTGATATACGTCATCCGACTGCTGACATCCCAAGGCTACCACACCAGTGTCCTCGATCCTGATTGGTTCTCTGTGATGATATGTGTGCGGACCGTTTACGTCAACTAAAGAATGACGCATGAATCCTAATTGCTAGTGACAGACGGAGATAACATATGTGCCTACATGGCTGCCAAAACAAAGATCAGGTGCAAGGAAACCGAATTCATCCGATTGAAATCGAAAGGAGCCAATTTTCCAGCTAAACATCTTGGTTACCGTTTGAAACAAACAGGGAATCATAGTAAAGTCTGTTTGACAGGGAGTAACCGAAGTCGCTGAAGATTTCACACAACCCCAAGACGAGTACATCGAGTGTGACAATCTCTCTCAGTTGAAATTTCAGTGTCAGGCTTGTCCAGCAACCGCTGCAAGACCTCCTGGATTTCAAACAGCTGGTAACTTTTTAGGAAAAAGAAAGAGTAAGAAAACGATGTGCAGTGATGACAAAAAGCATGATCTGGAGGGTTCAGCTTGCTCGCCTGACACGAAATGGGAAAAAGTGGTGCGCATGATAGCCGAGGACCTTTTATAGGTTGAGCGCCATTTCTGTGGGAGATAATGTGGTGTTTTGTACCTTTATTTTGCTTCCATTATAACATTACGTATTTTGTCAATTGCATAGCCGTTTTTGCTTGAATACGAAAAACCACAGAAAACGCGCACCTGTACAATTTCACGCAATACAAACGTGGTCACGTGCTCCGACTCTCTCTTCTGATTTCGCTAACGCTTACAGCGGTCATTCACGAGTCTCATGCGCTAACTCTGGTATCAAGACATTTCAGACTACCTTCGGAATCTATTATATATGTGGGAACTGTTCAGAAGAAGACCACTGGACAACCATGATTGGATTATTGTTTGTTCGCTGACCCAGGCCGACGACGAACTAGTTTGAGGAGAACAATTAATAGTGTGTCTGTTCTACCTGACCTCTTTATTATTGTACGCTAAAACTAGCGTTATTATTGTTATTTCTTTGTCACACACTCCTTGTAAAGTAGCTTTTTGGGTAGCCAGACCACCACAATAAAAGTGGAAAAGGTGCGCTGGCATCCCAAATCGAGTCAACTTTACACTTCCTCGTGATTGTTTGAAAAGTTCCCCTTATGTAGTCAAGTCTCACTTTTATTTAAATTCTCCAGAAGCGTATATCCTTGGTCGCGTCGGGTTGTGAACTCCGGACATCTGCATTTGGATTCGGTGTGGACCCAGGAGAATAACTGCGCCAGGACATGAGAAGGACTGTTCATACTAGAGCGATGTAAACGCCAACTTTACAAATCCCACAACCTACTAGGGAGTAGTCAGGTTCCTGACAAATTCGACGCATGCGTTACACCAAATAAAAACCCAAACTGACGTTGCAGACACAGTACCTCCTGTTTATGACGACCACTCATGTAACAACTTCCTATCCTTCACGGCCGTATGGCCGTAAACGCTAGCCACAAGGAACAGCTTAATCGTTCCCCGGAATTTCGACAACTTGTCTAATACAACCATATCAAAAACCTTTATTTAGAGAACAGACTTGTTAAGGAACCATTTGTACAACAGACGCCCATTAAGAAATGGCGTTTTCTACTGAATCTGACACTGCACACCACTTACTTCTTGACTGATTTCATCCCAGATAGAATTCACACCCGCCAGTTCATCATCCAATGCAGATGCCGCAGAAATGTCACAATGACCCATCAACTCGTGACCCAAGTCATTCAAGGCAGAAATACGGGCTCGCCACTGAGACAGTTCTTCGTATAGCCGAACTCGATCGGCCGAAGTCGCTGATTCATCGTTCAAAATTCTCCTCGCGTTTGCAACCCAGGAATTGAGGGCAGCTTTCTCCTGCACAGAAACGAGAAAGCCAGGAATAACTATTGCCGAACAAGCCATGGGCAACAGCACCAGCATCCTATCTTCTATACGCACTTACCGCCTCGTAAGACTCCCACTTCAGCTCCAACTCTTCGAGGTGATGTTGCAGTTCTTCAACGTCTCTCCAAGCATCTAACCAGCGAGTTCTGATGGAGCTCAGAAACATGCTTGCTTCTTTGCGTTCCGTTTCCGCACTATCAACCAGCATGGCAGTTCCACCGCCAGCACACATGGAAAGAAATTGGCTGGAAGCGGATGTGAAAAATTGGTGTTTTTCGTCTCCAGACATGGCCTCCAGTTGTCTGCGACGTTCTGCCACACCCGTAGCTTCGTCATCACGCGAAGATGTCAACTCAGCCAGCTGCATTAAATCTGTATTGACACCATCTGGGTAACTGAAGGCCGCCAGATACTCCTAGAATGTAAGGATATCGACAGTTGCAGATAGACGTCAGTCTATTGGGTCGAGAAACTTTGGAACCGTTGCCAAAGTATATGTTCACGCAAATGTTGGCCAGGAACGGTGGCATTTCGAACTGGTAATAATCGCTATTGATGGGTGTATCTGGCTAACCTTTTAGACTGGCTGATCACCCACAGCGATCAGGGCAAGTATAGATAGATTTTTCACCTATTTGTCGTTGCCGGTGAATTTTCAGACACAATCGTTTTACCCGAGATAAAGACATGTGTAGGTAAAAAAAAGAACCGAGAAGCAATTAGGAACCTGAGAGTAAACCGAGAAGGACTTGGCGGGACGAAGATGCCTCAAGATGGAGAAAAATCATACGAGGCACCCCATTCTCCCATAGATTGAATCTAAATTGCAGTAGAAACCGACCGGTCTCGTAGCTTTCTGGAGAAATGATTCTGTTATTGTGTTTCAAACGAGGGTTTGAAGAGCTCGTGGGTTGCACAGTTTCCTCAGAATTAGGGATTCCTATCCATCAGAACATCTTTAAATACGTGGCTAGGTGGATAAGGGAAAATTGTATATAACACTATCTTAGTCACTCTTATTCAACCACTTATATTCGAACAAGGTCGTACGGGACAGATGAACATTCATGTATTATACATCCCATTTGGAGACTTGCTTGGCCTATGTGCCACATTCAGCAGCGGACAAGAAGAATCCCTGACCAAAGCTGTCAAAATGCAATCTAGACTGTTCAACGCTACTCACATTTATTGCTTTACAACTAATTAGTCAACGTTACAAAGAACGGAAACACGCTCCCATCCCGCGAATCGGACTCACTCTGATTCGTTCCAAATGGGAACGAACTTCACTTCGTTGTTTGCATCGAACCGAATGCCAGGTGCTCAGATTAGTTCTCAGTTCATCCACTCTATGTGCTAATTTCCATCGGAGCGCGATCCGTTCCAATCGGCGTTTGGCCGGAGGCCCATCCAATTCCACACCAAGAATACGGTTTTCCAGTGCAACAACGATTGTTTCCGGCAAACGAACCTCCAGTTTAGCCAAAGACTCTGGATCGTTGGCAGCCTTTTCAGCTGCCTTTTGTAGTTCTATATTCTTCTCCTTGAGTCGAGTGAAAAGTGCTTTTATCTCTCCAAATTTTGCCATTGACTCCTACGTCGAAAACGAGGATGAAACAAAGTTGTACAGAACAGAGGAGGATCCGAACGGAGACAACTGAGATGAAACGAACGAACTTTTCATACTTGAACCAAGAGAGCTTTCACCGGTGTGGCTGTGATTTGACATTGCGGCCTGATGAACACAATAAGGCTAGCAATCCATCAAATATGCCAGCTAAGTATCCGAGACGATAGAAGCTCGTGTTGGCATCTATTAATTCAGCAGTGACTAAGCAGTGACACAAAACAGAAGGCTCAAGGATGACACATAAAAATGAACATGAAGTTTTAAATAATTGCTGGGCGCTAATTGGACGACTTGAGGGTTCGGCTTCCCAGAGTAGCCAACATATCCAGGAGACAGTGGATACGTCAGTTCCTACTTGTGTGAAGCTAGAATTGAGGAAATATTCGTTGGAATAAAACCACAAAGTCGCATACCTCGTGTTCAGCTAGACATTTTTCGACGAGCTCAACACGTTCTGCTAGTGATAGCTTTGCTCCATCAGGGGACATCTCTAGCCCAAGTTGTCCGGCCACGTCGGCATCTTTGATCAAACGCCGTTCGATCTGCGCCAACCAGCGACCTATCGGGTGCCAGTCTCCTGGAAGTGCATCATCCAAGCGCCACCGCCATTCATCCAAGTGTGGTTTCACCCGATTCCACTCCGCCTGAATCTGATCCAGCTCCTCTGGTCTTAGGCCAATAAGTAGACCCTGTCGCTTGCGGTCTGTCAGTTCCAACATATACGCGGCAAGGCTTTCGTGTTCCATTTGAGCTTGCATAAGAAACTAAAAGTGGTATAACATAAGAGACAATTTATACCTAACAGTATTATCGTAAGAACTGGGCCGTCACAACTATTTGGAAGGGACGCTGAGTCCCACTCCATAAAAAGTCCTCTCAACAAAGAAATTGGGAAAGATTGCACAATAAACTCAGTTACGGAAATATGGAAGTGGTTCCTAGAGGGGACGATCCACCATGTCATGGTTGGATGTGCACTTGCCTCACTGTCTGAACGATACAGCTCCATTCACCCAGAACTCATGACTTTGGGTAATTCCGAAACCCGTGGCAGCCGAGACAAACCTGTGTATGCCTTTAAGGTGGCTGAAACACTCAGAAGTGTCTTGTTCTTCGATCTCGTCTATCTCCACTGTTCGGGGACGGCACTTAATGTTCGGATATCCACTAGACCAAAGTATTATTTTAGGTAGTGCGGTGGAAGCGATCTAAAGTTGCCAACATCCCACAGCTGGTTCAACCCTAATCTGGGTCCATTCGACTGTTGATCTCACTTAAAAGTTTGCTTGCTCAAAAATGACAAATTAAATGGGCATCAACGGACCGCAGATGGCCTTGTCCAAAATAGTGAAACAAGCACAAACAGGGCCCAACTCAGTTTAGCCGAATCTCCGCTCCTTCTGCGTCTGTAACGACTCCACTTTACTTAACTAACTTTTCAACGACCTCACTTAGTTTGATCGTTAACTTTGAAACATGGGTCTGCATTTGTGCAGCACATTCAGTTGAAGAATACTATAAACAGGAGATTTAGTTGGCTCCTTCATGAAAACCAAATTGATATGCTAAATGGTTGAAAATTCAATTGAGAAAAGTGGAGCCTTTACAGGCCAACTCGTCTTCATCCGAACACAGAGTGGAGCGGGACTAATCCGAGTAACCGAAATTCGGTTTGGTACGATGAAAGTGTTTGAAAAATTCCAATAGTGTAACTTTTCAGCTATCCTCCTTTACGCTTAATGTCAGTCTTTATTGGCAGACAGACCTAGAGCTGTCACCGTGTAATGGTGGTCAGGCTTCTGTGCTGCAATGATCCTGCGGGCTATACTGGCTGGGCTTCAGATCCTAAAGGTTTAACCACGCCAGAAATACTAAAGGCGAGCAGCCCGACGAAGAAATGCGAGGAATCGCATTACGAGGTGGTCTGGAGGTAAAGTCGTACTGTCCTCTGCGATAGGAATGTGAAGACAGCAAGGCATTTTTCCCCAGGCGACCAGCATGTTCACATTTACGGAAGCAGCGATGCTACCTCCCCCTAGGAAGGAAGGGTTTGGAAAGACCGGCCCTAAAATCCGCACATTCCGATCGCCAACTGGTTGGCCGTGACCACCGGCGCGGTCGAATTACTTTCAAAACCAAAAAATTCGGTGCTGTTCATTAGGCACCTGCCGTGCACAGATGCACTAGGAATGAGACAGTTATGTCTTGCTACCTGCGTCCTCGGGCCTAGCCGGCCCATGCGGTCAGATGGGTCATTGGATCTAGAAAGGATCTCCCAAGAAAGGCCCGCTGCCTCGAATTTCAGACTTTTGAGTCAGAGGCTGAGGGCAGGGTCCTTGAACGAAAGCGTACATCCACCCACAGCCTTTTGGGTTAGACTTTTGAGCCAAAGGTACCTGAACCAACCCCCCCTCCTCGGCCTGGGCAACCGAGTAGTATCATTCACCCTCTCAACTTTTCGCTCAACAGCCTTTTGATTGACATTCAGAAGTTGTTTTCTCACTAACCTAGATTCCCCCTCCTCTGGGCAACCGAGTAGTATCATTCACCCTCTCAACTTTTCGCTCAACAGCCTTTTGATTGACATTCAGAAGTTGTTTTCTCACTAACCTAGATTGGTTGTGCGAACTGCCGAAGAACTGATTGATCGTAATGGTTTTGACAGAGAAACAGTTTCGGTTTACAACGAACCCCAGGCTGGCGCGCATACATACAAGCCTGGTGGAAAGGAAAAAATAAGAAGTAGGGAAACCACTGCTTCCAACCAGTAATACTCACTTCGAATTCGCTGAAATAATCTTCTGGTTGAATCGGTCCATGGCGCACCCGAGCAATCAGTTCTTTAATATTTATCAGAAAAGTGCGCTCCTTCTCCGCTTGTTCATTCTCTACAGTGGCCTGTAGGGGGAATATTTCGGAATAAATAAGTTTCATGTAGTTATCTCAGAGGATGGTGGACAGGAAAGTATAGAGACCACAACACCAGTCCATCAATGGAACAGTGAGACCGACGAGGCCAAAAATACAACAAAACAGCCGGGGGACCTGTGCAGACAGTCGTGAAGATCACAACAAATGTACGAGACACCAATGATCACCTCGTCCTCCAAATGTAAGACGGGGACAATGTTTCGTGTGGCTTTTGGTGGTTCTGCAGTCACTTTGATTCGGGCCATCGCCTGACACCGAGAAACATTTTTAGCCGCACGACAAAGGCGAAGTCCAGCGTAAGATTTGGCACGTACATTTCGATGTGGTGATATCGGGTAGTGCGGCGAGCCAGATGATTGGGAAGACCCGGGCATTCGGGTAGGCAATGAGGTGGATAAAACTCCCGACGCGAAGGAGTTCCCTAACGGAGACAAGCTTCCATCCAATGATTCCGGAGGTGTGGTGGCAAGAATAAGACTACGGATAGCCTCATCATCCATCGAATTCACACCACCGTAACTAACTCGACGCGATCGACGCCAATCGCTTAGACCGGATGCAGTGGAAGAGCTAAGCACCAGTGACGGATCTATATCCGGATCTGGTTCGACTGAGGCTTGAGTAGTTGGACTGAGTTGATGCTTGGAGGATTTGGAGGACCTCCTCACTCGCTCCGCATTGGAAGACTTTCGGGATTTTCTTTCATCGCTTCGTTTTGGAGATTCGGAGGGCTTGGCCGTCTTTTTCTTGAATAGAAGTGGACAGAATTTCGTACGCTGATCAAACCTATCGTATGTTCACTCAGATACCGAAAGTAAAATATTCACGAGCAAGTTGAGGTCACCATATGAAACAAATGACGTAGTTCGAGTCACAGCGAATCGGCTGACAGAGCAAACTATCGGTACTATTAACCTGAACTCATATGGAGAAAAAGCGAAACTTACCGCATCCGACTTGGGTTCTGCTAAACTCGGAGATTCTCTGACAAACTGAGCCACATACGTCATGATTGAACGCTCATCCGGTTTGTCAACGTCCACATCTTCGGTGAAGTCAAGTGAGAGGACAACAGTCATAAGCAGCAAACCAATCGACAGTTAACTAAGTGTCACACAGTCACATTCTAAATTTCTACAAACACAGACACCAAAATAAACGGACCAAGTGTGTTTTTAGCTAGGAGACGGTACAAAATGGCGGTCGTATAATGATACCATGGAACTAGAAGCTGTAAAAAAACCCACCATAGCGTCACTAACCACTGACCTATCTCGAGCTCAGTGGTTACTGATCGGTAGGTTTGTAGTTCGAACCCAACCTCAGCATCTCGACTGCTCTTGTCTAGACTTGAGCAACTAGCCATTATCTCATCTCTCGTGCTTTTTTCGAGTGGCCTGGCAGTTAGGCACCAACAGGGTGTTACAACTGAACGATTGTTATCGATTATTATTGTTAATAGCATAGCGGCAAGCCGGATATCCGGTCGTATCACCACGGACAGTTAAGGTAACGGTATTTTAGTGAGTTGACCCAATTTGGTCAGTAGGCGAGAACCTGTAGACCTTCAGTACTGCTACTGTTTTTTGCCGTACCAACGCTTCCTGAATCTGACAAAATCTCTTCTTTCTTGAGTTTCCTTTTGTAGGGCGACCACTACAACCGCATCTATCGGAAAGGTGAGTGAGGTCATCTCCAAAGAGAGCATGTGATCCGGTGCAATGGAAGTACATCTCTTCACTCCTGTCTTGCTTTCAGGGAAAGAGTGATTAGCCTACTTTGGTAGAATTACTTGGAGAGGACTACTTTTCAAGTAACCCTGTCGTCTTAGAGGAAATGGGGAAAAGTCCCCCGGAATAGAATCCATTTTGCTATGAGGGTTGAGACACTTGAATTGCAACCATCTCGGTTCTCCAGTCTCTACGATGGCCTCACCCCATAACACGCGCATGCATACAGCATATTAGTCCAGTCGCATCCTGTGATTTAGAGGTACCTTTGAAATCAACCGAGGGTTTTCAGGTATCTTAAACTCTTTTCACCCCCAGGTGGAAACAAGTTATGTTCTTTTTCAAACCAACTTAATTACATGCGAGCCTTCTGTTCTGGACACGATTCGATAGGCTTCATCTCTCATCCCACCTATAGGTTGAGCTCCCTTGGACGGGAAGCCGGTGGTCAAACTGGTAAGCAGATTAGTCCATCTGTTTTCGAATGGAACAGTTTCTGCAGATAGGCTACCCGAGCAATTCCAAACGCTGTTTTTTCGCATGCGTATGTAATCCGGTTCTTGAGATTTGGAGTTATTTACCGACACGTCCCAGAAACAATCATTCATCTTACCATCCACATTGCTGAGGCCTGTTCACTCTACCCACACCCGTTGATCAGCCAATATGTTCCAACCTACCAAGCAGAGATAGTAGTGGGTGGAACGGGTAATAAGATCTCCCGTTCAAATTATTGCATTCACCTTCTCACCATATCGTTCAGAGGAACGCTTTGCTTGATTTATGGTGGACATTACTTCAACTTTGAGAAACCAGGGAAAGCAGAGAAAACCAAGTGACCTGAGTGATATTTCGCATACCACCTGATTCGTTCGTCTTCGTTTCATACACTGAATATGTACTGTGAAAGAAGTCACAGCGCTATAGAATTCTACAGGCAACCGGTTATGGCGACATGATAGATTCTAATGTGAGTTATCAGACAAAAAGGGCACAGGACCTGAAGTAGACCAAATGTTGCAAACAGGTGCATTTTCTCCAAAAACAAGCTCGGAAGAAGACTTATCCTATTGGCACTTCATAGGAACATCTCTCAACATTTAACAATCCTCCCGATTGTAGTTGCTGACTGAGGTTGAAAAGTACGCAACACAAAACTACTCACCTTCGGGATCCAAAAGACGAGGAATCCCAAGTTTGGATTCAGCCACCTGAAATGCGTGTTCCAACTTTTCGCGATTGGTCAACTTTTCAGTCGCTTTGATATCGATCGAATTGGGCTTCAGCCAATTGATGAGAGCGCGGAAGACTTTTCCATCTCGCCAACAGGTACCGAAATCGGTAACTTTGAAGTTCAAAGGCCTAAAAAATAAATAAGTCGGCATGATGACGACGTTTGAAGTTGGGGGCTTTCCTCTGCATCAAGCCAACACTTATCGCAGCAACTTACGGATCATGAGTGGAAAGCGACTGCTCAACCCATGTCAGCAGGGCCTGTCGACCTGCACCGGCTCGGGGAATTTGAGGAGTCTCCGCAACCGCCCTCGGAGACGTCCCTGTGGAAGAGGCGGGTGGTAGAAAGATGGGTACGGTTGCATTTGTATTGGAACCCAATAGCGAAGCTCCATCGCCCAGTCGTCTTTGGGGGCTTTCAATCTGAAAAGGGTAATGACAGCACAAGAAAATTTAAGCAATGACGACAGCAGCCTAGAGCAACTTATTGACAGAGGCTTTGTATAATTTACAGAGTAAGGGAAAAGTAATCATAAATTATGTTGATTTTATCGTCGGTTTTCCACTAATTTACTGTTAAGTGCCGTTTCTTGTAGTGTGTGATGCACGGCGGTCAATCAGTCATTTCTTAAGGGCACGTGAAAATTCAGGTGCGTCCAACGTGCGTTGGTGGAGTAGTAGTTGCACGTTCGACTCGCATGTCAGAAGTCCGAGGCTCAAATCCCGCCACGGCCATTGGATATACACTGCTGATAAGCTCCAATAAGAGCGAAACTCGAGTCCAGTGCTTCTCTTTGGTGCGGACTCACCGGAATAATTACGCCGTTCAAACCAGAGTGGGGTGACTACGAACACTTTATTTCCCCAGGAACTATATGAGTTCGAGTTCCGTTTGACAAAGCGGTGACAAAGCATCACCGCATCTTAAGGGTGAACGGATGATCGGACAACTGGACAATTATATAGGGGGAAACCAATAGAATAACTTTCTACTTAAGCTGTCTTCTCACGGCAGATCCACGCCTTCGAATACTCCCCCAGAGAGCACAGAACAGTTCAGATGCATTTCGACGTGAAAAGAGATGAGCGTCTTCTAAATGTGAGGCTCTGATCCTTTAATCTTTCCCTCTCAGGGCGCTGCTGCTGAAGGGATTAGCACAAAGTATCGACCTTATTGACACCAATAAATCCGTTCAGCATATTCAATTCGACTTCCGAAGTCAGAATGCATTTCCGGTGCGGTTCGTTGTTGAAAGATACCCGCAAAGCTGACTCAATGATAAATGAAACTAATTACAAAGTTGCTGAAAACTCTTTGACAGCCCACGACCGGTTTCGTCCTTCATGGGACTCAGCTAATGTTCGAATAAAGCAATTTCCCCAAGATACAGATAATCGGAGTTAAAGGGAGCAAAATGAGATTGGACAGAACTATGCATTTTCGTGCCTGGGCTAACTAAGCTGTTCTCAACATCAGGGTAAGGTTGATAGGTTTGACCAAACTCATTTGAAGGGCAAACGTTAATAAAGCAGGTGTGGTTCCCTATCGCAGTATATTTCCGTAGAGAAAACTACCCACAAGGCTGCTGAAAACTCTTTGACAGCCCACGACCGGTTTCGTCCTTCATGGGACTCAGCTAATGTTCGAATAAAGCAATTTCTCCAAGATACAGATAATCGGGGTTAAAGGGAGCAAAATGAGATTGGACAGAACTATGCATTTTCGTGCCTGGGCTAACTAAGCTGTTCTCAACATCAGGGTAAGGTTGATAGGTTTGACCAAACTCATTTGAAGGGCAAACGTTAATAAAGCAGGTGTGGTTCCCTACAAAAACCTTAGAGGCTTGACAAAAATTATTTGGTTAGACATAGAAGTAATCTAGAAATTTTCCTCATTGCCTGACAAACTTTCGGATCGATAGCTGGACAAAATCAGAACAGGATATAGCATGGGTGAGTAGACAGGGCTCCACCTTTTCGGGTTGATGGGACCAAAGAGTAGTCGGTTGTTTTAATACCGCTGATTGAGTGACTGTCAGGGGCTAATATTGGTTAGTGGACTGAGCAGAGCTGCCAGTGGTTCATTCAGCCGAATTTGATGGCCTTGTCAGATGACTGTACTAATGCTTGTCAGTTAAACTACAGTCATTGAGGCATGCCAAAGCTAGCGGAAGCTGATATAACAGTCAGTTAGTGGGCGAATGATGATTTGGTGGAGGCGTAAGTAAGGCTAACAAGTGAGTTGGAAAGGCTGGCAGTACAAGGTCATTTTAGAGAATATTAATCGTTCAAATGGTTTGGTACAAACCGTTTGGTTTGATAGTGACGAATGCTCCCCAGAAGAACTGTTATAATTGCATGCAGAATTGTTTTCCATCCTGATCAGTCACGATAGTTTAAAAGCTGTACCCATGCCTACGAGTGAACAGTCGGGAGTTGCAGGAGGGGGGTGATGTTTCCGTACTGCAATACAAAAAAGGTGATTGACTGGAAGCGCTCAAGCGAGGGGATAAGTTGCTTATCATTATCGTATCTAAAGATGGATAACGTTAGCGCTCACCTGGAAATAAAGGATAATGGACCATATAAGTCCCAAGACGATAGCTGGTTTCCCATCCACCACGTCTGATGAATTGATATTGACCAGTTTGATCTGGGAAGCAATGAAACACGATAGAGTACACTATGACTAGCAAGCTCAAGAAAGCACCCAGTCACATTTTCAGTGACCTCAAGAGTTGGGCGTTACTCGAGTGAGGGGTAGGCAAGTCACCAAACAACACCAAGCAGAGCAAAAGTTGTGATAAATTCACCAGGAATGCGCAAGAAACAAGTCAGATCAATTGTACCTATGAAAAAGCTTGAGATATTTGGTGCGCAAAGCAGTTCATGAGGCCTCGGACATCACGACCTGGCGAATCCTATGCTTGAATTGGTGCCGGTAGCTGAGAACTTCCGGTCAAATAAACAGAAAACCCACCAGTGTACATCGTCTTGTGACAATACAACAAACAAATACATAATGTAAACGACAAACAGGCGAATCTATGGATAGCATAACAGATATTACGGTAAGCGGGTCAAAGTATGGACGTGTCGATTTATTTGAAACAAGCGCGTACGAATCAATGGAGTAAAAATGCGGCGTCATAAAAATGCAGCATGAAATACGAGCCGCCTGTTTTTTCTTGACTTTCTGCTCTTCTGTTTAGCCTAGAGTATTCTTTTTCTAACAGGAATCAGGCGGCTATTCACAGAATTTATTATTCAAGTTTCTGTCTTCGTTGTGTGGAAAAATACTGGATCATGATTTGGCTTTAAGACGATTCCCAATTGAACGGAAATAGCAGCACGGTCCATGGAGGGCAGTGTCTTCTGTAGTCCATGATTGGCACGTAGCGTTTTCGAATACCTCTCACGAATGAATGCACAAAGTATGGCTCCAGATTCCACCATATCGTTCATCCGTAACAAGCTTTCTGTGCCTAACTGCCATGCCACTCGAAGGAAGCACAAGGGCTAGGCTACTATCAGGTTGCCCGAGCCTAGACAGGGGAATTCGAGAGGCAGAGGTCGGTTCGAACTACAGACCTTCCGGTCAGTAAATCCGTGCTCTAACCACCGAGCCATCTTCAGCCCACTGGAGATAGCGAAGGACATACTTCAGCTCCATACAGGATGAATGCATATCCGTATCGGACTGAAAACCGCATGTCCCAAAAAGAGCCGGTGGTCTCGTTAATTAGGCAGTACGAATTGAGGAATATTGATGCTGAAATGTCAGTCTTCTTATATCCCCTTGGCAGGTGAATGAAGAAAGACAAGCCTCAGGTTTCCTGCTAGGGCAGTCAGCCTTGAGTATCCCATATGCTTAAACAAAAAAGATCTACCTACCAGAGAAATGAACCGCCAAACTATAAGATATCTTCACTTGTTAATTTGGCCACAAAATATCATCTTCTGTGGACAAGGCACTGTGGTTCGTACGTACTCAGATCAACCAAAGTGGTTTTGCCATGTTTATTTGCTTGAAAATCAGCGAACCTCGGAGCATGCAACCCTCAAAAAACAGGCTGATCTACCTGTTTTACAATAAGACCACTCAGTAACTGGTTATCCACGGCACTCGCCCCAGAAAACCGTGTTACAATTCTTTCTGATCATTCCCAACACACTAAAAGATGAAGGGCATACGCTCAGAAAGCAAACACCCCAAAAGTCACAATCGCCTTCCTTATAAAATTCAACAATCGAGAAATCAGTTAGCATCACATCACGTGGGGTCATCTGATTGTCACCACATCCCGTCGGAATGAAAGTAAAACCATCTGTAGACAAATGGCTGTGTTCATATGGTGTCCCTATGGCTTCCGGGTCGACTCTCCTTAAACTTAGCGAGAGGCGCACTGTTGATGAGTCCCAACGAGGATAAAACAATCGTAGAATACCATACAGCCTCTTCAGCATCAGACAGTTTCAAGAGGAAAGTCAAAAGTTTAATTTGTCACTTCACTCAATACTACTTGGTCACTTCAAGAACATTTATCATGAAAGGTGAGCATCAATCTAATTATGCCGTCTTACGTCAGCAAAACGACCATTATAAATCAATAAATATCAAACATAACACTATAAGATATTTTCCGAACAATCAGAAAAATCGCAAAAAAAACTTGTTACCTTGCACTTTTTTGTCAAATAATCCAAGGCATTTCGGACGTTACTCAGTTTATGAGCCCGTTGGAGCACACGAGGACTTTCAATATGCTGTTTGCCAAGAACAGAAAAAATGATAAAAGGGTTGAAATCCAAACGCTTTACATAGCATTTCTATCGCTAGCTAGACTATCAGCCTCATCACATTTGAATGTCGGATTGGACTTGAAGTCAGCTGCCTAGCCTGATATGAATCGATTGATCGTATACTGAGAACCTGATTGTAGGCAGGGGAGATAGTTTGAAGTTTTCATCCTCTAAGTAAAGTCAATCTAGAACTGAAAAGCTGTTTCATCCGAAGTGAGAACAATTGGCGGTGCGTCGATCGCGCAGATCTTCAGAAGAACTCAGCATCTAACAATTCGACTACTGCCATGCCATTAGGTAGTGAGCGACTAATCAACACGGCTAGCCACAATGGTAATCAGCTGGTCCTCGGCTTTTCAGTACGGACTGACTCCATTTTCAGGATGAAACTGCGATCGAAAATTCAATACCTCTATGCTCCTTGAGGGCATTCAGAAAAAAAGGGGCTCACAAGTTGTATGACATGAAATCATTCAACAATGGATCACGTCACGACGCAGTGTGTGGATGAATGATGGTAGGGCTATATCCTGTCCAAGTGCGAGTTAATCACGTGACCAGTAGCCAGCTGATAACAGCAGAAGAGTGGTTTCAAATCTCACCACAGATCCGATAGATGCGCGTCGCCTCATGACTTAGCATACAGTGACTTCATTGGCAGGACAGAATTTCAACCTAACCTGATATTTCTGAACAAATTTAGCCCAACGTCTTCCTTCATCGCCTACATCTTCCCGTTGAGCGCTTGCCACTTGGATGGCCAAGAATCAAGAATATGCTTCATTGAGAGATGAATGCGTTCTGTCCTAAGTGTATGCTAACTGTAAATTATACTTAACTACAACTCTGTACAGCGCTAAGTAGATTAATTAATTATATTGCCCATCGGCCATCCATAGCTCAACCATCTACTGTTTAAATCCTTTGGAACGTTGTGAGTCCGAACCCCCTTGTAAACCGTAAAAAGCAAGAAGCTGGCTACTAACAATAAAAGTGACACAAAAATACGATGCTCCTAAGCTTTCTAAAATAGGCAAAATTTACTCTACAGGATAAAAATCCACGCATAAGTTGCAAAATTTCCACAGCACTCACAGCCTCAGCCGACCAAATTTATGAGAAAAGTTCTCTGAAGTTGAAAGGATTGAAGCGGTCTCAGAGTCGGCAATCTGTCAGAAATTGCCACCATTATCGCTGTGATCACCAACCAGTATTCAAACATCAAGTGCAGACATTAATGTAAAGTGTCCGTGACAGCGCAACTAAGTTCCCCTCCAGTGAGTTGCATAATTAATCAATGACCCCAAACAATGAATAAAGAGCAGACAGCTCAAGTGAAAATTTGGAAGTGTTTTTCCGCGTGCACCACCAGTAAATGAGTGACTGACCACGGGAAATGCAGTGCCTCTCGATGTAACAAGCGCTCCACCCTAAGCGTCAGACCGTTAATGAGTTATTGTACCACTCCCCTGCAAATTGGCAGACTAGCTGATGGGTTGAACAATAAAAGTAACATGCAGTCGGTTTGGATGAGGATTCCACCCCCCTCTCCCATTCAAGTTTTCCGCGTGAGTTCTCTTCACTCTCACTCACTCAGTGTTACACAACCCACGATTGACGCGACCAGACACAGTGGTTTGCCGTCATGCATTAAAGCAAGCCACGCGACTTGCTGAACTCACGTAGCACGCGGATAACAACGTGCTCTTGTTGAGCATGCAACAGGATATAAGTCAACAAAATGGAACATGACCAGTACAGCGCGTCTTGTAAGAGTATGGTGAACTTCTGAGTCACTGTGAAATGTCAGGTTACCACTACGTTGCTTCTGTGGCTGTTGCTAGTAGCAACCGGGGCAGTAAGGTTGTGATGGGCGCGTCTTGAATAGAGTCGCTGACCCATTGAGAGAGAAACAGAACGTATTGATCGCAGCCGATTGTTTCTTTTTGTTCATCTTGACAATAGGTGGGACATTTCCGTGTACTCAGTCCTGTGACTTGATGTGGCGGCAACGAGCGTCTCTTAACTGGTATTCAACCTGTCAGTATATAGGGGAATCTGGAACCTGTATCAGAGGACGGAACATACAGCAGCAACAAAAAAAAACAGGGTTTTCTCCGCCTGCTAAATTCCCTGTAGTTGACAGCGATGACAACAAGCCAAACCACACTATTCGTGGAGTGCACTATTCGAGTAATCAATAATTAATACACCTAAAACTCAATCCTGTATATCACAGTGATCAATATAAGAGAGTTTGAAGTGCACCACGGTAGCTGCCCAAGCTATCTAGTACAGTCCGAAGTGCCGAAAGCAAACAAAACAAAGGAAATCAGAAAAACTTACTAATTTATCTCCAGAAAGTACTTCGATCAATCGGATCAGAGCGGTTCCGTCAGTGATGTCGACAAACAAGTCATTGATAGAGATTGGTTGGGATAGCTGCGAAGAAAATGAGGTCAGCAGAGAGTTGTCGTAAACAGTTTATTGT
>NW_008751670.1:1571343-1691686 GCF_000715545.1 Opisthorchis viverrini
CAGTGATGTCACAAACAAGTCATTGATAGAGATTGGTTGGGATAGCTGCGAAGAAAATGAGGTCAGCAGAGAGTTGTCGTAAACAGTTTATTGTGAGTGAATTCATTACTCTCCTGAGTGACAATCCGTCTTCCCCTCACTTTTCGTCATGCCGCCGTATTCTGCACACCAAACCAAAGACAAACTTGGTTGGCAAAATCACCATACATTAATTCATTTACGCCCAGTTCGTGTGTAGTGCAACAGTTAGAACAGGTAGAATACTCTCGTGAAATCGGGAATGAGCTATCTAGTGATCCGTAGACTGAGGAAACTTCCGTTATTTCTATTGTTTCTGTCTGGGCTAAGTTGACAGCATTTCCGACCTCGTAGTTCCTGTAAAAGTTGACGGGCAGCTACTCGTCAAAGGCGTAACTCGATTTCATTTGACTTGCGCAACATCTCTGACAGGTATGGCACACATTGCAGCTAGCTCTTTTTCTTAGAGGATTCACTTTTGATGGCTGGTAGCCTCCGTAGTGGAAGCGGGAAACGTTTTCGATTACATACAAAAAACAAAGAACCCTTCGTTACCTACTGGTCTCTGCGCTTCCAATTAAGTGCACTGGGCGACGGTCATCAACTGCTTGTAATTTACTTCAGTAAACAGGGTACAGTTAACAGTTTGGAATCGCGGGAGTCACTATTGTTTTTCGTTAAATTTAGTCTGTGCCTGAAGATTCACCAGAAATCTCACTACTTGTGGGTAGTCAGACAACTGCCTCAGACTATTCACAATCCTGGCTAAACAGCTGACAGTGACCAGTCCGTAGGTCCGGAGTTTTACATGCGATAAGTGGTTGGTTGTGGAAGGGTTTTGAACAGGCTGAGAAGACAATCAGTAGAAGAATCTTCAGCAACCTTATGAGTAGTGCATTACAAATAATCACCAGATTCGTTTTCGGGCAAGATTTCGCTTTTGACACAATTGCTTCGTAAGGCCAAGCGACTAGCGGAATGGGAACCAACAAACAAGAAAACAAGCAAATCAGCTAACTGTGCAACCCAGTCCCTCGGCCTGACGAAGATTTCATTTTAGAGGCGAAATAGTTCCCCAGAATAGGTTTACTGATTCCAAACGAATTTCGATCCTTGGAATTCCGTAGTTGGATGAGCCCTGGTAGTTTTGAAAATCACGTTGCATGGAGTTTTGCTACTGAGAGTAAAATATTTCAGCTGTAGCACCTTTTTAGTGCCTAACTGCCATGCCAACAGAAGGAAGCACGAAGGCTGGGGTATTGCCAGCTTGTCCAACCCCAGACAGGGGAAGTGGAGGTCGGGTTCGAACCACGGACCTTGCAGCCAGTAAATTTGCACTCTTAACCACTAAGTCATCTCGCCCTTTGTTGGTAGCTCGGACTGCATAGATGACCGCTGTTCTGTTCTCTAGGCTACTCTTAAACGCTAAGTCATCTCGCCCTTTGTCGGTAGCTCGGACTGTATAGATGACCGCTGTTCTGTTCTCTAGGCTTGATAATTTGCTTGCAAAAGCTTCGTCACAAGGCGAAATGTCATCAGTATGGGGTAGATCAGCATCGCTAAACCACGGCGCAACGCCAATCTACCACACATACACCGATAATTTCGCCCCGACTGGTGACTAAGTGTTTGCAACCTAACCGTCCCAAGCACGTCGAACAACAACCCAAAGATTATGCTCCTCACAGTAGTGTGCAAGAAAAGCTATTGAGTCAGTGGCTTCTCCAGTTTATCACAAACCCGAAAAGATGGTGTGATGAGAGTTGAGGTCTCGATGACCGAAACTAACGCTACGGTGGATTAAGAACCTCAGTTTTCCGTGAACAACGTGCATAAGGGTTGCTAAAATACTTTTAAAATCGTTCGGTAAGGATGACAAACCCAAACAATCAAATTATTCGGTAGCTTTCAAATCAACACATCCCCTGACAACACGCAAGTATACCGACAGATGATGTGAGTTGCAACAGCGTTTCGTCCGAACTCATCGGCTACGCACTCGGAATTATGAGATAGGTGAGTACAACAAGTGTAACAATGTTTTAAAAAGGTAACAGCCAACATCTATGATACGGTCGGGTTTGGACTTATATCCCAGGTGTCCCTTAAAATACCAAAAAAGGACCCAGTTCCCTCAATCATCAACCCGAAATTAAATCTCCCAACAAGATGGTCAAACAGAGGGGATGTTGGAAATATATATCCCTGAACATCCACGGTGGCTTATATCGTCCATAAACCGATCATCCTGTGGGCACCAAGTAATCAATGAGAAGAAATTAGCCTTTATGTGGGCTGTCCCCATAGGACGCATCCAATCAGCCGTTTTCCAAAACCAAATGGTGATCAATCATCATCGCTTTGGAGAGAAGAAGCCTGGTGAAGGCCTGGTTATCAGAGAAGTCAAACTTTATAGTTTGATATTTCCCGTACGATTTCCGCACTGTCTTTTGTTTGGCTTTTACTCATGCTACTAGCCATCCAACCACCTAATCCTTCATTATTCCAATATATGCATTACTTTTAACTGCCTTTAACCGACGAATGACTCACAGTTCTTTACTGACTGCCTCTTTCAACAGCGGTTACCTCCTGTATACACACCGAGTAGGCTCATTCGTGTGTACTCACAAGTCAGAGTGTATAGCTGAGGAACTCGAAGGAAATGTCGTTGGAAACTACCCCCACCCAAGCCATCATGCATACGTATGGCACATAACAACTGTAATAAACTACGTCGTCCAGCTGTGTAGCTTACCTTGAGCGACGCTCATTTGTCCGCTGTCGATCTACCACAAAGTCAAATTGGAAATGTGTACTATATCTACTCTACCGTGCAGTAGAAGGGAGATGATCATTCATTCACTCGGCAAAGCTGAAGCACGGTACCCGGGTCTGTGCTGGACAATATCGAAGTCCAAGATGAAGTAACCGCCAAATTCCCAAAACAGGTAGCGTGGGCAAAAGCGAGGAATCGCCGGAAGTTGCGATCGATGCGGTTGCAGTGGGCACCGTATGGTTGTGTGTGGAGGCGGGCTCTTGTCCGACCACTCATCAATGGGACGGGTTTGGTTCTGACTGGGTTAGGTGATAGGCGGTAGGTGCGACACTGCCCCAGGTCGCTTTGACGCGACAGAGCCCTTCCACCGCTTTCTGATTGGCCATACTCAACACGCATACATTTTAAATATTAGGAACATTTCTGGCTGGTCAAAAAGGAGGCTTCTATGTGCTGATTTAAATCATCTGGAGGCGGGCAGAAGCGGCAGATATCCTTCAAATGGAATGCGTTGTGTGGTATGTGTGGCGATTTCTACGGGCTGTATCGTATACGGAGGACAAGAAGACAAGTCTCTTCGTGAATAATCCTGATGAGGAACCATATCAAATGGGACTTGGAACAGAACAGCTTTATCAGCAGGAAGCAAGAATTTTCATTTGGATGACTCACGAAGAAGAAAGTACAAATTCAGCTGTCAAGCTCATGGTGGTGGCCACTGGGTGGTTTAAAACTGTGCATTCGTGTATGAGAACATGTGCTGAGTCATTGCGAAAGGAAGGCGGAAAGCCGATTTGCACGTCTAAACAGTGACCCAGTTAGCTCTCCATTCTAATCCAGGAATCTGGCCGAGATCCATTATTTCCCAACCAGGAGACAATGCGGTAATACATCCAGATATACTGCTCACATTATGCTTATTGCTTTGCTTCGTAACATCAAAACCACTAGTCCGCTCACAGTACGTGTTCAAATCCAACAGAAACACCTTAGTTGTCGTTCAGCACCCTTTCGATACCTAGCTGTCAAGCCACCTGAAGGAAGCACAAGGGCAGAGATACTGCCAGTTTGCACAAACCTAGACAGCAGCAGACGCGACGCTGGGGCATAATGACGACCTGGGTTTGTGTGGAGGGTTGTACCTGTCACACACTGGGTGACTGGGGTCTCAACACCCGCATGAGTAATTACGATTGAGTCAAAAAAACAACCGAGGCATTGCATCGCCCCATCAACTGCTCGTCTTTAGCACCCGTCTAGGCGCGTTCTATTAGCATCGCCCACCCCTTGACCTCACTATTCGTGACAGATCGACTTAGCTGGATCCGCATACAAAACCGGATATGTATGCAAAACAGTGGTATGTTGAGTCATCGTCACATCAAGTTTGATCATCACAGGTTTTGAGATGATAGACCAATTGATGGAAAACCGAGTGACTCGAATGGTATTTTGTGCAGTATACTTCATTGATCAAGGGAGCCTTTCAGCGAAGTCCACTCACCATCAGTCGACCGAAATGTTCATCCACGCCCGTCATCATAGGGCAAAGTAAATCATAGTGTAAAAACTGTTGCAAACGTGCCAACGGGAGGCCAGGGACAATACTATCTGGGGGTAGATTCTCAGCTGACGACACTACGACAAAGTATATCACCCGCCCGTAAGGGATTTCGATTCTGCAGAGACTACCCGGGTTGGAGTCGGGGACTACCGAATGGTATATAAGCGCAATACAAGTCACTGGTAACACTGGAACTATAGTAAAAGATCAAATTTCTCTGAGACCTATAGACCCTTCACAAACATCAATTAGAAGCGAATTGCCGAAATGAAATCCAGTTCGTAACTCCAGTCAATAACGTTGTTCAGTTGAACACAATACCGCACGTTCGTCAGATGTCTACTGGACCAGTTTTACCGTGGCAATATTCGCTGACAATAACTTACGGTAATCCACACGCTCTAAATTGCGCAAATGTGGATTTTCCGTTAGAGGTAGTTAATGTACAACCACAGTAGAAAATATCTTACTCACTTTCTGTAAATGCGTATTGACCCAGTTGGTAAATGTCTTCTTTTGAACGCGTTGTTGTTCGTCTGGAAATAAAAAAAACTGAGGTTACTATGGCACCGGGGACACAAGCGTTTATTTGATTGTGGTAAAAAAAACTGGACGTGGTCGGACGAACACCCCAGTAAAATGGTGATGAGTGACAACCACGTCGGGAGAATGACAAGTTCCCTTCTTGTGTGTTATTGTGAACAAAGTGTGACCGAAATCAAAAAATTCCATTCATCGATAAATATTCTTGTGGTTTTGGGGCATGATGGATGATTGTACTGGTGACTGTATCCATGCGGTAGTTTGCGGAAGCTTTGTTTGCCAAGAACAGTATAGGTTGAGTGCGGTTAAACTTCTATGACAATCCCCACTGGACTCTCACTCACCCCGTGCGCTTGACCGGAGGTCGCTCTATTCAAATCGTCTAATTGAAATTCTAGGGGTATGAGCAATTGTGAATAACTGTGATGGGTACCACAAACCCCTCCTCCCTTGCTGCCGCAAACGGGCGATTATGGGCAGTAAAGTACTCCTTTTTGGTGTTTATATTCACGAGGGAAATGTCGTTTAATTATCCCTGGAATTGATGAATATCCGGTCCAACCATTCGCAACGGAAGCATCCGAGAATCACTTCAGAACACCTACATTGTCACTTGCCTATTGGCGCACAGATGCCGTGTGATAAAACCATACCTTTGTATCCTTTGTCTAAACAACAAATTCTGTCTGTTCAAACGTACAGGAATAAGGTTCCAAAACGATTCATGCGGTCACCTAACTAGCCCTTCCGAGTTTAAACGCTCTATGGAGAAACCAGCACTGTTTGTATATTTTATGTGGATACTGACCCATACAGTCTCTGTATTTTAGGTACTGTCTCAGATAATTTTCATCGACAGGTTATCGCACAGAGCAATCGAGGACTTCACTACTATGCACATGGCCGATGATGATTTCAGAGAGTCAATTACCGAATTCGCATTTCTTGGAGTTCATTAGGGAGGTCTAGTTCTGAAAAGTAGATTGTGCAGATGTACTCATAGGGTCAGGAGGATCTGGTGTTAGTCTCGTTGGCTGCCCTGAGACACCGTGAGATGTTCTTATGTTCCCCCCCCCCTGGGGAAAAACATCGACGTTGATCAGGTTCTATCCGCCTGTTGTCAGATGACCAGTCCGCACAAGTTTTGAGGCCTATTATATTCCGTATAGCTTTCGTTACATGGTGTTCCTTTGTGTGAAAATTGACGCACATTCATCTGGTATATGTACGAATGAACTCCATTCCTTGGACAATGGGAACCCTACATCCGGTACTCGTAAGTCATCCTTTTTACGATGATAAATCTACAAGTTAAAAAAGTTTGTTCGACGAACTGTTTTGCTAACCACTCTAACTAAAAACAATTGGAAACCATCCGAGTTCCGTCTTTGTGGGATGTAAAACATTGTGCAATGTGCCACCCTAGAAAATACCTTTAAAGGGCCACACCCCGATAATAGTCATGGCTGAGTGGACGAATATTCTCCTCCTGATGCTCCAACGAACACTCTGAGGAGTAATAACTTGTCCAGCCTCCTTGAAAAACGGCAGAAACGCAAATCCGATGTAGAATTAGATGGCATTGGTGTTTTTAAGGTAGCCACTCCTAGTAACAATCACACGTTAAAAGCCAGTCACAAGCAGAACGTTGTTCATCCATTTCTGTTTTCCTACAGTTAACTAAGGTGTTGATTTCAGGCCCATTGGACTAGAGGATAGAAGTTGTATTGGGGTTGCTTCCGTAACAGGCTGATGCACCAGCCAATAAACCTAACCTGAATCCTCTAAAGTCGTCAACAATCCAGCTGTCCCAGACTGTCCCAACTCCTCTGAGCTCAGATGACGGATAACTTATCAGAGCCTAAACGGTATCTGAGTGTTCAGTTGGTGGTGTATCACAGTACTGATAATCGGCTTTTGCCGCTTGGGCACAATACGAGGAATCGCAAGCGATGCACTGTCAGCCTATAACGACAGTCGATGTATATCTTTGTAATGTACTACTCATAAGATTGCTGAAAATCCGTCGACAGCCCACGACCGGTTTCGCCCTTTTTGGGACTCATCAGGTAGGTGCTGTCCCCGGGTTTCCGTCAACCTTATGTTCTACTTGAAACCAAATTGCACGAAATTAGCGAATATACACTCATCTGCAAACTAATTTGGTTTTTTTGAGAGACGCACCTGGAACTCAGCTGAATCTCTCGTTTGTGATGTTCTCAGGCAGTCGATGTACATATTAAACCCATAAATCCACACACACAAAAACATCAAATAACCCTCCTGTCATAGGCGTTCATCGCATCCCGATAAGCGATGCCATAATCGTGAACGCCCGAACGGGAGATCTACTGAGACGTCCCTCTGTACGAAACAGGGAACACAGATCTGTGTTGAAAGTGCAACGAGCAGAGAGTCCAAAGGAATGGCTTTACGAATTGTAACAGGCGAATTCTATCACATCTTGACATTTGACCATAGTACCCCACCAGTTTCGTACATGGATCTTCAAAATGAGCGTATGCTAAGCTCCATTACTTCATGAATCATGAAAAAAGGTGCTTTAATTCTGGAGAGCGCTTTGGAGTACCGTAAATTTACTAGCCTGAAGAAAGCTCTTTAACGTGATTCACGTTCGTTCAGCTGTCAGTTGTTTACTGATTGGTTACCTCTAAGAAAGGAGCACTCCTCAGGGTGGTCTTTTGGGTGTTGTTCGACCACCAATCGCTCATTTGGAATGGTTTGTTATACCACCCATGTTGCCTTCTCGGAGTGAGACCGTCAGTCGGAATCAGTTTTGCAGTGTCAGCTAAAAAGGGTGTGTACACATCTCGGACAAAACGTCAGTATAATCATGTTTTTGGGGTATATGTAGGTACTTCTTCAAAGTGGGTCCACAAATTGGAAACCAGTAAATATCATTTGGGAGAGCCCTGGCACCACGTTTGTTCTTCCGGTTCAAAGCAATGTACTTGAACTACGGTCAACGGCGTATCATGGGAGTGTGCGAAATGCCTATAAAGACACCCTGATCTGACAGCCATCTGAGTGGAACAGCAAACTCAGTTACCGATACCAAATGATTTTGTGTTCGGTATTGCCATGTGACCAGTGCTAACGGTTATGGAAATGAATTTCTTTAGTCAAACAGAGGCAGTTTATCATTACCCAAGTTTGAAAGAGGACAAATACCCACCTCTGTAGAAATGGGGAAACAAGTAACTATGAAGAAACCAAACCAATCGTGTGCGGTTTTACCGCAAATTCTTTCTTACCAACTTTATTTCGAAGAAAAGTGGTGATGTCAGGAGTAAGTTATCCAAAAGAGAGGAGAAGGAAGGACAGAAGAACTCAAAACAAAACGGATATTGCAACAAGCGATCTTCGAAGGAAGAGCAAAACGGTTGTTACACAGTCCTCCAGTTATATGGTACGTCTGAATGAAGAAAGTACCCTAGTACAAAACGAGTGACAGCCACATCAGGATGACAAGTACAAGAACACTAGGTCGCCTAAGAATACATGAGATTCAGGGATGGGATGGTCCGAAAAAGCTCTCAGTAAGAAATAGAAAAACCAGAACGAACGTTCAATCTGTAAAAGCGACGGTTCTGGTTGGTGAGGAAGATCAGACGTGGACACGGAGTGGTAAAAGTCGGCTGCACTGCGCGTCAAAATGCTCCAAAACTCACTGCTCCCATTATGACGACACTGGCGACATATGATCACGCCAGTGATTCCGACCCATTCCATAGGTTCGTGGCTACCGTTATGAAGTATATGGGTAACGAGTTGGGAGTGATTGGGATGCGATGATTGGGTGTTTACTATAAACACTGCAAGTTTCGGGCTGTCAACTTGGGGAATAACGAAAAATTGGAGCTCAAAAGTATGCTGGGGCGACTTGTCTACTTTGTCACTACATTTCACCTCCAAGATTTCAAGCTCACCGTTAGCATGGCATATTGCGCATCGCAACTGGTATTTATTGACACTTCATCAGAAATTGGGTGTAGAACTAGACTGCTTAGTAGGTGAGTAATCCGTGTTAAAACGTTCAACACCTCGAAAAATTGGAGCTCAAAAGTATGCTGGGGCGACTTGTCTACTTTGTCACTACATTTCACCTCCAAGATTTCAAGCTCACCGTTAGCATGGCATATTGCGCATCGCAACTGGTATTTATTGACACTTCATCAGAAATTGGGTGTAGAACTAGACTGCTTAGTAGGTGAGTAATCCGTGTTAAAACGTTCAACACCTCAAAGGTAATACACTACTCATAAGGTTGCTAAAAACTACTCGACAGCCCACGACCGCTTTATTCCTTCTTGGAGCTCATCAGGTGGGCGCAGTCCACGAGTTTCCGTCAACCTGAATTGGACAACTTTCGATAAATACACTCATTTGCGTATCAATTTGGTTTCCAGAGAGATTCAGTTGGGTTCCGGGTGAGTCTCCCGTCAAAACCAAATTGACATGCAGATGAGTGTATTTGTTCAGCACCCTACTTCGAAAGAGAGCTAACTTCCAGAAAAGCGAGATGGCTCTAGTAGCAATTTGCCCAGTAATTATGCTCCGTTGTCTCAGTGCAAAGGATTAGTTCAACTGAATTGAAAGTAAACATGAATCAGATGAGAATAAACAAGCGCTTCTGTTGGGATGCATCACATGATGTAGACTTTGTTAAGCAAGCAAGCTGAAGAACATGGGCGCTTGTTGATGCTACGCTCGCGAAATAACTCTTTTCACGTGACTACACCTGGGCAGTGTCACCGTAGAAACATTGCTAAGAAACAGAAACCAGCGGAATCGGGGCTTATTTCAACACAGTCAAACGGCAGACTACCAGCCATGGATCATCACTCTAAAGGCAACTAAAAAACGACTGTCCAGTCACGCTTGACGCCACATGAATTGGAGACGGCAGTTTCAGACTGACAAGCGGTTTTCTACACAGCACCGGTAGTCCGAGAAAAAACAGACTCTAATTCCAGTTTAACTCTCGCCCCCATGTCCAAGATATACCGTGGGGAATAGGATGGAATGCCAGGTGCAAATTTACATGTTTACAAACAACGGTGGGGTTGAGTTTTTTTAGGAAGACGCAATCCAAGTCCGAGAAAGCAGCAAATCAACCTTTTTCACAAGGGTTTGCGGTATAGTGTCACTGCTCGCAAAGCGTCATGACAAACAACATAAATCCACAGTAAGTCCTGCGAGAACCAAACTACCGTTTCTCTGCTGCTGGTTGTCCAAAAACGAGGATTGAATCTCAGGTTTAATTCACCACCGTCGACAGACATAGTAGTATAATGATAATTCATCTATCCACACCGGTACATAGTGCACAGGCTGTCCTCTCGCGATATATGCGTTCAAATACGAAGGACTATGTTGGAAATCTAGTCTTCCATCTACGTTTCCCTGTTGTTTCAAATGCCTCACCAATATCCTAGTGACAAAAAGTTTCCAGTTCTCCAGAGCGAAAGAAAATCGCTTTTGGGAGACTATTAGATGCGCAAGCTTAACGTGAATTTCTTTCCCAGCCTGGTGTTGATCACCGGCCATTTACAGCTCCTAATATTTTTTCTTCTCTTTGCAAGCCTGCAAAGTCTTTTGTAACCAAGATGTCATCAGTGTCATTCAGTTTCATCAAGCAAATGAACAAATGGCGTTATGTATGTGGGGAGACAGAGAAGTCTATGAAACCAATATACAAACTCGTTTTAGGGATCTGGATCTCAGTTTTCCTAAATGAGGATTGTGAATATGAGATTCGACGTGCGGGTTAAAACAAGTAAACCAATCTCGCACTTCAGAAATGACCCACGCTCACACACGAAGAATTCCTAATCCGACAGTGCTCAAGATACCAGCCAAAATGCTTTTTCAGAGGAAGGGGACCTCCAAGACTGGCATCATTTTCGAAACTTAGCGCAAATTTTGTCCAGACGGACTAAATTCTGCAGTAACTTTTCTCGATCTCGGACAAATGGGTCATTCAGGACATGTTGCGTTTGTCAAATACTTGGTCAGTAAATTTAATGTTCCTCACAAGAAAGAGCACCGTCAAGAATGAGCAAAGTCGTCCAAGATTTAGTGAATACCTATCTGTGGGGTATCTAAATACGGCTCCCAAGTAATGCAAAAAAGAAAATATCATCCTGTCAAATAAGTTGAATCTTTGAGGTAGGTATCCGCATATTCATTTATTGTCCACAGACAAGTGAAAGACTGTATGATGCAAGAACCACATTGCAGCTTGAGTAACGCCAACAGAACGGTAAAGTATTGAATTTCCACCTGAAGGGTTGCCAATTCGAGTCCCTCTGCGTCGGACCATACTACAGATGATTCCCAACAAAGATGAAACTGTTGCATTGGGTTTCTTAGACGATCTCACTTGCAAGATAAAATTAAGGACGAAAACATTATTACTATCCTTAGTATTCACAAGGGTTCCTAAACCGCAGCACCAAAACTGATATGTGAAACGGGTCCTAAAGGGTCTGGGTTAGAATGGTGCTTAGTTTTAGCAACCGATCAGATGGACGGGGCGGGGGATAAGAACGATTGAGTAGTTAGCAGAGGACACCTGACGGGAAAAATCTTGGCAAAATTTCAAGGACAAGAGTGCGATTGTTGAGGTGCGAGTCATGTACGAAACCTCTAACTGAAGTTCGATATAACTGAAATCCTTTGGATGCTATATCTCCCAAGGGTATGTTGGTACATCTGATATCTAGTTTTTGCGGGCATCTGATACATCGGGTGAGGAGTAGTGATTTTTCTCCGATGTTTCCCTTCGAACCGTTTTTTTACAAAGGCATCGTGAAATCTGTTCACCTTGTATACGAACCAACTGTCTATGCATACAGAGCACACCATGACATAAACAAAAGTGTGCAGTTGACAGAAAACACTGTTTCATGTATGTGTGTATGAGTGCAGTGAAACAAACAAACGAACGTGCTGTAGGCGTGCTACATTACCTGTGAAGTTTGAATCCGCTGCAGTAATTTCCAACACACTTGGCTTCTTTTGCATTATTCTCCAGCCTTAGACAGCCATAGCTCCCTCATTAGCTGGCTTGTTCGTACTGAAAGCTAGCTGACTCTCTGTGACGTTTGGAAGTTAAGCGGGAAAGTGATCGGTTTATTGGTTGCAGACAATCTAACATCCCATTTTTCGTCCTTATATGAAGTAATATAATCCTTTATGACAGATAGAGTCTCATCCATCGAGAATGGCGCAACCGGTATTAGACACTCACGCCCGCAGGAGTTCTAGTGGAGGTGGACGTCAAACGAACCGACATTGGACTACCAAACACAATTATCGTTCACTCGTATTAAACACAAAATTATGGGAAAGTGAGCCCTTGTTGTGTTTCCCATCTCACCGGCAGATGCACACACCCACACAAATACCCACGCCGCCATCCAACCAAAACGCAGCTACCGACCCCAACAACAACCCTGAGGCAGCTCTCTGATTGGTTACGTTTGAAGGTTGGCCTCAGTTTAAGCCAATCAATTGAGTCGTCACGGTTGGACGAATTGTCACATGGAATCCCGATGTCAGGATGCCTTAGTCAAAACGTTCCGATAACTACGCTGCCTCCGCGCATCACTGAAGCGGAAAACTGACCGGCTTCAACACAAGCAGACTAACCACATCGACCAGTGGTGCCCAGCAATTCTGACAGCGCGTAGACGGATGAAAAGGGGAGGATTCCAAATACATTTTCCATGTCGTAACAAATAGGCCCAAAACATGGTCAATTAATTTTATGGCCAGTGAAAAAAAAACAAATAATTAGAAAGGGAGCAAGACTGACCACTGAAAAAAACTTCGACGTCATTTTGGGTGACGAGAAGAGTACCCATGTAGTTCTAAAGCACCAGAAGTAGGCAGCGCATCACAAAAAAACTGGGCAACTAGTTCACAATGATCCAATTGCATCATGACCTAGGTGAGGTCATCGACGTTAAGTTCCGCATACCAGGCTCCTATTCTCTTCAAATATAAACATGGGATCGGACTTTACAGCATATTAAACCGAAGAAACCTGCTCTACGGGATGCCCGAGTGATCCCGCATGGGTTGAAAGTTCGGTGCTTCCTCTAGGATTTTAGTGCTAAGAATTTGGAACCTTATATTCAGCTGCTAAATGCGCAAACAGATTTCCTAAGAAAGCGAGAAGTACCTTCGTTTGATTCCCGAGTATCAGGAGAAGCGAAAGTTAGGTCTTCCGAAACCCTACTATCAACTTTGCTCTGTTTGGCGCTCATCTGTCACACACTATAATTGCTGAAAATAAAATAAATAACCAGGAGTCGTTTCGAGCCGCATGCTGTGGGCAACCTTTTCAAGGATTTCTACAACCCGTACCATATAGCTCATGGCGCCCAATCTTTTTAACACTATCTAAACCCAATTTAATCCAGAACTCATAAAAATACCGAGAAGTTGGACCCTGCAGCAGCCAGTAAACCACATGGTTGGTTGGGGAACACAATGTATGGCGGACACACCCAAGATACATACAGGTTAAAGACTACTCAGTATGCAGTTTCGAAGAATTGTGGATGAGTCGCTAACTTCAGAACATCAAGATTCCAAACGCACAACCTGCTTTCCTATTTATGCGATTGTGTGCACTCTTCGAACAATAGGCTAGGAGCGATTGGGGCCGTTAACCTTGCTGTCCAATAAGCAGTGTGGTTCCAAGAATTACTCCCAGAATGTATTTGAATTATCCCAGGCGGACTTCAGCACAAAAAATTAACGGTGCAGTATCTGATTGCAAATGCATCCGGAAAAAGCCAACATTTCCTGTATTCACAAAGCTTAGACAAAACAATCGTAACCACGACTACAACGTCCTGTACTAGGTCTCCGAGGAAACTCCAATAACCCAGGCACCATGAAATTGCAGTAAATTATGCCTCTTGTCAATATCAAATAACGACCGGCTGGGCAACGGTTTGCCCTGTGAGGAAAAACGCACCCGGCCGAGACACTGGGCATTCTCTTTTGAATCGCACTACTTTCTGAAAGTCAGTAGCGTGAAATAACAAAAGCTGATATATTTCGGCTGGCAGTCGGACCATCCCCCACCCCTACCACGGATCGCCAAAGGCCAACTTTAAAAATCAGTTAGAATTGTTGCTTATCCCACTTTACAATACGGATTTCGTTGTGCCAACCAATCCAACACATTGTGATGAACGTTGGGTATTGAAGAACACCACAGTTCTGTTGTGATACCTAAACTGTCATGCGAAGTCGAATATGCGTTCAGAGATAACCAAAATCCAAGGTGGAATGTGAATAGCTACATTGTATGAGCAGACTAAAATGAATTATTCCTCGCAGATCCTGTGGTTGCTATATAATCCCAGCTAATCAACCGCAAGAAAATCAAAGGTTTCAGCAGCCATTCAGTGCTCTCGTTTACGGGGAAACTCCGCAAGGAGCAAACAGCATCATTTGCTTTTTCAGTGTTCGCTGTTCTGGGTACGGAAATATATATACCACGCAATTCAAGAAACCAGGCTCGATCCCTGGGGAGATTCATTTTTTTTCGGTACCTTCTTAAGAATGATAGCAGTACTGACGTTTTGTGCACTATAATCTCGCAAAGGACCACAATTTCTAAAAATGGTATCCTGAATACGATCGCCGATCAGCCAGTAATGATGTGGGGCGTAGTGGTGCGCGACGAGAACGAGGCATCCGCAACCAAATACGTGACTTACTGTCGACTAGTTCATTGAGTGGCGGCTTTCATCTAGAAGAAAAAACATTCTGCCGGACCCCAGGCGATCAGTATATTAGGTGAAATGCGCGAACGAAGGTTGATTGGTGCTATAATCTGTCTGAATCCAATCGAATAACACAGTTGACGAGCCATCGACAGCTGAATGGCAAAGTTTGGATACCCATCCACAGGGGTCAAATTTTTCTGGAGTTTCGTGAGGTGGGCACTACTGATCACCCATATTTTAGGTTTGTTTCCTTGACATGAAAAACTCCAGCTTAGAAGCCTAAGAATCTACTGATTACCCATAAGCGAACTACTTTCAAGGAGTTGTCATAACACCTTCACCTGTAATTGAGATATTCAGATGGATACGGGATAAAAGCTAACCCCACTATACAAACAACAATGGTGTTAACGAAAACAGTAAAAACCCTATGAATCACCGTCTGAGCTACTCGTGGGAGTCAGCCACAGAAAAGTTGAATTCAAAGCATACAAAAAAGTACCGAAACAGTCTCATTGGAAGAAAATAGCGCCCACCAAAATAAAACATATTAGGTAAAGGTTGCAGAGAGAAAGGAGACGTCAAAATGACATTAGCCTTCACTTCGATTTCAGTTCAGTCCAGTTTTTCAGCTCCCAAACCGTGCACCGAAGTTAAGTGATTCCACATGCTACAGCTTCATTCACCGAGGAACAGGAGAATAAGGGAATGAAGGCCGAGCATTGTAGCAGTGAAGGTCTATATGTAATACCGCAATTGGCTGCCTAAAACGGGCATACACGTCAGGACCACCAACGATTGGTTTGTCTCGTCCCGCGCTCTTCATCCGAGAAGACGACATTCACCAATGCGACTGATTTGGTTGACAAGACCTTACATGTTTCGTTGCCAAGTCATGGACTGACCGCCTCTCGGTCGTTTCCATCCGATACAAGGCGAAGGGAGCCGTAAAAGAGGCAAACGCCATACGAAGTAACGGTCTAACCACAGCAACATGTGGAGTGAGATCAGCTGATCTACCGAGGGGGAGTGGACTTTCCCGGAGAACTGGCGCACCTCGGCATGGCGCATCTGATATTCCCACCAGACCCGCGCAATGCTTCAGGGGCACCGATGGTCACTTCACTCTGGGGCAGTTGAAATCGTGAAGAACATTTTTAACCCCGGTAACTGAAATTGGTCTTCTTAACATATTTTGCTAACCAACGCTTGTTATCCCAATTTTTAGGGCAGTCAATGTTCAGTACTCAAATGCAACCCAGTGCGTAATTCGCAGGGTTCGACACACCACGAAAATCTATTTTCCTGAATCTACCCACGTGAATAAAAGTCACGATGCTCTCCAATACACCTAACAAACTTGACTAAATCAGCGTCTAAGGGGGGGTTTCAACCTCACAGGTGAAACGTGGGTACAACTACCCTCCCCCGTTTAGGAGCTAACGCCTTAGTCACAACAACCGCTGGACTACGGAATGCCTCAGTTTCAACTAGTCAAAGTGCAGAGTTGAGTGCCTCCGCATCAGGAAGGTCAGCCTCCTGAAAACAACCACTGAATGCCCGGAATCTACTGCAACTATCAGCTCCGCTTGATGTTGACCCGACAGACAACACCCCCTCAACATGCAGCGCGTCACAGCCTTGTATGAAACCCAGACAGGGCGAGTCAGCGTCGATCAACATCAGACAACGCCCCCGCAATATGCAGCACGTCACAGCCTCGTACCAAAGCCAAACCGTGTGTGTCAGCATTGGATCAAGTTTAGTGTCCTTCCAATAAACGGCTTGAGACCGCTGTACTTTTCGCAATCGCACGCACTCACGCTCTCGCACTCGCTTGTTCTGAGTATGGCGGTTGTGTTCCCTTCTGCTAGTCTTTTACTCCGGCAACTAGGCTTTGGAGCGGGTCAGCAGCAGATACCTCAGATCGGCGAATCAATCAATATAACACTTTGCCAACTGCGAACGTCATCGCCTTGAATAAGCAATCAAGTTAGTCCGAAAAAACACTCGGTGAAAAAATCTTATTTTATATGAATAAACACGCTGTCGTTATCGGAAAACCGGTTCAAATCCATTTCGTATGAGTCAATCCAAAAAATCCATTGACGCGACACCGAAATGAGACTACATAAACATCGTTCAGAGCCAACGGTTCTCGATTTTTTCGCTCTGGAGACTAACAACTGAGTTGACAACCCCCCCTGTTGTGCACTCAAATCAGCTGGACTTCAGATGTGTGAATCACACCAGGTTGGAAGCCAGTGTACGTTTTCTCGAACAGTTAATAGTTTTTGTTGTGTTCCCTTCTGCTAGTCTTTTACTCCGGCAACTAGGCTTTGGAGCGGGTCAGCAGCAGATACCTCAGATCGGCGAATCAGAAGATATAACACTTTGCCAACTGCGAACGTCATCGCCTTGAATAAGCAATCAAGTTAGTCCGAAAAAACACTCGGTGAAAAAATCTTATTTTATATGAATAAACACGCTGTCGTTATCGGAAAACCGGTTCAAATCCATTTCGTATGAGTCAATCCAAAAAATCCATTGACGCGACACCGAAATGAGACTACATAAACATCGTTCAGAGCCAACGGTTCTCGATTTTTTCGCTCTGGAGACTAACAACTGAGTTGACAACCCCCCCTGTTGTGCACTCAAATCAGCTGGACTTCAGATGTGTGAATCACACCAGGTTGGAAGCCAGTGTACGTTTTCTCGAACAGTTAATAGTTTTTATATTGTGCACAGAACGCGTGTTGTTCAGGCGACACTTGCGTAGATAGATTGGAAAAACCCAGCCGTGTAGTTGTCGTACAAGATCTGCATGTGAGAATCCGCCTTTCACATGCATTAGTTAGTTGATTCTGAAACCAATCGAAAAATTAATTCGTTCTAAACTATGGGCTCAGTGCACGAAACTAGATTGTCAAAGTAAACTATGCTTGAAGAGAGCGGTGTGTCTGTCTATTTACAAAAATAGGAACGCGAACGACGATTTGGCTGGCGAACAAAGCGGATGGTAACCAGTTGTATGAGCAATTTACCGGGGTTTCCATGGAAGGAGTCAGAGATGAACTGGAGAAGGTGGAAATTTGTGCATCGCACACTCGTATACGGTAACTCCCTCCTCCCCAAGACGGGAACCTCTGAGAAGGCCATTCTCCTGCAGAGTCCAATAGGGCACTTCCCAAGGCCCACGGGGTGTTCCCCTCGAAAAGGGATCGAAATCATCCCTCCTCTTCGATTTTCCCCCTTGAACAGTTCAGCGCATAAATGCGGTACTCGTCCATCTAAGTGAGGGCTAGGCATGGATCTAAATAGGAATGTAATTAAGAACTTTGTAGATCACTACAACAAACCATTCGTCTTCGTGTTTAATCGTACTATCGTTTGAAGCTGCGTGTGTATACATATGTGCTCATACACTGGGTCAATTTGTACTCTAATCCAGACAAGGTGGGTCAACACTTACGCCTAGACTTTCTTCGGAGTGACCAGGGTACCTATATAATCACAACAGAACCCCCCAAAAGTGTTGCCTATTGTTTCGGCTCATTCTTGTTTCGTTGGAGTTATCGAACTGCGTATATATTCTACACAGTCACTCAACTCTCTCCGCAGAAACGTGACGACCTGGCAACAAGGAGGATGAAAAAGAATAACTGCAGGAAGAATCGGGATAACATTGGTCTGCAGCAAGCAATTTGTTGTGCAACATTCCCACTGATTGAATGGCTACCAAAAGCGATTATCCAAACTCCTCGAGAGAACAAGTACACTATCAGGACCGGCCAAGTTTCTGTTCCTCTCAGAAGTGTGCTGCACCAAGGAGGGAATCAGAGACAAGTCACACAACGAAGAGTTTATCGAAAGTTCACTCGCGTGCGGGGTAAAACAAACGGGCTATACAGTTGCAGGAAAAACTGTTTTTTGAAAACTTGTTCTTGCCACAAGTAGATAGCTTGGTAGAGCGACCTCCCAAAAGTTAACAGAGGGCACTGTGCAATATGGATCCTCTCTAGGTGGGTGAATTAGGTTATTTGATCGCAAAGCACCTGCTCATCACTTGCGTGGGGAAGTTTTTGAAGAAACGTTTCTGCAATCCGAACCGTTCACTGACAAAGCACACAGGTCGCTTGCTATTAACATGCATAAGTATGTGGTTTACACGTCTGCACAGGGACTTGAACGTGTATTATGATCGTTTTATATAATTCGCTACTTCACTGAACGTCGTTTGTGACATTGTCATATCAGACAAACTATGGGGCGCAAAGCTCACTAGCTCAGACTTCACCTGGCTGAACTAACCGATACGGTACAAGGCAAAAGTCAGTCGACCGCGTTACCGAGCTACTGATCATCCGAACAATGCTATGAGCTGAGTCATAACTAGCGCCACCGCAGAATCCAGTCCATAAAACTTCCAGTCATGTTGAGCTCGACCAGCAGTACAATCGTTAGCAACTCTAACACAGTGGTTCAGCTTGTTCCATTGATACAGAGCTGGCCGATTCATCATCATCGTCATCGACAGCATGACATCAGTGTTCAACACCGATGCTTCACTGCCGATTGGACATCGACAATCTTGCGGGACCCTGAATAAGGTTCTTATCTGATATTTCAAAACTGTATTTTTTTCTAAATGGTGTTTTGAACAATTGCTTACAAAAGAATGGGGTGCTCACACCTAATGAATTTTCCCATGGATATTGTTTTTTAACCAAGAACTAAGAACCTGTGTTGCTGAGGCTGTGGATCATGGATAGATTCGTTATTGTATGTTTGTCACCATCTCAGCCGGCATGCCCAAAGCTTTCCCCACCGCCTGGGATCCGTAAAACAACACTGCACAACGTGAGAAAACGTGTATTGAAATTTGTGCTCTCTTCAAAGAACGGAGGATAAATGAAATTCTAGTGGCACCTCAGTTAGCGATGACAGGTGGACAGTATTCGTGTTCAGACAGGTGCAATGGAGAAATTGGGCCAAGGCATAATAACTAACCCGTTGAGCACATAAGGACAGTGGGATTTCGAGCTTGAACGAGGGCACGTGATATGAGCGTTACCTGTGCACGATACTGATTTGAAGCGAGTTCGCGCATGCAAGCTTGTTGACCCAATTGAAGTGAGAGCTATGGAGAGGTACCCCAAACCTGAGTGGTAAGCTATGGACACCTCATCTGAGAGTTGTGGCTGCGGTTATCCCTCTGCTTTGAAGAGCGAATCCAATGAGCAACTCGGAGACTATTCGCTTTTACAAACGTGTACCTTTCGGTCTTGTCCGTTTGAGATACAGTTGTACTTCGTTAACGTGGTGTCAAACGAGTGTAATGTTTTAGCTGTTGGTTTTCTCACCGAGGTGGACAAATTGTTTGCGAACTCTTCGTCACTACACGAGAAGATACTAACTAACATTACGCGCGCGTTGTTGCGTGAATATACTACTGGGTCACAAACTGCCAAGTGCGCATAGAGTTTCCTCACGGAGACTTTCTGAAAGCTATAGTGGGCGGGTAGCCAGCCACAAAACTTTGAAGAAAGTCTGTGCTTTGTTATAGTTCGAATATTCTTGAACCTAACAAGGTCAATCTAACTAATCAGACTCCATTATTCAAACAAAATGCTGTCCTTACTTGATGTATGTGCAGAATGCACAGGAGACAGGAAGAGATTGTCCCACTCACCATGAATTAGCAACACTGTCACGTCGAGCAGCTCATCTGGACCGCGAACAGAAACGTCTCGATTGCAGCGTAAATAAGTATCCAAGTAGCAAGAAGCTGCATCCAAAGTTCTTGACCTAACTTTGGCCACAGTAGTCAATAGCAAACAGTCATTAAGTTTTGAATTTTCAGACTGTTTCCTATGCTCAAACATTTTAGGTGGTACCAACAAGCGTGACCACTGATCATCACGTTGAGGATAGGGTCAGCAAACACCGGACTTATGAGTATTCAAAATGCTTTCTCTGTTTGTACCATCATAATGAAGAGCTGTTTGCTTGGGAAAATATCATTTTCTCTGTCACATGACTTTGCTGTGTGCATTCTTTTATTTGGACCGAACAAAGTGGTTGGCTGGATGGCTATAGACAATAGAAACCCAAAACTGGACCGATTATCTTGGTAGGTCCACGATTGTTCCTCTGGCTTGCATGTGTGCGTTTCTGTTTTGCAACAAGGCCAACGACATTGTTGTGTTGCATGCTTTAAGAATGTTCCCCAAAACTTTTAGGTGGCATGATTCTTGAATATTGAATGCGGTGAATAAGACCGATGGAATGTAATCGTAACCCGATGATCACTTGAACAAAAGAATTTTTAAAAACTGGAATTTTCCCGATTCGGTAGATTTTACCGAGACCGGATATCTTCCGCTAGGATTTTGCGTATCCAGTAGGATACACAATAGGGGAGTGGGGGCAAGATATGGCTAAACTTTTTTTCGGACAATTCGGATCATTAGAGGTTATAAATAGTCAAAACCCTCTCTATATGTAAAATCACTTAGTTGCTTATTTTTACTCCGTAAACTGATCGTAATTAGAAGGCGACTGACGAGATGAAAACGGAAGGTTGATATTCCGTGAACTTGGCCTTCATACGGCGCTGAGTAAATAGACCAAAAAAGGAAACACTTTGATATGTAAAGCGGTTTTAAGGTCCGGAAAGATCTGTTACCGTTGATCCGCTTAACTGACCATCACCGCCGTTATGGCTGGTTGGGATCTCAGTCCATTCCATTAGGCTAGAACTTTTTACCGAAATCCCCAGAGGAGAAAACCGCAACGATAAACAAGTTGTAATACGCAAGGTATTTCTCGAGGAAAGCAAAGCGATAAAAGAGGATTTCGTTCTACAAGTCCGTTGTAAGTTCTGACGCAAGGTATTTCTCGAGGAAAGCAGAGCGATAAAAGAGGATTTCGTTCTACAAGTGGGGCCAACCTGTGCTGAAAGGCCGAGAAGCACTGTACAGCTGTTTCATCCCTATTGGGAATCACCAACCGTACGCAACTCACGGAACTAAGAGTTTCAAACCCGTAACCTTCCATTAGGCTACAAGTGGCTGATAGACAAGGTGATCAGCTCTCACTTAGACGGGACAAACCGCCACTCATCCTTCAATCAAGGAAACCCCATCACGTGGTCACGTATTGACCGATCGGCTGCTCGTGGCCAAACGGTTAACCACTGTTCAACCACTGGGTGGGAGGTCACGGGTTCGAAACCCTCTAGTGGAGCTTCGTGAGATGCACACTTGAGGATTTCCAACAAGAATGAAGCAGTGGCACGGTGTTTTTCGATTTTTCATCATAGACTGACTTTAATGACATGAATGAATGTCTGTTGTAAATTGCCAAAGTTCTTCACACAACGACAAAACGGAATATTTCGATTTAACAAAAACGATAGCACGTACCGCGAACAGTCCCCTGTAAAAAATGCTTTGTCAGATGATGAAAACCACACCGGCTTTCTTACCACACCAAAGTTAAACCACTTCGCTGAGGATCCACCCAAGCTTCAGAGCAGAAAATTTTATCAGTGTGGAAGCCCTTACATGCGTTGACATTAAACAAGGGAACCATCAGCATTCTGGCTGGTCTAAAGATAATCGTTCAGCTATAACACCCTCTGGGAGCCTAACTGCCATGCCGCCCGAAGGAAGCCCGAGGGCTCGGATACTGGCAGCCTGCCCAAGCCTAGACAGGGGAAGTCGAGGGGCAGAGGTCGGGTTTACTGTGGCCGGGATGACCAACTGGAAAAAAATACGTCGATAACGGAGGCTCCATGGTAGTGACATCCTTTAGTGGATGACCGGAATTCGGGTGCGCCCACGTCAAATATGGACTCAACTTGTCAGCCATGACAAAAACGGTAACTTTTGGCACCATTTCGAAATGTGACGGTTGAAAACCTGGATTGCTGGAAATAAATTAATAGTAGTTTAGCAGTCGGCCTACAACTACGAATGCCTGAGCAGAAAATCCAGAATCAATCAACCAAGCTCCCTACAACACGAGATAGACTGTGAACACTATGGCATGATGCTTCAAACCGGGATCCTGGTTTAGTATATTAAGGTGTAGCAAGATGTTCCAACAAACAGCGACTGCTATCCTGGGCTAACTTATCAATCAAGCCAAGTAAGCAAAAGGTCAACAGCATTGTGAGAAAGCGCCAGGAGCCACAGTGCCAGTGACATCTGGCACTTATTATGAAAGTCCACTGGTAAATCAACGTTGTTGGTGTGTAAAATTGTTACTGTGATGTCCTGGTTTAGAGAGTACGACAAGAAAGAAGTCGAAATAAGAGAAAAACTGTCCTTCTGACACCATGGAGATGTTTTCCATATGGCTCCAGGGGCTGTTTAGTTGAAAGTGCATTGCAATACACACAGAAATTGTTCCTTCAACATGTGGCTTGTGACGATTTCCTCGGGGAGTACCGTATTTCCTTTTCCGAATTCACAGACATCCTGATACGTCGACCCTGTTTACGTTAAATATGACAGAAAATCATTTAAATGTTTATTGGGTATTATTCCCCATGGAAAGTACGGAGAGCAGTTATCTAAAGAATATTCAACCCTCTTAAAGATTGTTGGCGTCGTGAACTTGGGCGGGAAGTTTCGTATAAAAGTAGGCCAGCACATGGGTGTTTAAACTATGCGATTGATTGGAATAAAGGTCTGCTGGTTCACCACATCTGTGTGCGCATGCATTCTTGCGTCCCAGTGAATGCCAAATCTTCACAAAGAAAAAGAAGAAATAGTAGACTAGTCTTGCACCTGCGAGAGAGAATCCAACCAATAGATAGAGTCGGTGGTATGTGAGTCAACTTGGCTAGCTAAAACCCAAGAGAAAACAACGATCTGCCTGAAACTACGTTAGAGCCCACTAACTAGTCACAACTGGTTGAGACTAACAAGAACAAGTGTCATGATAGTGACGGCATTTCCAACCAGATCACCGATTTGACTGAACTTAGAGACAGACTGAGAGAATCGCGGTTCATTCTGCTCTCAAATAGAAAGATTGAAACGCCGCTGACCTGTTCAGTGTGTCATAGGGAGTCATTTTCTACAAGCGAGGGGCTCGATTATCGATCACGGGTCCTGTTCTATCGCTTGTTGATCTGTTCGACGACCTAAACAGTGGGCTGAGCGACCCACTCATTCCCGCACTAACGATGTCACCTTGATTGGTGATGAAACGTTTGCAGTCCAGATGCCAACCTAAGTGAACAGACCAACAACCAAGCACAGCAAACAAGCCATCTATATTCCGCAATATCGCCATCCTGTTTTTTCGTTCCTATTGGTTTTACCTGAGTCCATAGTCAGGAGAATATCATATGATCCTGAAATTTTAGAATCAAATGACTTTGGATGAAGTTTTCCATAGAATGTTTCACTAACCAATTAGCAAACTTTTCTATTTTTAAACCCCAGGAAAAGATCCCAGTGGCGAGTCCTTTTACGAAAGCTCCTCAATATGAAGTACATTGTTATGTCTTAAGAGCGAGCTAACAAGAGCATCCTCGAAGTATTTTACTGAGATGATAAGTCTACCATAGGAGCCTTACGTTTGATATATTCCAGCTTGAGACTTATTCCCGAAGATTAAGTAAAACACTGACTTTGTCAATTGTCGGTGAACATCGAAGTAATGCAGTACTGCATCTAACGACCCTCGTTTGCTAGTCCCTGCTCAAAAGATAATCAAATTTTCCGTCTCCGCAGGACCCCCCTACAGCTTGACGTCACGGTCGAAACGAGCCTTCTCCAGCCCGACGTGTGATCGACTCTTTCATCAATACTGCCTTTGCTGTCCGAGTATATAGGCCAGTCTAGAGGGTACTGTTCACCATATATGACTGAAAAATGCTAAACCTGTGAATAAATATGCACGGACACATAGGACGACGAAGTCATCACTCGAGAGGCTAGTCAACACGTGTGATCACATGATGTGGACCCCATGATTGAAGGACCAGTGGTGCTACATCCCGTCTTAGTACGAACTAAACATCCTTCTCATCAAGGAAACTATTCACAAGGCTGCTGAAAACTCTTCGAAAACCCACGACCGGTTTCGCCCTTCCGCTTCGGGCTCATCTGTTAGGCGCAGTCCCCGGAATTCCGTCAACCTTATGTTCTACTTGAACCCAAATTGGACCGTTTTCGAGAAATACACTCATTTGCAAACCAATTTGGTTTTCACGAGAGACTCAACTGAATGTCTCGTTGATGATATTCTACAACTGAATGTGCTGCACACAGACCGCCTCATAAGTCAGTTGGCACGATATTCGAGATATCGTAGTATATTTTCATAAATGAAACTACTCACAAGGTTGCTGAAAACTCTTCGACAGCCCACGACCGGTTTCGCCCTTCCGCTTCAGGCTCATCACATTCAGTTGTAGAATATCATAAACGCGATATTCAGTTGAATGTCTCGTGAAAACCGAATTGATTTGCAAATGAGTGTATTTTTCGTAAACACCCTTCTGTTCAGCCGCTCGCAACCGAATGGTAGCGTTCAAACCTCTGGTCGAGGAGTCGCAGGTTTGAGAATCCCTACTGTAGTTACGTAAGGCGCGCACTGTGGATGATCCCTAATGAGGATGAAACAACTGTACAGTGCTTCTCGACTTTTCAGCATAGTTGATTTCAGTTACAGGACGGAATCCCGATTAAAACACTAACGTGTATTCATGTGTGACCGAATCACTGATTCCCCAACACGACTTCCAAAACACAGCTAAAGTCAGTCGGATTAGGAAGCACAATAACTGAGAGAGAAAACCAAATTTCAACACAACAATGGACTAGCCCACCTCTTGCCATACGGTCATATCACAGACAATTTCGTAATAGAGGGAATCATTAGAGAAAACCTATCAACCATCCGATTGAGTTGTCCGACTGTAAACCCTAAGCAAGGCATGTTCTCAAATGATATTTTTTATCGGTGGAATGGAATGCTTCCAGTCTTGAATCATTCAGCCACGTCTGCACTTTTGGCCTATTTCTGCCTATCGATTTCATGAACCACCACTTTATGACTGTGGGCAAAGCTTGACAAAAATACTCTGCAACTCAGATATCCAAACACATCTGACAGCAAACATTGGTGAGATATTACATTGTTGTTCTATGTAGTACAGTGGATGTGGACAAAAGCCAATTTGGAATAGAAACACTTCAGAAATAGGCTGGTAACCGCGAGAGAGGATAAACACTGAGTTTGTTTTTTCTGTATGAGGAAAAGATTATCAACACAGCTGGTTCGGAAGCTATGAATAGTGCTGATTAGTGATAGTTTGTTTCTAGTGCAATCAAATTCGCATGAGCATTCCCAAGTGTTACGATAAGTAAACTAGGGAGTAAAAACCATGGGCAAAGTGTAGTCGCTGAGCAATCATGAGACAGCCAAACTCGTCATGTTGACAGCTAGCAATCTGGGTGATGCCGGGATGAGACGCGTTTACTGGGTGTTTTCACCCCAACTATTGGAAGGTAAAGGATGGACACACTATCCTCATGACAGAGAATTGTATACATTTTCCTTCAGAAGTTTCGGTATTTTACATGAGATTTTTGGTGATTTTCCCAGGACGGTTTGACAGAAAATTGAGGTTTCACAACTGAAATTCAACGATGAACCAGTGTGAAATTAAGATGCTCAAAACACTGCTATCACGCGACATGAAGGTCGAAGCATCATACACCTCGGAACTGAAATATCTACTGCACCAAACTCACAGTTAGGCTCTTTACATAAACGTGCACAACGCATTCGCTCAGCTGTAGTACCCTTTCGGGACCCAACTGCCATGCCACCCGAAGGAAGTACGGGGGCTGGGATACTGCCATACTGCCCATGCCTAGACACGGGAAGTCGAGATGCAGAGGCCGGGTTTGAACCACGGACCTTCCAGTTAGTAAATTCGCCCTCTAACCACTGAGCCATCTCACCCCAGTTATCCAAATGATCGGTAAGAAACGGGGCGTTACTATAATCAGATTGCTTAAGCATGTTCCATTCGTGCACGCTGGGCACACTATGCAGCGGAGGCGCGGTGGTGTACTCCACGATCACAAGATCCCTGTGATCTTCGTAGCCAGGAGATCGGTCGCGGAGGCACATCAGGATGTCACGGGATGATGCAATGCTAGGCGTTTTTTACGAGGATTATGTTCAAGGGGTTCCTTTCAGAAGGTTGGCAGCCGGGGCTGCGAGACATGCTCTGCACATCCTCGTACCTTATATACGTTCCTAATGCGATTCTGATCCGGATGGTACGCAATCTAATCCATAACCTGAATATTGAATAATAATGACCTTGATTGTATAAGCTGAGTCGAATGCACTGTTTGGTTCATTTGTGGGGTGTGTGCGCTAATCTGACTGATTTTCCACCATGGAAACTTGCAACGCGAATCACCAACAGGTCGCAACCATGATTCCACCTAAATGGAGCCTGGTGGCGGCCTTTAAAAATAACGTCATTAACCAACATATTGAATTTCCTCTCACCAGTGAATAGCATGCATTTCTACTCCAGATGCCAAGCCATTCATCCTGTCGTGACTGACTCCAAACTTACTGTTGCTTCTCGATCGTAAAAAGTAAACCAAATATAGACATGATACATAAGGTTGTTGGAAGCTCTTCGATAGCACACAGCCGGTTTCGACCTTCTCGGGGTTCATCAGGTAGGTACAGTTCCCGCGTTTCCACTTTCTAGCAGCTCAGGAGAGTTCATTGTCTGTTGATCAGATGGCAGTTGATCTGTTTGCCGAGCTTGGCAAATGGCTTTCAAGAGTTCCGTCACGGTGCGAAGGGACTTGGTCAGCGCTCAGACGGATGAGACCTACCCAACCAATTACCAAGCCCGGAGAAAAGATCAACTGCCACTTGAAAATAAAACACGCTATTACTTACAGTTTGCGCTCATTACGTTCGGTCAACAAAACGAAAAAAGACGAGTTTCTCACGGGTAGATTAACCTAGCTTCCAAGGTCGAAGATTCTACTCCAGAAACTAGGCAGAACAATAGAATGGTCTTATAAAAATTCAGCTCCGCGTACAGGCACACACAGTACATACAGATTCTCCATCGCTTATCGGTCATACATGGGGCAAAAACATATAATCAAGCAAGTATTAGCAGTCAGTAGGACATATCCGGACATCTCGCTACCAACCGGAGTAGTATTAATAAGAAATAATCGTTCAGCTGTAGCACCCCTTCAGTGCCTAGCTGCCATACCACACGAAGGAGGCACGAGGGCTGGGATACCGCCAGGTCGCCTAGACAGGGGAAGTCGAGAGGCAGAGGTCGGGTTCGAACCAAGGACCTGCCGATCAGTAAATTCGCGCTCTAACTACTCACTCCATCTCGCCCCGACCGGATTAGTCGTCATCTAGAGAAATACCACATTCTAGAGAGCTCAACAGACCGCGACACAATACAATGTCAGCAAAGTTTCTGAAACAACGGTGAGCTCCGGATGACCTCCCACCCGCATTATTCAAAGATGGAGTTGAAGTCCTCAGTCAGTGCTTGTTTGATCTGTTGGCCTGCATTTGGGAAAACGAGACTGTTCCAGACAACTGTAGAGAGTCCATGATAGTGTCCATTTTCAAAACAGATTCGCGGTGAGTGCGTTAAACACAGCGTGATCAGCTTGATCCCAGTCGCAACGAGACTCTTGGCGTCACTTGCGTTGCGTGGCCTGATAGTGTTTCGTGAAACATTAAATCGAAATCACCAAGCTGGAGACCGGCCTAGTAGGGGTTGCCTTGACGAAGCTTTTCACACTGTTAGGTGCTAGAACAATGTCGAACATACAGGTGATCCACTGCTTTACACTTAGTGGATTTCCAAGGCAAATCCGACTAAGCTGACCGGTATGTTCTCATCGACACATTTGCCCATCAAACAACGCCCTGGAAGTTTGTAAACATAGTAAATTCTTTGCATTGTCAGAATCCCGTACTTGCGAGAGTATACGGATAGCTCTCCAAGGGCTTACGTACACAAAACGGTGTCCGTCAGGAGTGCCCACTCTCTCAATTTCTATTTAATTTACTGATCAGCGAGATAAGCAGACGAACGCAGGAAGGTCTGTGAAACCCAGGGGCTCAAATCACCTCTGACAAAAACCTTGTCTATCTGAAATATGTAGACCACATCGTTCAAACCTGTGAAGAGGAGTAGGCGCAGGTGTTTTTGGATGAATTGACCAAAGTCATCACGTCCTTTAGTATGCACTTTGCACCCACAAAGTGTAGGGTCATATTCGTGGACATGCGGCCTCTGGTTATGCCAATTATAATCCAGGGAGAAATACTCGAAGCTGTGGAGCGTTTCACGTACCTTGGAAGTTGTATTAGTTCCGATTGTAGTGTGACAGATGAGCTGAATGCACGAGTCTGTAAGGCTTGGGTCAAGTTTGCTAATTTGAGACACTTATGGCGGCAAAGCGGTATATATCTGAATCTCATGGGACGTGTCTACAAGGCTATGGTGCGGGTTGTTCTGTTGTATGGCTCCAAAATTTGACATGTTCAGGCAGCGGAACTGAGACGTCTTCAGGTGTTCGACAACCGTTATCTCAGGACAACAGCGCATGTGGTTTGGTGTCGCCGAATCCGTAACCAGGCAATTGGAAAGCGAGTTTCCGATTGTGCAACGGGGACTTCAATAAAGGAATATGTAGGTTAGGCTATTCAGTGAGCATACTGAACAATCTTTAGCTGAATAAAAATATTGTTTTCTGTACCCACTTCCGAGAGTTTTCCAACCCTTGACGTGGCAGAGGTTTATGGGAGAGATTACGAAACGCCTGGGTACCATTGATGCGACTGGCCTTCCAGGATGGAGAGGGCGTGATCCCCACTGCGCCTGGTTGGAGGCGTTGCAAGATATGCCTGCTAACCGATTTCGGAGGCTCTCTTGTTTTCAGTTCCTATCCAGATTGCCTGGATAGGTGTATGGAGGTGCAGATGTTGGGATGTTTGTGGTGAAGTAGCACCAAGTCCTCCCCGTTCACTTTTTTTCACAATAAGGCTTTCAAATAAATCATGTTTGTACGGCGGCGAAACGTCAGTGTCGAACACTGATGTCATGTTGTCAATGGTGATAATGATCACGCTTAATTTAATCAGGTGCTTCTCACAACTCGCGTACTTCCTCACTACTCTCCCTTTAGACTACTCACTGGCTGCGAAAATTACCTGACCGGAAGCACTCTCCGAAATGGCACTACGAAATCGAGCACGGAATCGGTTTCTCGCTTAATCCAGCACATAAACAGTGCCAACGAAAACAGAACGTGCCTGATGTTTCAATTGTTTCACTCGATACTGGCATGAAATCAAGGCTTAAGGCAAGCTAGTCGGCCAGATGGGGCAGACTAACAAGAAACAAGGAGTCATTGTTCTGAATGCCAGTCACGTGCTTAGGTTTGGCGCGACAATATAAGATCGTGTGATGCCCTATACGGAAAACGACACTTTGTTCATATTCGTACGTGGATAGTTTGGGCGATGAAAAGCGTGCATCCGGTCAATTATTTACGTACGATGGGGTGTTCGGCTTAAGGGGGACTCAGTGGTGAAGAATCAGGCCCGAATGGAATCACTCACTCACTTGAGGATTTCTGCGTAAGGATAGTGTAGAGGGATACTAGCAACAATCAGGGTAATTGTGGCTTTAAACTTCAGCAGCAATTGACAAACCATACGAGCCACTTACCATGATAGGATACGATTGATCTAGCAAAGAGCATAGCATGCGCCGTACGTGAGGCAGGCCAGTGCTCCGCTCACGCTTTCGGAGTCGAGAGTGAAGCCCCAGTGTACAAGCTCACGGCAGATGGCGACAGTCTGACTCAGTCCTAAAATCCACCCAATCAAGCCACGCGTGCATGCATACGTGCGTCCGTGCATTCAATTGCTGTGGTCGTGGCTCAAGTGACGCGAGGTCGGAGGCGTTCTTGATTGGGCGATTCACACGCTCAAGGCGCGCGGTGTCTCACGTGATCTTGGCATGGCCACACCACGGTGGCTTTAGAGACGTTCTTGGGCGCCACACACGACTTGGCGGCGCACTGATGGGCTGTGATATCGAGCAAGCTGTGGGGTGACAGTTGCGTTCAGGAGAAAATTCGTGGCTGTTTTTCTCGACAGAGGTCTCCTCTTGGAAGAGAGATAGGAAGGAACCATGGTTCACATCGTCCGTAGTTGGCTAACAAAGATTCGATTTTTTACAAGTCTTATCAACCATCAGTCTCGACAGAGTCTCCTCTTGGAAGAGAGATAGGAAGGAACCATGGTTCACATCGTCCGTAGTTGGCTAACAAAGATTCGATTTTTTACAAGTTTTATCAACCATCAGCTGCACCAGGCTAAATCCCTTGCACATCTACACCCGGGACATATATATATATATACTCTCGAAAAAGAGCTGCAAAAGAGGCTACAGAGATAAGTCTATACGACTGAACGCCAGACCGAAGCCCTCCCACCTAGAGGGAATCATTAGAGAAAACCTATCAACCATCCGATTGAGTTGTCCGACTGTAAACCCTAAGCAAGGCATGTTCTCAAATGATATTTTTTATCGGTGGAATGGAATGCTTCCAGTCTTGAATCATTCAGCCACGTCTGCACTTTTGGCCTATTTCTGCCTATCGATTTCATGAACCACCACTTTATGACTGTGGGCAAAGCTTGACAAAAATACTCTGCAACTCAGATATCCAAACACATCTGACAGCAAACATTGGTGAGATATTACATTGTTGTTCTATGTAGTACAGTGGATGTGGACAAAAGCCAATTTGGAATAGAAACACTTCAGAAATAGGCTGGTAACCGCGAGAGAGGATAAACACTGAGTTTGTTTTTTCTGTATGAGGAAAAGATTATCAACACAGCTGGTTCGGAAGCTATGAATAGTGCTGATTAGTGATAGTTTGTTTCTAGTGCAATCAAATTCGCATGAGCATTCCCAAGTGTTACGATAAGTAAACTAGGGAGTAAAAACCATGGGCAAAGTGTAGTCGCTGAGCAATCATGAGACAGCCAAACTCGTCATGTTGACAGCTAGCAATCTGGGTGATGCCGGGATGAGACGCGTTTACTGGGTGTTTTCACCCCAACTATTGGAAGGTAAAGGATGGACACACTATCCTCATGACAGAGAATTGTATACATTTTCCTTCAGAAGTTTCGGTATTTTACATGAGATTTTTGGTGATTTTCCCAGGACGGTTTGACAGAAAATTGAGGTTTCACAACTGAAATTCAACGATGAACCAGTGTGAAATTAAGATGCTCAAAACACTGCTATCACGCGACATGAAGGTCGAAGCATCATACACCTCGGAACTGAAATATCTACTGCACCAAACTCACAGTTAGGCTCTTTACATAAACGTGCACAACGCATTCGCTCAGCTGTAGTACCCTTTCGGGACCCAACTGCCATGCCACCCGAAGGAAGTACGGGGGCTGGGATACTGCCATACTGCCCATGCCTAGACACGGGAAGTCGAGATGCAGAGGCCGGGTTTGAACCACGGACCTTCCAGTTAGTAAATTCGCCCTCTAACCACTGAGCCATCTCACCCCAGTTATCCAAATGATCGGTAAGAAACGGGGCGTTACTATAATCAGATTGCTTAAGCATGTTCCATTCGTGCACGCTGGGCACACTATGCAGCGGAGGCGCGGTGGTGTACTCCACGATCACAAGATCCCTGTGATCTTCGTAGCCAGGAGATCGGTCGCGGAGGCACATCAGGATGTCACGGGATGATGCAATGCTAGGCGTTTTTTACGAGGATTATGTTCAAGGGGTTCCTTTCAGAAGGTTGGCAGCCGGGGCTGCGAGACATGCTCTGCACATCCTCGTACCTTATATACGTTCCTAATGCGATTCTGATCCGGATGGTACGCAATCTAATCCATAACCTGAATATTGAATAATAATGACCTTGATTGTATAAGCTGAGTCGAATGCACTGTTTGGTTCATTTGTGGGGTGTGTGCGCTAATCTGACTGATTTTCCACCATGGAAACTTGCAACGCGAATCACCAACAGGTCGCAACCATGATTCCACCTAAATGGAGCCTGGTGGCGGCCTTTAAAAATAACGTCATTAACCAACATATTGAATTTCCTCTCACCAGTGAATAGCATGCATTTCTACTCCAGATGCCAAGCCATTCATCCTGTCGTGACTGACTCCAAACTTACTGTTGCTTCTCGATCGTAAAAAGTAAACCAAATATAGACATGATACATAAGGTTGTTGGAAGCTCTTCGATAGCACACAGCCGGTTTCGACCTTCTCGGGGTTCATCAGGTAGGTACAGTTCCCGCGTTTCCACTTTCTAGCAGCTCAGGAGAGTTCATTGTCTGTTGATCAGATGGCAGTTGATCTGTTTGCCGAGCTTGGCAAATGGCTTTCAAGAGTTCCGTCACGGTGCGAAGGGACTTGGTCAGCGCTCAGACGGATGAGACCTACCCAACCAATTACCAAGCCCGGAGAAAAGATCAACTGCCACTTGAAAATAAAACACGCTATTACTTACAGTTTGCGCTCATTACGTTCGGTCAACAAAACGAAAAAAGACGAGTTTCTCACGGGTAGATTAACCTAGCTTCCAAGGTCGAAGATTCTACTCCAGAAACTAGGCAGAACAATAGAATGGTCTTATAAAAATTCAGCTCCGCGTACAGGCACACACAGTACATACAGATTCTCCATCGCTTATCGGTCATACATGGGGCAAAAACATATAATCAAGCAAGTATTAGCAGTCAGTAGGACATATCCGGACATCTCGCTACCAACCGGAGTAGTATTAATAAGAAATAATCGTTCAGATGTAGCACCCTTTCGGTGCCTAGCTGTCATACCACACGAAGGAGGCACGAGGGCTGGGATACCGCCAGGTCGCCTAGACAGGGGAAGTCGAGAGGCAGAGGTCGGGTTCGAACCAAGGACCTGCCGATCAGTAAATTCGCGCTCTAACTACTCACTCCATCTCGCCCCGACCGGATTAGTCGTCATCTAGAGAAATACCACATTCTAGAGAGCTCAACAGACCGCGACACAATACAATGTCAGCAAAGTTTCTGAAACAACGGTGAGCTCCGGATGACCTCCCACCCGCATTATTCAAAGATGGAGTTGAAGTCCTCAGTCAGTGCTTGTTTGATCTGTTGGCCTGCATTTGGGAAAACGAGACTGTTCCAGACAACTGTAGAGAGTCCATGATAGTGTCCATTTTCAAAACAGATTCGCGGTGAGTGCGTTAAACACAGCGTGATCAGCTTGATCCCAGTCGCAACGAGACTCTTGGCGTCACTTGCGTTGCGTGGCCTGATAGTGTTTCGTGAAACATTAAATCGAAATCACCAAGCTGGAGACCGGCCTAGTAGGGGTTGCCTTGACGAAGCTTTTCACACTGTTAGGTGCTAGAACAATGTCGAACATACAGGTGATCCACTGCTTTACATTTAGTGGATTTCCAAGGCAAATCCGACTAAGCTGATCGGTATGTTCTCCTCGACACATTTGCCCATCAAACAACGCCCTGGAAGTTTGTAAACATAGTAAATTCTTTGCATTGTCAGAATCCCGTACTTGCGAGAGTATACGGATAGCTCTCCAAGGGCTTACGTACACAAAACGGTGTCCGTCAGGAGTGCCCACTCTCTCAATTTCTATTTAATTTACTGATCAGCGAGATAAGCAGACGAACGCAGGAAGGTCTGTGAAACCCAGGGGCTCAAATCACCTCTGACAAAAACCTTGTCTATCTGAAATATGTAGACCACATCGTTCAAACCTGTGAAGAGGAGTAGGCGCAGGTGTTTTTGGATGAATTGACCAAAGTCATCACGTCCTTTAGTATGCACTTTGCACCCACAAACTGTAGGGTCATATTCGTGGACATGCGGCCTCTGGTTATGCCAATTATAATCCAGGGAGAAATACTCGAAGCTGTGGAGCGTTTCACGTACCTTGGAAGTTGTATTAGTTCCGATTGTAGTGTGACAGATGAGCTGAATGCACGAGTCTGTAAGGCTTGGGTCAAGTTTGCTAATTTGAGACACTTATGGCGGCAAAGCGGTATATATCTGAATCTCATGGGACGTGTCTACAAGGCTATGGTGCGGGTTGTTCTGTTGTATGGCTCCAAAATTTGACATGTTCAGGCAGCGGAACTGAGACGTCTTCAGGTGTTCGACAACCGTTATCTCAGGACAACAGCGCATGTGGTTTGGTGTCGCCGAATCCGTAACCAGGCAATTGGAAAGCGAGTTTCCGATTGTGCAACGGGGACTTCAATAAAGGAATATGTAGGTTAGGCTATTCAGTGAGCATACTGAACAATCTTTAGCTGAATAAAAATATTGTTTTCTGTACCCACTTCCGAGAGTTTTCCAACCCTTGACGTGGCAGAGGTTTATGGGAGAGATTACGAAACGCCTGGGTACCATTGATGCGACTGGCCTTCCAGGATGGAGAGGGCGTGATCCCCACTGCGCCTGGTTGGAGGCGTTGCAAGATATGCCTGCTAACCGATTTCGGAGGCTCTCTTGTTTTCAGTTCCTATCCAGATTGCCTGGATAGGTGTATGGAGGTGCAGATGTTGGGATGTTTGTGGTGAAGTAGCACCAAGTCCTCCCCGTTCACTTTTTTTCACAATAAGGCTTTCAAATAAATCATGGTTGTACGGCGGCGAAACGTCAGTGTCGAACACTGATGTCATGTTGTCAATGGTGATAATGATCACGCTTAATTTAATCAGGTGCTTCTCACAACTCGCGTACTTCCTCACTACTCTCCCTTTAGACTACTCACTGGCTGCGAAAATTACCTGACCGGAAGCACTCTCCGAAATGGCACTACGAAATCGAGCACGGAATCGGTTTCTCGCTTAATCCAGCACATAAACAGTGCCAACGAAAACAGAACGTGCCTGATGTTTCAATTGTTTCACTCGATACTGGCATGAAATCAAGGCTTAAGGCAAGCTAGTCGGCCAGATGGGGCAGACTAACAAGAAACAAGGAGTCATTGTTCTGAATGCCAGTCACGTGCTTAGGTTTGGCGCGACAATATAAGATCGTGTGATGCCCTATACGGAAAACGACACTTTGTTCATATTCGTACGTGGATAGTTTGGGCGATGAAAAGCGTGCATCCGGTCAATTATTTACGTACGATGGGGTGTTCGGCTTAAGGGGGACTCAGTGGTGAAGAATCAGGCCCGAATGGAATCACTCACTCACTTGAGGATTTCTGCGTAAGGATAGTGTAGAGGGATACTAGCAACAATCAGGGTAATTGTGGCTTTAAACTTCAGCAGCAATTGACAAACCATACGAGCCACTTACCATGATAGGATACGATTGATCTAGCAAAGAGCATAGCATGCGCCGTACGTGAGGCAGGCCAGTGCTCCGCTCACGCTTTCGGAGTCGAGAGTGAAGCCCCAGTGTACAAGCTCACGGCAGATGGCGACAGTCTGACTCAGTCCTAAAATCCACCCAATCAAGCCACGCGTGCATGCATACGTGCGTCCGTGCATTCAATTGCTGTGGTCGTGGCTCAAGTGACGCGAGGTCGGAGGCGTTCTTGATTGGGCGATTCACACGCTCAAGGCGCGCGGTGTCTCACGTGATCTTGGCATGGCCACACCACGGTGGCTTTAGAGACGTTCTTGGGCGCCACACACGACTTGGCGGCGCACTGATGGGCTGTGATATCGAGCAAGCTGTGGGGTGACAGTTGCGTTCAGGAGAAAATTCGTGGCTGTTTTTCTCGACAGAGGTCTCCTCTTGGAAGAGAGATAGGAAGGAACCATGGTTCACATCGTCCGTAGTTGGCTAACAAAGATTCGATTTTTTACAAGTCTTATCAACCATCAGCTGCACCAGGCTAAATCCCTTGCACATCTACACCCGGGACATATATATATATATACTCTCGAAAAAGAGCTGCAAAAGAGGCTACAGAGATAAGTCTATACGACTGAACGCCAGACCGAAGTCCTCTCACCTAAATACTGCTTATTACGGTTTGTTTTCGTCACCTAAATTGTCCAAAAGCGAGTGGACCATGCAAATCGTTCTGTTCGACTGACCAGCTGGGCATGACGAAAGCTCCGAGGCTTGCACTGACCATCATTTAATGACGGACAGAGTGATGGGAACGCTTGTGTTTGACCTAGTTTTACTAGGTCGCCATCTTTAATGAGTTCCACTCAGAACTAGGCTGTTCTGCTGATGACTCACCCTCGCTCCAATGCAAAAGGTGTGAGGAACCTCTATTCCATATTAGCGAATATACACTCATTTGCAAACTAATTTGGTTCTTTCGAGAGACACCTGGAACGGGGACTGCGCCTACCTGATGAGCCCCAAGAAGGGCGAAACCGGTCGTGGGCTGTCGATGGATTTTCAGCAACCTTCTGAGTAGTACATTACAGATATACTCTATTCCATATCTTTTGGGTGCCAGCAACGGGTGAACACCTATATGTTCCTACCGTGTTCACTTCCAGTGAAACCTTTGCCCGACAAGTAACCAAGTGACTGATGCTGAGAGAGAACCAACCATTAGAAAGAAGTGGAATATGAACGCTACCCTTGTGAGACGATATGCCAAGTATGATGAAGAACACTAATATGGTGCTGTGCGTTGTGCGTTCGTACAAATCCACGAGTGCAGTCGCAGATGACAACTGAGGGTCCGAATAATTGAGGTAAGGATGAGACAGACCGACCCCATCGAGTTGGTACATTCCAAAGTCCCTCATAGCTACATGAAGTCCGTACTTATATTAAATGATATGTTCCGGTAAATATTCGAATGCATGTAGAATGGTGTTGAATCATCGATCAAGCCAAATTAACTTAAACTAGGCCTGGTAACATCTCTGTTTAGTGCAGTAGCCATGTTGACGACATTACTCGTCATTGTGAAAGTCGGTGGTGAATTTGGCTCAATGGTCAGAGGTGTTGCCACTTTTGGCTTCCTACTTCGTGGTAGAGATCTTTCTGGACTGCATTCCCCCACTCACATGCTTCTTGGGTTACTTCTGGAGTTTAGAAGAGGGTTTAAATTGGAGAAGTACTTGAGAGTGAAGCACTTCTCATTGGAGGAGGTGCTTCCCTCGATAGCATCATCTCTAAAAGACTACAGTAGATAACTTATTTGTAACGTAATGCCAGATCAACATCAAGTAAAAGCAAAAACATTTTTGTCGCAAGCAGAACTTGATTCTCAATCACTTATTTATTTTCTTAAGCTGCTCCTGGTTTTAATTATTATGACTGGCTTTCTGCTATTACCACAAACTATGGACCGAAAATTATGGCCCAAGTACGATTCGTTTCTACACCTCTAATTAGAGTATGTTACGTTGGTATTCACTTTGCCTACCCTTCTTTCGGAATCGGGACAAGAATACAATGTTTCCCCTCGAGGAAACCTTTCAAGCAACAGCTTCCCCAGATGATGGACGTTTTTGGATGTACGGATTTCCCCGATTACACTCCCTCCACGACAAAGCGAACCTCACAGAACCGAGGAAGATACACTCACTGGTTCCCCGTGTGGCCCATTTTCTCCTCAAGAAGAAACAACAAAATGAAAACTGCCCCATGTCATTGATCCAGGTTTCCCAGCTGCAACAGTCAACAATCGTTCAGTTGTAACGCCTTTTCGGTGACTGGCTGCCATACCACCCGACGCAAGCAAGAGGGTTAAGATATGGTGACTTCTTCCAAACCTAAACAGGAGCAGTCAAGATGCCGGGGTCGGATTCGAACCATGCCCTTAGCCTTAAATCGAGCTCAGCTGATCACTCCAAAGAGTTTACGTTGTAATCACATCTGATTAACTTTATTCTACTGAGATCTGTTTGACCGAACTAGCCCATAAAACCACTAGATTTTTATAACCCAGACGATGAGAACTGGCGAGTATTAAACAGCTTTAGCTCGCGGAAATCACACACTTCAGATGGGTTGGAGAAACCTAACACATCTTCACAAAGATTGTCAAGAAAACATTTTACAAATGAAATTTCATTACCGCAGAACCGAAAACATGTGTTACGGCTATTATTGGTCATCCTTCTTTACCAGTCAATTTAGTCGCATTATTAAGTGTCGTCTCTCCACAAGGAGCTACCTGGATGAGCTACTTGACCCAGACAGAGGGTTATCTCAAGCAACCAATGGCAATCCTGCGCCAAGCCTGTCAACTTCATTGCTTCTTACTCTATGCCAAAAGGGGTAGACAGAACAATTTAATGAGCACGGAATTGCAAAATCCGGAACTACTGTACTTCGATGCATGACTTGCAGCTGAAAAACCGATTGACTGACTGACTGACTGCCATTGACGCAACGAAAACAACTAAATTAGGACACACCGCACCCAAACAGTGCGTGTAAGATCTTGTCTCGTCCATAACTGACAAGCTTTTTCGGTTTGTGGGAAATGCAGAAATACGCTGCTTACTTAGTTGATGGCAGTCTCTGCGTGATTATGCGTACGTGCACTCTACGTTTGACGTTTGATAAGACAGATTGATTTGGTTGCAACATGGATGTTCGTCAACCATTGTCTTTCAAAGATAAGCTAGTACAAGTAGGCTGCATGTCAGACTAAATAGGAGGTCACCATTCGGAACACTATTAGAAGGTATAAACATCGACAGCAGTAGAGAGAGGAGACTTCCAGAGGTAGAGTAAGATCAGAAGTGGAGTATTCTATCTCTGAGGAATAACTTGATAGCTATTTGGGTTCAAGTAGAACATACGGTTGACGAAAACTCGGGGATCGCACCAACCTGATGAATCCAAAGAACGGTTAGATTGCAGTTAGATAGTCATAGTATCTACACATTCCAGGAGACGAAGGGGGAACAGACTTCAATGTCTGGAAATATCCTCTAGGATGAAGAGGCAGTGTTTTAACCCTATCACGAAGCAAAACCTAGAAACACGTCAGTACCACAATCTCAAGTCGTTTGGTGATGCACTCTTCATACCACACTCACTTGATGTCTCAGCGAACGCCATCTATCAGCTGCCAGAACGTCTTTTGATCAGTGCTAGATGGGGACTTCACCCGCGAGCACGTAATGGCCGAAATACATGTAGAGCCAAATCATCCCCGGTATGGATGCATCGATCGCTAGGCAACTGCCAAGTTCGGCAAGTAGACCAAAAGCTCGCGGAGCCAGTCAGCAAGTGTGGTCACGAGATGTGGATTCCATGAGTGGCACTTAGTCGTGTCTAAGTGCTAGTTAATCACATTGCTGATTCGTCACGGGTTTGAGACTCCTCTTTAGATGTGCAATTCTTATGGCTCCCAATAAAGGTGAAACAGTTGAACAGTGGTTCTCAGCTTTCTAGCATAGGTTGGTTTCATGTAAAAACCGAAATCCTCACTAAAATTCCCAAGTCCCCTCATACTACTAACAAACGTCAACAGCTAACTGATTACCAATTTATAGACACCTCCGTATTATCGGTATTTCGGCATGAACATGTGGAGAAGGGCACATATTTCGCGCTTGTTTTCTAAACCAACGGCGTGCTCTTCTTCTCACTTTGTTGACTACCGTCCATCTGACGCTCAATAAATGACTAGGCCGATGGTTTGGACTTCTATTCTTGGCAAGCAATAATCAACTAGGTCTTCAATTCAAAAAAAGTGGACATTAAGTGCTGTCGTCAGCGTTGAATTTTTGTTCATTGAATACACATTATACAAGCCCCTGCATCAACGCCAAGTTGTCGCACCCCACTATGCCCGAAGTGCACTTGGCTATCTGCGAGAAGTATTCGAGAATACTTAGATCTAGCAAGGAAGTCACCCAGATCATCGGTTTAAAAAGACCGTCATTAATTAGAGGTTCAGGTGTGCTTCAGATGAGTCTCTCGTGCAAACCAAATAAAGTGAATGAGTGTATTTGTCGAATTTCGTACAATTTGGGTTCAAGTAGAACTTGGAGTTGATGAAAACTCGGAGGTCTGCACCTGCATGAAGAACAACAAAGCCCATCGTGTAGTGTCGAGGAGATTTCAACGACCTTGTGATTAGTCTGAAAAACCGATGGCTATGTGTTTGTGAGTAACGCAATTTTGTGGACAAAACTCCGACATCATGCTGAAGATGCATTCCGCCGATCGACAAGTCTTTTGTTCATACCATCTCACATATTCAAAAACGGTTTTCATTCAACTACGTTCAAGGAAATGTGGTCAGATGGGCTGGGGTTTTGTCCACATCACTCTGAATGTTTCTCACCCGTTTGAACTGGAATGAAGATAAACCAGGTAAGATGGGCTAGGTTCGTGAAATTTTCTTGTCAGCAGTGATACCAAGTGTTTTGATGGAATTTCTGTGCAGTGAGTCAGCGTGGTAGTTAAACCGTTTCGTTACTGATGGTTAAGGGCTGTACTATGTGACATGTCCGCATGCCGATTCGTTGCAGTAGAGGTAGGTTTAAACAAGACAACTTTGATGGCTGGAATCGCGCCCTCATGGACTAGTTAAAAATTAAGTCGAGCAGTGATTTCATCTTACATCAGTCTACTTCGAAGCACACGTACGAGGTGAGTTTAGCCGACAACCATTCACAGTTAACATCACACATACACATGCTGTGTGATAATATGACAGAACAGTTTTATTGGAAATACTCCGAAAACAAAATTACTAGGCGGATGCCGATGACTTGTCACTTTTCATGCACATGGGGCAGTATGTGTTTTTGCCAATGAATATAGATAGTGCTTGCACGATTAGCGCCCACTCGTTTATACCACGTTGTTGCCTTAAAATTGTGGCATACTATCTAATTAAACCTAAAGCAGCTATCACTCACTGTTGCTATTCATTTCATAAAAATTCGTACATATTTTACATCATCCTTCGTAAATATGCTCCTAAAGACCGGGTGCAAGGAATGGTTGGATGTTTGAATGACCTTCAGGCAAATCTGGTGTCACAACTTTCGAGATGGTATCCTAAAGAGACTGTGTAAGACACTCTCTAGCCTGCATGTTTACGCTATTGCGCAAAAAAGTTCCATGAGACCGATCACCCAAAAGACCGGAGTTAATAGAGAGGACAGCGTAATTCATCATATTCAGCCAGCCATATTCGTGAAAACTACTTTTCCCATTACCCTTCCATCTCAGACCACGGTTCCGTAGAACTTAGAAAGCATCATCCAGTCATAGAAGACCAGAGAAGGACTTCATCTCCATATGTCAGTTTTCCTCCAAGTGTGATGCGTTTTCGTTTTTGGCTGAGTTTGTTCTTTGTCGATGCAGAGTGGTGTGCAATGGGTTCCTCTCCTCAGTTATATTGGTCAACACCACAAAGACCCTCTTTTTCGGTTTCTCGACTCTCAGCCTCAGCACCTCGTGGAACCAGATGTCCCTTGAAAATATTTCGATTATATTGTCGACCTTGTTGACTGAAAGGAAATCCATAACCTTACTGTGCGCCTTCTAGAACTATCCCCTCTGGAAACCCTTCTGGGTCTTCGACTTCCTCGTCTGACTGCCAAGTAGAATAACTTTGAGCAGGTGGAACACATTAGCCTCAGTTCCTGACCGATACAAAGTTCGGTGCCAGTTGATATGGTATCATGGATCAAACCGGCTGACACGCTTTACCTTCACTGACTGGAGACACAATTGCAGTGAGGACAATCCTCAAAGGCTGAGGCACGTAAAGCTCAACAAGCTGCGTATTGCACAGTCAGCCGTCTTCAAGTAACCAAAAAAATCTCACAATATCTGTGCAACCTTTGGCGGCCGTTGCCTGGCCGTCCTATACTTATGAACTTTAAGATGGAGCCCAAAAGACCCAATCGCGGAGACATGGTAAGAACCTCCGGAATGGATTTCCGATTACATGACTTTCTCACCAGTGTGAGCCCCTAAAAATTAGTTTTAAAGAATATTCCGCGGAAAAACAAAGTCACGAAAGTGATACTGTAGTTAAGAGGACGGAAGAACAGAGCTTGTTCAAAGTTTGGTTGGGGGTGAGTTCTGCCCACTGGATACGATTACCACCCACCGCATACTTTGTACCGGTCGGACATCAACTGGGCAACGGAGGAATCGCGGACCAGGTGTCTAAAGCCAACAGATTGTTCTTGATCCTTCAGGTGAATAAGTTACATGCTTGCCGCCCGTTGGTCTCCGAAAAAGGTGGAGTTCTTGAGGCTATGACCGAAAACTTCAGCTTAAAGTTCAGTTATAAAAACACAACGGTCCGAATAAAACAGAAGTCAACCGTTTGAGTAGTGTATTGGTTTGGTGTCGACACATGCTAAATAAATTGTCATTTATTTGATAAAGCCTGTCTAAGAGGGTTGAAAGATTGTGAATAAGCTGACTTATGGTTTTCCTGAACCGTCGTGTTTTACGAAATACTCAGCTGTCAGGCTAATCAGCAAAATGCCCAATGCGTTCACGCGCATTCGATCCATTTGTCAATCAGAAAGCACACCAATAGTACCGAACCGTAGGATTTCCAATCATCCTCTGGTATTCGGCTGCCTAACTGGTAGCTTCTACCAATGAGATAAGTGAAACTCATGTACAAAACAAAGTAGGGTAGATCAGAGCAATCGCACACTAGTATTTATTCAAAAGGCTTCAGACAAATGCTAGCCGACCTTTGTTTCTGGCCGTGTGTCCACCTACTGCTCTGTCCTGTAGATCAGACAGACAGTCACGGATGACTCGCATCGACTAAGTGAACCTAAGTCGTTATCGTTCCTGAGTTTTGAGAGCATTTCTTGAATCTCTTTTTGTGAAAAATAGCCTTGAATCAGTGATAAGTTCACTGACGAAACATCGCATAAAGTCTGAATTGGCCTCCCAGAGCAAGTGGGAATTCATTCGTTCTATGCAACCGCAACGCTTCTTTCAAACTAAGAGAGGAAGGGGGAAACGAAAAATGAACGACTGTCGCTAAAATGATCGCGACTTGAGAAGCGAAGGCTGAGTGCGGTTTACATTTTGCTTGTTACAAGTGTTATGGCGTGTGTACCGATTTCCAATCGACCATCAGCTCTGGCCATGTTGTAAGAGAATAGACGATATTTCCGGCTTTCAGTGTTGACTTTTGTAACCACGATTTAGGAGATGCTCTAATTTTTTCGTTATATTATCTGCCTTTTACACACTGCTCTTTAGTGCTTTCAATCGTACGCTGTCTATCTCATTTTCTCAACTAACTGCCGAACACTGTCACCAAGCCGACTGAGATTACGCTTGTAGTTGTGTTTGCCGAGGTTAGAATGGGAGTTGGTTGAAGGATCGCTCAATGAGACCGGGCTCAGAACAGGGCCAAAAAACGCTGTCTTTCAGGCCGTTGACCTCGGAGATACAGCCACCGTTAAGTGTAGTTAGACTGACAGTAATCGGATTCCAGCGACCGAAATTGTTCAAACACAACCTTCATTTGGACGTTCAACTCGATTAATCGGCTGCATAGCAGAAACATCTTGCCCATCAGTATGACGTACGAAACTCGAAACCTTTGGCTAATGAATTAGCGCGATCTAAACCTGTCCTGATTCTTGACATTTCGATTCAAACTCAACTCAGCTCTTGCCCATTAGCTCATCAAAAATTAGTATGCACGCAGTTTCCGTCGACTAAGTTTGGTTGTCTGACACCAACTGGGTCCAAAGATTTTTAAATCGAATGGGTTAATTACTGCTCTGTAGGTGTGCCCAAGAACACCTATTCGATTGTTTTTTTTTGCAATTCGAATTAGACCGGCAAGCGATCGATTCTTGGTTATTGCGCAGAGCGTTTACCGCTCTGTGCAGTGCGCTTTGTCACTCAGTGGACTAGGTTTTCATTATGCTTCACCATACACCATGTAGGCCGTTTCTACGTTGTTGTGTGAGTGAATACTGAGGTGCTTTCGTCACGCTGTAACAAAGGAACGGAAGGAGATCGCACTATGCTTATAGTTTGCTTTGTAGTCAGACAAATAAGCAAGGACACATCAGAAAGCATCATAAACACGTTGGCGATATAGGTGGTGATGTGAAGGTAAAATCCAAATCTATAAGAAGATGAATAAAAGTACGCACTGTAAGTTTATTCATAATTAAACTGAAAAACTTTATAGAAATCCGAGGATTTCGCGGGTTTCGAAGGTCTAACCAGAGTTCCCACCGTCCGAGAGAGAGAGACAAAGAGAGAGTGATAGGCTGGAAGAATGAAGACAGAATAACATCCTTGCTGAAAACTTGGCCCGATGTACTGGTCCGTTAATTTCGCAACAGTTTGGTCAGATTGGAATAAGAAATAGTATAAATCACGTTGACTAGTTCGGTAGAAATTGAACTAAGTAAATAAGCACCTGTATATTTGCATTTTGATTGATTCCAGGCATTCTCTACTGAGTCCCTACTTGGTTGTCTAATCGGCTCTCTCCCAACAGGCCCTTTCGCACATGGCAGTCGTCCAAGCTATGGAATATCAACGAACAGTTGAATAATGCAGTGCTAGTGGCGTGACATGCACTCAAAAATATGCTGCAGTAATCCATAGTATATTTTCGTCCCTTATCGTCCAATTTCGGTTTTGTGCTTCTGGGGGAGGTCATGACTAACAACGTTAGGTGGTCTTTGCGACTGCTGTTCGTATATGCTTTGTCCTCACACCTGTTCGTATGTATTCTTTACTATGAGCATCGTTTGACCTAATAACTGGAATCCAGTGTTTTCTGAGGCGTTCTACAAAACAGGTAAAAACCTGAACGATCGATGTTCCGGCAACCGAAAAGGCGCAGCTGAACTGACACAGTGACTGAATATAGCATTGCACCAAGTTGACACCGCCACGTGCAGATTCTGTTGTGTATTGTGATTGATGTAGTTACTAATGCTAGTGATAAACCATCGTCGACGAGCTAACTTCACGGACAGTGCTTCGTGGCATCTACCAGGAACGAGGCACTAGGTTAAGTAAGAACCTCTAAAAAATGGCCAAGCTTAACTCGTTCGATCAGTTACATTTTTGCCCTACTTTCCACTTCAGTTCGAGTTGTAACCATGGGAAACAGCGCGAATGGTTAAGTGTAAGTGGTTGTGTCATTCAGTGGATTCGCACTCACATCAGTCTTCTAGAAAATCATCCTAGAAGTAACTATCCTTGTATTCAACAAAAAATTCATCGTCATCATCATCATCATCATCATCACCATCATCATCATCATCGTTATCGACTCGACAGCATCAGTGTTCGACATTGATGCTTCACTGCCGTGCAACCATGATCCATTTGAAAGTCTTACTGTGAAGAAAAGAACAAAAGTGGACGGGGAAGGGACTAGGGGCTATCCTATCACAATCACTCCCAGGTTCCTACACCTCCAGACACCCATTCAGGCAATCTGGAGAGAAACTGAAAACAATAGAGCTACTGATATCGATTAGCAGCCATATCATGCAACGTTTCGAACCAGGCGCATTGAGGATCATGCGGTCCCCATCCTGGAAGACCAGTAGCACCATTGACACCCGAACGTTTCGCACTCTCTTTCATAACCCTCTGCCAGGTCAGGGGTTGGACACCTCACTGCTTCCGCCACCCTGAATTACGCAAAGAAAACAGAAACCCCTTTGTCAAAACGATGGTTCGGCATACGGAATACATGGCCTAACCCACACTGGACACATTCTTCAATTGAAGTATCCGTTGCACAACCGAACACTACCTTTATAACTGCATCGTTACGGATTCCTCAACAGAAAATGTGATCCAAGCCTTCCAGATTCGTGCATTTGTAGCGACCCAGTCACCCATATAGTTGACTGTTCAACTCAATCGCTCACTGGATCGCGAGGCTTGTCTTTTTCTCACACTCACAAACACGTCGCATTAAGCTGACACGTCGGACATCGATTGTCTGCACCGCCTAGTCAGCGTAGCAACCACTCATGTGCCGACGCGCCCACATACGCGCACTGGGACCTACATAAAGGCAAACCGAACCCAGTCAAGACACACAGTCTCGCGCGCGCGCAGGGGCCAGGACGTCAACCTCTCCACGAGTCCACGGACAATCATGGAGTACGTGTAGCAGTCTAACTGCGGAGAAAAACACGTTCCCGCTGTCCGGACTTCCACCAAGGGACTCTCGCATCCGATAAGTTCCCTTTTTGACTTGCTCCCATCCTCGCACTGTGTTTATTTTCATACGTGTCGCCAACCATACAAAACTTCTATTAGTGCACATTCACCTTCTGATTTGTATTATGAATATCATCACCTGTGTACTAATACATTGACCTCATTTTTCATACTAAGATCATAACTAATACAAGTTCCAAGATATGTAAAATGCTCCACAAATGCGAGTGTCTCTCCATGGATGATAAGTGGTGTGTTCAGTGACTACATGTCCATCACCATGACCTCACTTTGTGGGTGTAAAGTACATACTGAAGGGGGGCATGACTTTGGCCAGTTCATCTAAAAACATCTACGGCTTCTCCTCTTCGAAGAAGAGAACGCACACAGCTGAAGCAATCGTTCATCGTGCTTACCGAATCCAGTCCATGTCGACCACCTAACTGAGTCTCAGATGCGCTAAGCCTGTTCACTTGGGCGTTCTGATCTCTGGTACCACCAGGATTTCTGAACTTTAGCCCGCCGTAACAGGGCACTCATGGTATCATAAAACTTGTTTTCGATGGTGCCAGAGCTACAGTCGGTCAGACAGTAAGGAGACACGACGATCAACCATCAGCTTTCCGCTTGTGAGATTCCTTCACCAGTGTTGCCACACGGACCACATAGAAGCGACTATCAACGGGTATCCAGTCAAGCAAGGGCGTTTTCGCCCGGTGACCTGGGATAATACCTCTCGCAATTACCTCTGGACCGCCAGAGGTATACAGCTGGAAACGAGTGGAGAGTGATGGGACGGCTAGTTCAACCAATGTGCTTACATCCTGAAATCTTGTTTCTGAGACAACATACATCAATTCCAAAAGAGCCCAGTGTGAGGGCAAGAGCAGCTGGTTGTCCTGCTTGCCTCAGAGTGTGGACACTGAGGGTGACCAGACAGAGTGGGAGTCGAGCCTTGAATATTGCTTTCGAGACACCTGAGGATGCCGGCACCGGATGACGAGCAAATGTTGCTTGCAAAACCGATGCAGGACAAGCAGAGTCACCAGTCCTGACAGCTGGGCCTGCAAGAAGTGAGTTATTAATGGGATGCGGGGATGAGAAGAAAAAGAGTCAGATCTCAGCAGTAGCATGTTTTCGCTTACCCGCCCTGCTCCATGCAACAAGTACGATGACCTGGGTGAAGGCACCAAGCGACGGTCGATGTGGCATGAGTTTTTTGTATATATGCGGCGCATGGTTGTACGTGGGCTAGGCTACTGCCAGGGCACCCACACCTAGATAGGAAGACGATTAGGGTTCACAACCAAAGCCTCTATCTCAAAGGCCTGACCGCAAGGCAAGCGGATTTGGTAGAAAATGCAGGTGCGTTTCCAATTTTACGGAACCAGTCGCCACACATGTTAGAACCTCTAACCTGGAGGACAAAGAGACTGTGTTCGTCAGACCTCTAATCATTGACCGACCTAGTAAGAGAGACTCCGTGGGTCTTGCAGCACGTTCCCAGTATAGCTCAGTGGGTTACGGAGGTACACATAATGTTACACTACGCTAAGGTCCAGTCGCTTCGTCAGCATGCCGGAGTTGGAAATCCGGTTATCTGGCATACGAGACGAGCGTGTTAGCCTGAATTATCATGTCTGAACAGGTGAACGTGTTCGTGCTGAAGGGCCGACACAGGAAGCTGAAGGTCGTAAGGTACGTCTAACAAACAGGTACACGCGTTTGGAATGAGTGGCGGATGAGTAACTGATGTCATTTTAAAACGCCGTATCTTTCAATAACTTTCATGAGGAGGACCATAAATGTTTTCTTCGACAAATACAGTCATTTGCACACCATTTTGGTTTTCACTGCATCCCTAGTTTATGACATTCTTCGCATTCAGTTGAATGTCATGTGCAAACCAAATTCGTGTGCAACTTAGTGTATTTGTCGAAATCTGCCCACTTTGGGTTCAAGTAGAACATAAGGTTGACGGAAACTCGGGGACTGCGTCTAACTGATGAGCCTGAAGCGGAAGGGCTAAACCGGTCGTGGGTTGATGAAAAGTTTTCAGCAATCTTGTAAGTAGTTTCCTCTATGAAAAGATGTTTTCTTCATTCGTCATCACTGACGAATCTCCAAATAAGCATTTTATTTGGCCTGTAGTTGGGTACAAGTTATTCCGATCACTGATAAAGAGCTTCTATGTCCATAAGTTTTTGAATATTTAAGTCAACTTGCTTCAAACAGCCAACACCTATAAGAGCGTACACCTAAACGACAAAGATGAAGTCTTGAGTCGGGCCAAATACGAGAATATGGAATTTGTATTGACAGATGTTCCGATGTACAAAAGTACCCCGAACGATCTTTAACGAGCCCTCGGAAAGGCAGTTCCCTAGTTCAGCATATGGAGGGTGAGAAAAGTCGTGAAGAATTGTGTCGAGAAGATCTGGATGAGTTCTACTAATATCGACCTATCGAGATTACTGTGAGGAAACTAGGGCGCACATTACCGGGGAAGGACAGTATTCTATTACAGCGTCCGGTGCTCGGTAATAAAATCGGTAATAATAAATAAAAGCGGTAAAAACGAAAGTCTAGCCACATCTTCTAAAAAGCTCAGTCATTAGTCATGCCAAGACAGGTCAGAGGATAACTCAACCTCGGAACACCTACTACACTTCGTGTGTGCCAAGGGGCAAACGCTGATAACTACCCTGAAGAGTACGGATTGTGGCCATGTCTCGTAGGATTCAGCTTAGAGGAGACGCTTTGTAATCAAGGTTGACATAAATCCAACCATGGAAAGTAAACTTAATCAAAAGGCAATTCATTCATCGTTGTCCCTAATTCGACGCTGAGTGCAAGTTGATCCGGTAAGAACAGTGTAACGAAACCAAATTCAGTAATTTCACACCACAGACAAACATTTCGTAGGTGCATGTTCGAAATAAAACCAATGAAGTGGGGGCTTTCGCCACAGAATATTGAGTTGCACTGCACAACCAGTCAGCCAATTTGGCTTGGGATTTTCTCAACATCCTGGAGTGATGGAACATTAGCATCCAACACTCCCCCCATCTTCTTTATCTAGTTTCTGAAAAATCTTTTAAAAACTGACCACGTTTCCTTCATCTGTTCTATTTTATGAACACCTTGAGTAAGTGATTTCAGTTTCTACAGTTGCAGGCTCAGCGGAAATTTTGTTTGAACACATTCCAATGACATTTTGTGGTACTTTTACCGGATGTTCTATTTGTATCCCTGAATGTTTGGAGAGTTTATCCCACTTTACAGCCAGCCCTCAAAGCACGTACTTCGATGAAGTCACTGATGCTATCATTTTTTCAGCGTTACATTCTAGAATGTTCTGGGATTCAGTCGATAACCCTTGTGAAACCGGGGCAGTTGACACACTTCAATTTCTTGTAACAGGAACTGAATACAATTGAAAACCACGAGGATTTAGAGAATATACACTCATTTGCAAACTAATTTGGTTTTTCGAGAGACTCGCCTGGAACCCAGCTGTGTCTCTCGTTTGGGATGTTTTCAGGCAACTGAATGTACTGCACCAGGCTGGCTCATGTTCCAGTTGCCACGATATTCGAGATATCCGGATTTATGTATATACGTAATGCACTACTCGTAGGGTTGAGTCAGAGGCGCGATTAAATGTGGGATGGGGGACAGACGGCCTGGTACAGCACATTCAGTTGCCTGAAAACATCACAAACGAGAGATTCAGCTGGCTTCCAGATGAGTCTCTCGAAAAACCAAATTAGTTTGTAAATGAGTGTGTATATTCGCTAATTTCGTGCAATTTGGTTTCAAGTAAAACATAAAGTTGACGGAAACCAGGGGACTGCGCCTACCTGATGAGCCCCACTTAGGGCGAAACCGGTCATGGGCTGTCGATGGATTTTCAGCAACCTTATGAGTAGTACCATGAGGATTTAATTGAAATATTGGTTAGTTGGCTCTTTGGCTGCTAAATCTGTTCGTATATCAAACCAATCCTAAGGTGTACACCATCCGGATAACTTACCCTTGATGAATGAGATCACAGTAGCCAGATTTTCCTTGAGGCTTTTACTGTTTGGTGCACTGACAACACTATGGGTGCATGATCGAAGATTTTCTTCGTTCTTTGCTTCGGAAAGATTATACATTGACTGTGCAACCGAATGTTCGTGTCGGGTTGAATTCCAATGACCTCTGTTAGTGTGCGTCGAACAATCCGTGAAAGTTCCGTCTGCATAGTTGGATTCCATAGAACTGGTTATCCTGAGACCCCTTAATTCATTCTCATTGTGAAAACCATTGTGTCGTCGAGGTGTAACAGATGTGTTCTCAACAGATTGTGATGAGGAACATGCAGTCAATGTGTCCATTTTCTCGTCTGAAGTCATAAAATTTTCCTCTGGCATAACCGGTATAATGTCGTTTCTCACAACAGCACCACGTTGTTTTTTATTCCGTCTCTTTCGAGATTTTTTAGATTTAAGATTGTGACACACGGATCCTTCCATTCTAATCACCTTTCGATAATTCCAAACTGTTCTACTAAATCTGCACTTGGTAGGCTCAGTGTTAGACGTTTGGGGTTGAAAAAAGCTTTGATCTTGCTGTGTGTTCTGTTGTTGAATTGGTATTTAAATGCTCGAGATTGAACTCCGTTTTGTGCCGAGCAAAACAATTAGTCACTGCCCAGCAGGTGATGTTTATTGCCTCATTGATTCACACCGAGAATCTGCTTAACCCGCACGCGCAGAGGTCAAGGGGACCGATTATGCATACGGGTGGTCACGCCTGATGGTATCTCGAGATGGTCGAACATGAAGATGTATGAGAATGGACGAGTTAGCGATCTATTAGCAATCTAATTCCAACTCCGATTCGGGTCACGCTCGTCTTAACTAAGCTATTTACGAACCACCATCTGAGGGGTGGTCATAGGAACAACTTGTGATCATTGACGTACACCACATGTCAATGCACTATGTGTTTCAAGACACGAATTTAGATTTGTGAGGAAAAGGATCCGTATTGGCGTTTTCGACGCCACCAAATTATATCTGTTGGTTCGCCAATCTGTTGTATCTGACTACTGACCCCTCTAAATCCAGTGCCTAGCGCCGGAAGGGAACAAGACAGCTATATTCCGAACAAGCGAGTGCGAAGCGTGAGTGTGTGCGAGTCCGAAAGTACGACGGCCCCAAGCCATTTACTGGAGGGACACTGTCTGAAGTCTCACACTGACTCACAATGTCTGGCTTTGATACAGGGCTGTGACGAGCTGCATATTGAGGGGGCGTTGTCTGTCTGGCCAACATCCAGCGGAGCTGAGGGTCTCAGTAGATTTCGGGCATTCAGTGGTTGCTTTCGGGAATCTGACCTTCCTGATAACCACGCAGTTCCAACGTGTACGGCATCGCGGCATGCAGACAGTACAATTGGAGTTAATCGACACAATACATCCTAATAAGTATATGAAGGATCTTGAGTAGAGTGCTTCCGTCGAATTCAAGTATTCAATGAAAGTTTCTGGCTTTATGTTGATGACACGTTGGTTATGATCATGAGTGGGGGGGGGGGGACAAATTCCACCAATAACACCGTTGACGTTGGTGAGATCAACAGGGGGGGGGGGTTAACCAATTCCACCAATAACTCCGTTGTTTGTATCCTCAAACCCAATTCACTGTGGGGCTAGAATCCACATCAGGCCAATCGCTCTTCCAAAAAAAGTGGGGAGAAAATAAAAATTTCTTCTTGATACACTGTTGCAGTTTGCCAGGACGCGCCCAGACATGGAAAAAGCACATGTGCAGAGAGTGATGCATCTCCAAGGTCACCATCGCTACGACACGTCCAGAAAGCAGGTGCGTTGGCGCAGCTCACCAAACACGGCTTAGCAACATAAGACCAGTGGAGTTGGGCTGAAATTGTTCACGACCGGAACACCGCCATTGGCTGTACAAGACGAACGAATGAACTATCATATTTGGCCATTTGGTCATCCTATATATTTGCGCAGGAGCTCTGTATGTTTTGTCCTGACAATACAGCCGTGTCCCGAGTTCTCTGTCTTCCCCGTATCGCGTAGTCTGACGGGCTCAGTGCTGGCGTAACCCAATAGAAGGCCACCCACGATATGAAATGCTCCTCAATTTACCCGAAGTCGATAATATGGCTTCAGAAATCGGTGAAATACACTCATTTCCATACCAATTTGTTTTTTACGAAAGATTCACCTGGAACCAAGCAGAATCTCTCGTTTTTCTGCTTCAGAGTTGTTTAGTGGAGCGAGATGGCTACGCACAGATTCGGTTGACCGAACAGTCGCACGAAGTGAGACATCAAGGCCCAACAAAGAGTGCGTCAGAACAGTAGTAATCACATACAAAACAGGGACGTCTGAAATCATCAGAAGGGTGGCATTCCAGAAGAGGAGGACTTTACGCTCAGTTGACGGGTCTCCTTCCGGTTGATAGGTCTACGGACTGTGCATACTAAGTAAAATGTAACGACTGCAAAAAGATCCAACAGCCAGGGAGTTTCACACCGTAATCGGTGAGCATAAACTCACATACGATCAAGAAACGCATATGAACATCAGGCGATTGTTAGATACTCGACAATAGCGGGGCATGCACTGGACACTGGTCACAGGCTTCGAAATGAACTTTTCAGGCAAGGATTAGCAACGAAAGCGGTGGGAGGTGGAGGACATGGAAATCGATAAGCATCTCAGCGTGAATAGGCTAGGGGCGTAGAACTGGCAAACGGATGACACAGCGATAGTAGACTTTCTGACTTGACACGTAGGGACGTGCCGTTATCGGTCAAATGGTCTAAATCTAAAGTACAGAGCTCAATCAGAGTGAAATTAACTTGAGCTACCCAGTCTCAATCCCCTTGTTCCACCACTTTCCAACTCACACAAACCAACAAAATTGATGAATGAAACCCAAGAGCGATATTCCGCTAAAGTGACTAAAATAGAAACAGCAAGTTTAAAAAGCCTACCCAGTGTGGTGATAATTTTCCTCTAACCCATCTGTCATACATCATTGTCAATCAAACACACTAACCACATTAACTTCTGACGTACATTCAGCAATGACTAAGTCTGCTGCTTGAAAGAGACTTAATAGGTCGACTCTTTCCCTCTCTGTGCCATAAAAATTGGTCAACCTGACAGCTTATTCATTTGGAGCGACTAGGTTTACGCATCAAAAGTGAAATGCTGCCCAGCAATAAATCCACCGACTGCTCATCACACCTGTCTAGAACAGATCTGACCGACTGGCATGCTTTGAAGATCAGCTATATCTATCTGCTTCTACTTGTAGTAGAACGCGGTCATAAGCAACGCCATCAGGGTACACCCCCTATCCCACAAAGAGGCACTTTCCATGTCACCTTTAGAACCAACAAGAGCGTCCTGCGGGAGCTTTTTCTGCGGGATTGGCAGAGTTCACATCCACCTGGTTCCACATCAGTAGGTCATATCCTTGACTGTACCAGGGTTTGAACTCCGGACATGCGAAGCGAGTGTGTTACCGTCATTTCACCATAGCATCTGAATTTTTATACCTGAACAGGTGAATATGTCCGCGCTTGAGTGATGTCATTGATTGAGTGTGCGTTGGACGCCAGCCGTTTTTGCACAAGAGACGATTGGAAGAGTAATGACGGATGATACTGTCACTGCGGGACAAACCAATAGCCTGCACAACCGAAACGTGTTTCTATCCCATTTTCGCCACTTTAGATTTCTGCGGAAGCAGGCTTAATACAAAAAACAACTACTCGAGGTTGACGTATTCGTTGAAGAGAGGTGGGGTCTCACAAATGACTGACAATTTTTCCGTTACGAAGACTACGTGATGGTAGTCAGCCTGTGTCAGTTGCCCTTCATGCCGAACGGCCGCATGACAGGTGCTGACATGAGCACACACGGAGTGCAAGCCCGCGTACCCACACTCACGAAAAGCGGATAAGAACATAAAATAACGGGTACCAATGGGTAGCACACTTACAGGGCAACAAGGCCAGACTTCTGGAAATGACTGCAGAATGCCCGGAACCTTCTGAGACCCTAAAACTGCACCCAAATCTCAATAGGGAAGTCGGCAAGCATCCAGGTTAGTCAATCACTCAATCAGTTCAGCAAAAGCTTGTGAGTGTTCAGGTACGCCACAGAAGCATAACCGACCAAGATAAGTATTCAGGCATCCCACAGAAGCACGATCGATGCTGATTGGTGTTCACAAAGCGCCAATCAGACAGCCTGGATCAGTGCCAAAAAGTACCCTTTAAATAGCGCAAGCCATTGTGACTTTCGCACCCGCTTGTTTGCAACCAAGCTGACGTGTTCTTTGTTGGCGAATCTTTTTCTGACAATAAGGCACCGGAGCGGGGACGGTAGTTAGATATAGCAGTGACCAAATTAGGCGCAACGAATGGTCGACCACTAAGCTAACGCGGAGACAGTTGGGAATGTTGACACTGTTGGTAGCTCGGGTGCATTTACAGGTCTTTCATCATCAGGTGGCAGTTGCTCTGCTTGCCGGGCTTGGCAGCTGGGTCCCAAGCGTTCGGGAAGACATCAACAGTGTACCCAACTACGCCTTTGAATGGTGACGAAAAGTTTGCAAGTCAATCAACACCCTTCCGATCAACTACAAACAGTTGGGAATGTACAGGTTGCATGCTGACAGAAAATATGCGCCGACAGCAGCGGGTCTTCGAAATAGGCTGTTGGTTTGCCGTCTATTCCAGGTTATGCGCAAACAATGTCAAGCAAAAGTAATCTTCCCAAAAGGAAGGATCTACATTGATTAGTTATCTTCTTCAGTCCAAACTGCACCGCTTCCACATCATCTTATTAGAGCATAAGTGGAACACAAATAAAATGTAGGTATCCATATTGGTATGCGTACGTTTTACACATTCTTTTCGTCATGCAGTTGTTCCAAATGGCAGGACGTGAAGTTCTGTTGAGCGATTGAATATGCCTTGAACTCAGAAAGTCTTCCATTAAAAATGAATAGCTTTCATATCATGTTCCTTGATCCCATAGCATAAGATGTTCTACTTAACCAATAAAAAAGAACTAGAACCAATAAGAAGGTCGGTAAAACCAGCCATATTAAACTAAGACTACTTTTATTAGTAGTCATAACTGTAAACCCCAATTTTACACCGCAATGTAAAAGTGGAACCAGGAAGATTGTATTCTTTTTCGAAAACGTTTGGTGATAATCGATAGATTTATTGCTGGGCCACGTTTCGCTTTTGACGCAAAAGTTTCGTCAGGCCAGGTGACTAGGTTTCGAGGTTGGAAGGGGAACCAATCAGCTAAGTCAAGCTAAATCTCTCTTGGGTGTCGGCCGGGGGATTTTCGTGTGTTAGGATGGGGGAACAAGTGCCGGGTCGATGGGGAAGCCTACATATGTTTGAGTCCTGTCTAGGATCTAGTTCTTCTGGTTCGGTTCATTCGATGTCGTTTGAACCTTCTGTCCATCTGTGTGGATGAGCTAGTGCTAAGATAGTTGTGTAAGAGGGATGCTATGATCTTTGGTCGGTTGGGGTTTCCACCCCTATCCCCAGGTTTTTTCTAATGATCCATACGCTCGCCAGTTCCACACCCTCGATTCTATTCACGCTGTGATGCTTAGTAATTTCCACCGCCTCGGCTAGCAGCCGGTGTGGTGTGAATCGCAATCTGCGTCTTAAAACTTCCACATTCTCCAGATCTATTCTATGTCCCGTGTTTAAGGCATGTACCGGCATCGCTGAGTCTTTGGCCAGCGTTTGGTATTCTTCTGCATTCCCTGGTGGTTTGTTTACTCTTCTTTTATGCTCACCGATTGTCACCGAACTTTTTCGAAAACGATGGCTACTCAATCGGTTCCACGTATTTTTCACTTGATTGAAGTTGAAATTCTCTTCCCGCTGAGACCACACTTCTATAGTTGATCGGTGAGGGCCTTTGCAAAAATTAACAGGTAGTAGAAGGCCTGTTCCCATTTCTTCGGTTCTTCTTTACGTAAATTTTGTTTGATCGGCTCATTCCCTCTGGTGGTAGATCTCCCCTTCTTCAGAATGTANATGATACGATCTGCAAAGCCAGAAAAAGTAAGTTTTCATTTTGAGATCAATCCGCTCTTTGTAGAGCTTAGTGTTTTACGGGGAATGCCAACTAGCAGTTAGCAATTGCCATCGAGCACATTTTGATGGCTGGATCATCAACATTATCGTTGGATTATCCCTTTAAAGAGAAAATCATCTTTGGGTAATCGAAACAAATTGCCTTTATGCATATTCTTCGTATCATATACCACGGCAGGCCTTCCATTTTTCCCTCCTACTACCATATCGATGTTTGCTTGGATGCTCATGCCCTCTTATTTTCCGTGTTTTACATTCCACGACTCAACGATACAAATTTTCATCAGACATACTTCTTATAAGATTGATGAAAACTCTTCGAAAGCTCACTATCGGTTTCTTGAGGTTCACCAGGTTAGCGCAATCCCCGAGTTCCCGTCAAACCTATGTTCTACACGAAAATCGGACTGTGTTTAACTGGCGAAATCCACTAGCTTGGACACTAAGCTAGTGTGTTTTTCCTAGGAACTATAGTGCGATATCTCAAAGATCGGACATGAGACGTCCTTTGTTCAGTATTATCAGTTAAAACCAATTCAGTTTACAAATGAGTATAGTTCACCGACTATGCGAACCTATTCCATTTACACCTAGTGTCCCGCCTGGTGAGTGCGGCACCCTGTAGCGTGCCAGGTGAGGCACCGCAACTGTCGCGGTAATGTCAACAGCTGAACAGAGGGAAAATCGACAAACGGATTGTTGCAACCATTTTAATGGAGCTTAGTTACTAAAGTCCCTTTGGAAGCTCACGTATGACACGTCGGGCAGTTTTCAGGTCTTACGAAGCGTGGGAATGTCAAAGGATGTCACGTGTACACATGCCTATGGTGGATCAAGGAGCCAATCAGGTTCAAAGTGGCTTTTGTATAGGTCATACCACACTGAATACGACAGCAGGTAAACGGTAGAGACAGAGTGGTTGACATTGTGTGGCCCAGAAACTTGGAAATCATGCTGACTAGCTTTAATTTCGGCTTTGTTTGAAAGCCCCTTCAAACAGACAAATCATTGTCGAACGATGGCTAGTCTCCTCCGAACCGACTGTCTGACGATATTGACTCACGCATTCATGCAGAAGAGGCGAATGGAACACCCTCTTGTTTTAGCAATACGCGAAACGGAAACGGAAACTCATATGACTGCCAAACACCATCGATAATGTTGCAACATTCAGTAGCTATTTTCCTTTGTTCCAGGTCCCTAGACGAAGCGCTTCCCCACCAATACAAATAATTACACTCAATGGCACTTGTTTTTATCACAAACTGCATCAAACTTCCTCTTTCATAACCGTCCAAACCACGCTCGTTTATGTTGGATAACCAAGATAAATTCACCAGCTTCACCCATTTTGTTCCAGTTCACGGCTTCTACCCGACTTCGCCTAGAGTCATGAGAACTCTTGATCACCACTGTAATTACGAATTCTCATTTGCCATCTGTGATTGATTTATGTTTATTGTAAACCTGAGGAAATATCGTGTTCCCCAACCTGCACGTACTGTCAGGAAGCTTCGCAAAGTGAATGCTTTTGATTTTTAAAAAGGTCTCGAAATCGACCCATTATGTATCAGGGAATACTGTTCTGGGTTACGAAGAGTTTTCCCATAAAAGACTCTCCCTTGCAGCTTTTTTCTGACAGAATAGTAGTACCAAGTACTGTCCTGCAACCAGTTATCAAGATTTACCGTCCCAGCGCTCCCACGCTTGAAGACGGACTGGTCGCAGAATAATCTAACATAAGCATCCTCACCTGACAGCTCCTTCTTAAACAGCCCCTCTTCACCCCAAGAAACGGCTAAAATCGGTCTCGCCAGCCCAGATAGTTTTTCGTCCTTCAACTGCGCCATGTAGTAGGTAAGGCATATGAATTTAATGCTTTTGTCAGTTTTCCTTGAGTTCGATGGCAGTGAGACCGGACGAGACTCCTTAATGATGAGATTATGATAGTTTAAGCATTCGGGCCGGGGCTGACTTCCTTCCTTCCTTCCAGGATTTTGTTCTTACACGTAGGCACAAACATTATTGTATCCGGCGTATGGAGGCTTGATTTTACAGTGTGACTTCTGATTTTAAAAATGCTTCAGATCATTTTATTCGCTCTGGTTCTTTATTGGCCGGTGCCTTAGAGCTCATGCGTGAAATGGTCAAAGTTCCTAGCTTGGAAGTACATCTTCTTGAGAGTTAGTAGAACATCGTACTAAATGTCTTCAAATTTAGCTTTTTGAAATATATTTAACTACTCAATCAAATGTTGTCCTGCATTTTCCGTGTGCCTAACTATTCCACAAACGCTGAACAAGAAGCTCCAAGATGAAACAAAAAAGACGGTGAACACTGGTCTCAAAGAGGTTAAGGCCACTGATAAAAGTACATGCATTCCCTCATTGTCCATAAAAACTCAGCCAAGGTTAACTACCTACCCCTTGCAAAAAGGACAGGATCTTTACTGAGAGCTTACTGAACAGCCAGCTTTTTGAGTCCCGTTAATGACCAGTGTCTGTAGTTGAGCCAGTCCAAACTAAAGTTGGGATGCCAACTTCACTGTTGGAGCTTATCCTCAGCGCATACCCTTGACTGTACTGGGTAGCCGACATGCGAAGCCAGCGTACGCTGAAAGCGCATGAAATGTCACGTTTGAACGCACGAACGTGTACACGATTGGTCGATGTGGTTGGTTTAGCATCCGTGAAACTCCCGAATTTCATTTTTAGGCCATTAAATGCTGTGTGATTCTTTCCTAAACTGTTTCTCACTCCGTTCTTTAGCGCCCATAAAAGCATCACTTTAAAGACTGTCTGTCTGTAGCTCCGCTCACTGTTTATCTGATCTAGTGCATTCCCTATACGTAACCTGCTATGGGGATAGTCCTAATGAGGCAAGTTTCAGGCACGCGGCTAGCCAGGACAGCACAGCGATCCGGTGCGAAACGTCCATTATTTCCCCTACAGCCCGCACGTACTCCAGCTGTCTAACTCGGGGTCGCAGGGTTGACGCGACAGGCATATGGTGTTGATGTGGTCTCACTGATTTTTCTTCTCTCCACGGCGGCTGACGCATCCGTGTTTCCGTTTTACGATCCGCACTTGAAGCCTTCTTTGTTTCCGGCATAGTATAGACAAGCCCTTGAATTAAGCCTTCCAGCATCCGCTGCCCTGGTCCGTGCATAAGCGGAGCCTACTTTGACACAACCACAGTGTAGACGCACGAGACAGGGGTGGTGGGTAGTAATGCCGTCTGTCGCACAATCGCCACCGCGAGCCGTCCTCTCAGCTGTGCCATGGTTACCATGGGAAAAAAAACACTGGAGCGGCTTCAAACGCGCTCGGAAAATGGCATAGGTGTACTGTGCTGAGACTTCAGGGATAAGCCCCACATAACGATGGCCTGTTTGGCTCATTTAGGCATCACATTTTGCGGTTAACGCAACCTATCGATTGATGGGAAAATACATGGAGGATTGATTCAGTTCACGTCCTCCCGTCGACCGACAATTTCGTTGCCCAGGTGGTTTCTACACTAACTAACTAACGTCCAACTGTATCTAAACAAGAGCAGCTTATCGCTATGTGATTTCATATTGTTAGATAGAATTTCGTGTGCATATACCTCACAATTGGGCAATGTTATCAGTTTACAGCTGAGGTAAATGAAGCCCCGTTTAGTCTCAGCTGGGGCACGTGATGCTTACCCCACCCCTTTCAATTTGAGGATAACTCTTTTGGACGGAGTTGCTTTTGGTCGGTTTTGATTTCTTAAATCGAAATCAAGTAGGGCAAGCATTCTTTTCTTCATCGTTCTATGCAGTGTTGTTCTCGTCCAACTTACCCAACCATGTGGACCACCACATGTTTGGGAGCCGCAGTTACTAATGTCGGCTTCGTCTTTCTGTATGATTCTTACCTAATCTTCCCATGTGACTGTTTTGATTGCGCGTTTCTGGGCGAAAGGATTTGATGTAATTGGGATTCGAACCTGGACGAATCCGCTATGCCCACTACATGATCAAGTTCGTTCCACTCAGCATACGATATTCTGTCCATCGTTACCTCGCCCCTGACTGTAGCACATCGTGCACACACTGAAGCGTGAGATTGCGAGACATAACACATACTTGCCGAGCGATTTTTCTTTGAACCCGTTCCGTCCGGTTGGTATGTTCACCTTCATCAGTGACCACAAGCATGTTTCTCCCTTAATAGTCTGACAGCTCTTGTGACCCTGTATTCTCTTCTGTTTTTCGTGCAAACTCTTCTGATGTTACGAAATTCGGATTAAGGGTACAGGCATATCACTGCGTCCCCGTACGAACACTGCATTGACTTCACCGTTACTTATAAGACCGATGAGGACGCCGGGCAGCAGTAATGAAACATGCTTCGATATCTTGAATACCTTTCAAATGAAACACAAAACGGCTCATGTGTAGCACATTAAACTGCAGAGGGACGTAAACGAAGGATTCAGGTGAAAATCAGCTTGATCTCTTCACACCAGGTTAATTCGGGGATTAAAATCTATCCACTAAGGCCCTTTACAGCCTCTCAAACACTGCAGTTTGCCGCGAATGTGTCTTGTAATGCCACAGTCCTGTTTGCTGTATCGATCCTGCTACGCAAATCTCCCACACTCCACCCCAATTGCCCAATCCACTCAGTTCAGATGTCTCTACAGAGCTTCCTGTAACTTCGAATCTATGTGAGATCGAAAGGCAGCTCTTTAGAATCTGTCATACTTCCTCATATTATATGGTCACCACGCACATAAGATAAGGGCGTTATCCATCTGTATGCTGTTCACTGGGTTATACCGATCAAACTCTTGGAACACTCACTCATCAATGGATGTCCCAAAGTCAATGGCTTGTGGATGCATGTGAGGGCGCTGCCTTCTTATCCACGCGGACTGATAGTGATTCCATTCCATTTCGTGCCTATCACTCACAGTCAGTCTATTCTGGCTTAAAGACTGTGTGGTGTTTAATGAGGGGACAATCACATCCGCGGTGACTTGTCCAGGAGTTCGCATGCACATTCCGAACAAGATGTTGGATCACACAACTGGACGATTTAACAACTCCGGGTGCGACAATGATGCCTCAAGGAGCCCTAAAAATCCTCTGCAATATTTTAAAGCATTAGTGCTCTTTGGTGTGGTTGAACCCGTGCTGATTTTGTTTAGCCTTCGCTCTTATTTCAGTCGCTTTTTGCCCACAAACTGATTAATCGTCCTTACTCCCTCTGGAACCTGACAGGTGGAAGTGCGGAATGGGATGTTCATTCAGAGTGTCTCCAGGTTCCTGAGCACTATTCATCCTCCCGTGTATGGTTTAACTGACTGGAAATACTGTATTTGTAGCTGGCTGGATGTGAACTTATTTCAGGAAAATTGATTGCCTCACAAACCGGTGGCTAGATGATTTGATTCACCACCGGTTTTTTTACCGGTGTTTAATCAACCAGAACAACGCGTTGTGAAACGAAGGGTGGTGGGTCAATGGGAAAACATGACGTTCGCGTTTCACATTCCTGATTAGTCATTTCTGTTTGTCCTTGAAAGAATGTCTCTGGACTTTAGAGTATGGACGTGTAGTGTGGTTTGGGCTAAGAACAGCAGAAACACCCTGTCGATAACTAACGTATGTCGGTCTTTCCACTGCCAATAATGTATGTGGGTATTTTCTGGTCGGTGTCCTTTTGAGAAAAAAAATTTCTTAAATTAGTATTTGTCCCTGGGCTCGAGATAGCTCAGTGGATAAAACGCACAAACTTGCTGACCGGAAAGTTAGCGGTTCGAACCCACAGCTCGGCATTTTGGAAGCTTCCGTTTAGGCTTGAACGGCTTGACGGTAGCTCAGCTCCCGTGCTTCCTTCTGGTGCCATGGCAGCAAGGCATCGAAAGGGTATTACAGCTGAATGACTGTTATTTGATTGGTCGTGCATAACTTGTTGAAGACGAACCGTCCATCTAACCATCATTTCAAGTTTACTACACGGTAAATTCGGATGGATAAGTTACCTCACGTTCTTTGCACCCTTAGATACTAATTAACGTCGTTTTTGTAGTTCACACAGGCACTTCACATAATCTAATTACATGGCGAGCAAAGTAGAACTACAAGGATGGGTTGCCTAAGTGAGACGAATGTTGTAAAATTTAGAATTAGTTGGCATTAGCATTTTGATGAATCGCATGCCACATGAATGGGAGTTGAAGCCTTCTTATTGATAAGAGCAAGCAGAGGGATGCAAAAATTGAGTGAGTGGTTTATTCTACTCTACCTAAATCTAATTTGCATCTAAGTGATTCCACACAAATGAACTTTTTTCGACAAATACACTCACTTGCAAATCGATTCGGTTTTCACGAGAGACTCAACTGAATCTCTCGTCAATGATATTCTTGGTGACTACGCCTAACTGATGAGTCTGAAGCGGAAGTGCAAACCGGTCGTGGGCTGATGAAGAGTTTTCAGTAAACTTATGAGTAGTTTCCTTCATGAAAATATACTGCGATATCTCGAATATCGTGCCTACTGAAACATGAGGCGGTCTGTGTGCAGCACATTCAGTTGTAGAATATCAAAAAGAAGAGATTCAGTTGAGTCTCTCATGAAAACCAAACTGATCTGCAAATGAATGTATTTCTCGAAAACAGTCCAATTTGGGTTCAAGTAGAGCATAAGGTTGATGGAAACTCGATGACTGCGCCTACCTGATGAGCCTGAAGCGGAAGGGTAAAAACAGTCGTGGGCTATCGAAGATTTTTCAGCAACCTTGTGAGTAGTTTCCTTCATGAGAACTTTTTTCATGTTGTTAGCCTGCACATAAAATTAACTTAAAGTGGGGGAGACTACAGCAACCTCGAAGAACTCGTTGTGCTCTCCTGAAAAACGCTTTGCGGTTCCCTGAGCGTCGCGGGCCTATATTTCACAATCACTGGTCTGGTATGACGATTCAAGCTGCTTAATATGGAAGGACCAAAAGGCGAGTAGTAAGAATCGCTGAGAATCACTCAGTCGACCATAGGCGAACCGCAACGAAAGGGAGGTTGTAAACCCAAATCGTTGCTAACACCACCCTTTCACTAATGAAAACGGAACGAACCAACATCAGTGACAGCCAAAAGCAGTTATACTTTATCAGAGGGTCTAAGTTTCAGATAGTCGAACAAAAAACAGCTTAAAAGTCGGCCGACTATTGTTTCAATAGGGTCGCCAAAATATACAGCTTAGTTAAAAAAATGATCAGTTGCGCAGAGCGGTAAACGTTAAGGCTCAACGGCTTTCAGAAGCTTGTCAAAGCCGGGTCGAAAGGCCGGCGTACCCAGATAAAGCAAGTAGGGTATATAGATTTAAATTTTTACGCTCATGCTTGATAGTTTTACTGATAAAACTCTATTTACGAATATGGAGCAACTACCAATAAAGACCAGGCTTTGCTCATTGGTTGATGCTTAAGAACTGACTCGCCTGCTTTTTCCAATTGATCGATTTCAACGAACAGCCAAACAGCTAACATTCGAATGCCACTATCTGGTTCATTGGAGCCCACAAAAACTCTGGACATGATTCGAGTATAAGTGTGAAGCCATTCAACAGTCAGCCTTTTCATGCCTGCAAGTCAAACTAGCTCAGATCGAACAGCGCTGGTACCAAAACAAGTGAAGTTTATTGTCGTTCATCAGTAGTGGTTTATGTGACTGCTTACGAGGTGCAGTCTAAGTTAAACTCATTTAGAACCAACCTACATTCAGGTGGACGCTGGTAGTTCACAGATAACTCACACATTTGTGAGTTGCTCAAACGAAACGGCATTATGGGGAACTTGGTAACCAACTCAGTGGCCAAAAACTGCCTTCCACGCACCATTGCATAGATCCCCACTATTGTGGCTTGAAATGCAAAAAGTTCTACACTGTCTCCGATACGAATTTGTCTGTTATTGGTTCTCGTTGATAGAACATATTCTTAGCCTTTGTGATGCTGTCACCTGACATTCAACCGAAGTAAGCTTATTCCCATTCAGTCTACTGGTAGAGGGTTGGATAAAGGGTACTTCCAAGTGCTACACGAAATTTGTCCCATATCTGAAGCAGTCACATTCTGAAATACAGTTTTTCTCTGCTTATTTGGACTTTATGTAGTGCGCAAAATAACTATGAGACTACTCGATTTTGCGATAAATCCGTTGGTTTACAAGATTTACTCAGATTTATGCCTGTGCTCATTTTATTCATGAATATCTTACACAAAACCAGTGATTACTGGAAGGTGACATACGATGCACGAAATGAGTTTTATAATTAGTTCAAGGTAACTTTATATCAGCTGGACTCCATCCGAGTTAGTTGGATGCGTAACTTTTTCTGTTTACACCTAATTATCAAACCGATGACGTGCACAATCCCTTCAACTCCCTAATTGGTTAAACTATTGCTGCTGTTGTTCATTGATGACCACTTTCCTTCCGTTCGTTAACTGCCGCTGCAGCTGTCCTTCACAGTTTGAGTGAACTGAAACAACCTGATGAGTCCTATAGCTTGCTGAGTACCGTTCACTTTTTTCGCACAGCCCTTGAGCTAGGCTAGACACAACTCGCTGACGGAAGGCTATCGGGAGTTGCGTGGTTAAGGGTCAAGGGCCAGTGCGATTGAGCATTAGTCACAGGATGAAAGCACAAGATGAGCGAATGAAAGTACAGTGGCTTTATAACTGTTACACACCCTCGTTTGATTCTTCCTCTCCCGTAATGTATTTTATATTCCGAATTAGTTGGATTTTTTCTTGTCGGATAGGAAAACTACTTCCTTAGCTTGTAAACTGGCCGAGCTATTGCAGAGAGACTGATGTCTACGTGGTTGTTTCATGCAGCGTGGTTTGAGATCAGCCCTGTGCAATCTATTGTTGCCTGGCTTGTATCCAACACCAATATGTTGGATGGGGAGTTCCAAATAATGCTCATTTGACGTGCATATAAAATAGGATTTCATTCCTTTGTTGAAGTCAGTCGCACGAATGTATTTAGTCACAACCGTTCGCCTTGTGTGAATCAAGAGGAATAACTCGGTCACTTGTTATAGCTTTTTATGGAAGTCACTAAGGCCGATCGTCAACATGTCTTGTAAGTTTTAGAGAGAGAAACAGTGGAAAAGTGAAGGATGCCAGTCATTGTGTTGCCGTTCATTGCATGAGTCAGTGGATGTTCCACAAGCTGAGGTGGGATATGGAGATGTCTTCTGACAGAAATAAGCGGGCTTGCGGTTTTCGCGTTTCACAGTACAGACTTCGATAGTTTTGTAGTCCCCTTCATTTGGGACCAATGAAGACACTAAGGTGTGTGTGGCTCCAGTTAAGCTGAGTGGCCATGTTGTGTTTGGCTTTAGATGTGTAGGGAACCAATCCCGTGTTTCCGATGGCTCATCTTGTTCTGGCGTGGTAGGTAGGCCAACAGCGTCCGATGAAGAACAACACTGAGGAGCTTTTTCTCGTTGACGATGATTCTTGAACCAGTTGCTGACCTGAAATAAAGGATGGTCATTTGGGTTAGTGACAACCGACTGTCCAGAGAAGCTGTATGGCTCAAGGGGCGGGTAAGCATTTATAGTAGGATGATGAGAAAGTTCCCGTCAACAACGCACAGGCCTTCGTCTTGTAGTGGCAGTGTGCAGTAAGAAACAGGCTGTAATCAGCTCTGTCCAACAGGCCTTCGTCTTGTGGTGGCAGTGTGCAGTAAGAAACAGGCTGTAGGGCTAACGACAACAGCAATAATAACCACAGCAATGATATTATTTGTACTTGGTGAAACAATTTTAAAACACTGTACTTTTAGTTCTTTGTTACGTACTCGGACAACTCGGATTCTACCAATGATCGTTTTTCACCGCAATTGTCACATGTTTACCCTGACTGTTTTAGCGAACTAGGACAGTCCTCTCACGTGACATGACCTGTTGAACTTGTGCAAGTTTTGCCCTGACATTTATTCGTGAGATGTAACATGACGGGATTTACGGCTGAGATGCAATCGACACATCCATTTGGAAGACATTTGAACTCTGAGTTATTGATATTGAATGTGTACTGATAACAATGAACAGTACTATCAATATTACTATGATCACATTAGACTTATTCCGTCACCAAACTGAGTCGGCGATGAGTTTACCGCTCTTTGTAGCACGCCGTAGTGATAGAAGCACCACAGCGACGCAGATGATCATTGGGAGAAACCAGATCATCTGACTATCACCATGCTCCAACGGACAACAGCGACCCCCGTAGGATATGTGCTGATACCGTAAACCGAAAAGTGCATTCCCCTGACCAGGCGTTTAGCAGATGAGGGGGAAGAAATAGAATGCTAGTTATGGAGTGTAAAAACACGATCACATTTGGTGTTTTTTTGAAGCCGCCTGTCTGGCCTCGTTTCTTGTTACTCACCCCCACCTCCAAATCTTTGTGCAGACTTCTATCTTATTCGATTTTTGGTTTTTTTTTGTTACCATGTCTCTTTCATTCATAGCATGACTGGACAACAATGGTCAATCCTGGAGGGGTGAAACACCGGAGCCGAGTTTCGCTCTTGTTAGAGCTCATTGGTGGTGCATATCCTTGGCCTTGATGTGAACACACGTGATAATTTATTCGCGTTCAGCGTGTACTGGTGGGGGTAGTGACAACACGCTCAACTCGCATTCCAAGTATATGGACTTTCGATGAGCTTTAATAAGGGCGAAATTGAGGTCCAGTTCCTCTGAACTAGAACGGTTGCGCTGTTAGCGTGAATTCTACACTCTTCGACGGCCTACAACCGGTTCTGCTCTTCTTGGGGCCCACCAGGTAGGCGCTGCCTCCGAGTTGCTGTCCAGCTTATGTTCTACTTGGATCCCAATTGGATTGATTTCAACAAATACACTCATTCTCATGCCGATTTGGTTTTCACCGGAGACACCTGGGATTGACATAGGATTAGGGGAACTCGGTGACTGTACCTACCTCATGAGTCTCAGAAAGGGCCATACCGGTCGCGGGCGGTCGAAGGGTCTCTGAGTAGTGTGTTACGTCCATAAAATGCATTGCGACTTCTCGAATATTGTACCGACCGAAACATGAGGAGATCTGGTACATCACATTCAGCTGGGGAAGAACACCATTAACGAGAGTCAACCGGAATTCATATGAGTCTCCCGTGAAAACCCGACCCATGTGCAAATGAGTGTTCTTGTCGAAATATGTCCAACATGGGTTCAAGTGGAAAATCAGCGTGGCGAAAATAAGGGGACTGCGCCTACCTGATGAACCTGAAGTCGAAGGGCGAAACCGGTTATTAGATGCTGTCGAACATTATTCAACAATTGTATATGCAAATGATTGTATTTGTCGAAACCAGTTCAAGTAGAACATAAGGTTACTGGGCCTCAAGCAGGGCGAAACCGGCCCTAGGTGGTCGAAGCGTTTACAGCAACCTTGTGAGTGGTTTTTCTTAGGCAAACTGCGATATCTCCAATATCATACCAGCTGAAACATGAGGCGAACTTTGTACAGCACATTCAGTTGAAGAAGAACATCAGCTGCGATTTATATGTCTCCCACGAAAACCAAACTGGAATGCAAATGAGTGTACTTGTCGAAGAAGAGAGAATTGGGGTTCTACTGAAATTGTGGTACACAAAGCTGAGGATTCACAGTAAGAACGAAACAGATGAGAACCAGTTCCCGATCATTTAGTATGCACTGACCTTGCTCTGCGAAACTAAAGCCCTAAACAGTGAGCGTCAAAGGTATGTATTTTCATTGCTTTCAAAATGTGCAGCAGCTGGTCCTGAGACGGCCCAACTTGGTGGCCAAAACTTGTTGTGGCGGGTTACAATTCTGCAGCACGCTGGTACAGAAATTTCAAAAACCTTATGGTTAGTGTCATATCTGCTGATTCGCCAGTCTGTGGTATCTGCTGCTGAGCCGCTCAGTGCCCAGTGCCTGCAAAATAAGACTCACAGAAGGGAACACAACAGCTATATCCCGAACGAGCGAGTGCGAGAGCAAAAGTTACAACGGCCCCACGCTATTTAAAGGGGACTTTCTGACATTGATGTAGGCTATCTGATAGGCGGTAGTGAACACCCGTCAACATCGATTGTGCCCCTATGAAAAGCCTGAACGCTGATCACATTCGGTCGTGCTTCTGTGGTGTGCATGAGGACTCACTGGCTTTTGTTGAATTGATTGAACGATTGACTGGCCTGGACGCTTGCCGGCTTTCCTGTTGAGATTTTGATGGAGCAGTAGGTTTCGAGCGTTCTGAGGTTGCTTTTAGGAATCTGACCTTCCTGATAGTTAGTGTCTTATATCAAGAAAATATAAAGCCATATCTCGAGCGTTTTGCGATCCGAAACGTGAGATGACCCTTTTGCAGCACACTCAACCGGAGAATACCACAAGCAGGAGATTCGTTTGAGGGTGTGGTTAGCATCAAAGCGATTTGGAGCATTGGAGAGAGCGATTGGAGAGCATCTCACCAACGTTTTCGGTTTTTACACAGTTCACGCGCATTTTACCCATATTTACAATTTTATATACTCAGCAGTAATTCAACACCTTATGACCAAATCTGCTGATTGCTTCTTAATCGGGGTTACGGTTAGGGTAAACCATTTGTTGTCACTTTCACATCACTCTTGTGTGAACAGATGCTGAAGCGGGGAAGCTCTGGACCGTTCATAGGAGAGTGATTTGAGCGTGAATTCTATAAATCCCGCACGCACCTTGAACCCAGTTAAAAAAAGCCCTTAAGCAGGCTTCAAGCGTTCGTGACCCTACCTGGCTAGGAAGTTTTGATAAGCGGGTCAATCGATCGACACAACCAGGACAGTTTGTGGGTAGATGTTAGAGCCTTCGGACATAATCCAAGCATGGACACGCTCGCCTGTTCAAACACGACATTTCAGGTGCACTGTTGGAGTATTGGTAACATGCTTGCCTTGGGTGTCGGATGTCTGGGTTTCGACCCCCGACACGGTCGAGGATATCCTCTACTGATGAGCTCTAGTAGTAGGGGAACTAGATTCAAGTGCTTCCGTCTTTTGTTGAACCCAACTGAATAAGTGTGCCAAGGTGTGTTTCTAGGTAGGCTCTATTCGTGACGGTATAGCACAGTTTGTTTAAGAGAATGACACTGATTTTGTTTGTGGACTTCATATAGCTTGAGTTTTACAAAACGGCTGACTGGTGCCGCGTGAAATTTTTGAACCGCTGTGTTAACCGTTCATATATAGTTTAAGTCAGTTCTGCATCACTGTTTACTTATGAAAAAAGATTAGGTGATGAGACAGATAACCTCCTGATGTTTGCGAATTAATAAGAATCCACTTGAGGTTCACACTATGGCAATCTGTTTCTGGAAGGATGTTTTGGACGACATCTATGTGACCGTCTTTTAAGCTTGCAAAAGGAGCACAATGGTATATTCAGGTTTTTCCAACTAAAGTCAATCGCATCAGAAATACTTCGAAAACGAATAGGAAGGCGCATCGAGAGTTAGATACATCGTATCAGACAGGGACTGGTCGCATGGGCATACTGCTGAGTGAGGAGTGGACTAACAGAACAAAAAGGTGTCATATGATATGATGGTTTGATTGAGGGAAAGGTGTTGGAAAGGTGGAATAAATTAGGGGAACATTGGTGATGATGTCTGGAGTAGTAGATAATAGCCACGTTCTTTTAACCTAAGCCACTTCCTGATTTCTGTAAACCCAAATAAAACAATGGGTGGGACAGAAAACCAAGGTCAAACTTGTACATTTGGACTAAGCATGTCTGTTCAACCGCTTGCGTTGAACACAGAATACAACCCAGGGAGAAGCTTAGCCATTTCTACAGTCACTCCTGTCACAGTCAGGAATAGAATATCTAGCTGCCCCCAAACAGTGCCTTTGTGTGGAATTAGTTGGAAAGAATTCCACACCGCCTCTCTGAACGAGCTCTAACACAAGGTCAAACCTCCCAGAGAGTAGCAGTTTGATTGAACTTTCTGTTCTCGACCCGTGTTCTCTGTTCATCGCTGTGTTTCTCTATGCGCCTCATCATTTCGGGTTGAAAACCGTATCAGCACCCAAGCACAGTACCACGGCATACGTTATCTTGATTTTGTGCTAAAGGAAGTTTCGGCCAGGGAATCCACCCTACTGTGTACCACCACCTTGGCTGCGTACAAGACAACCTACTCACTAGGGGTCAGATAGTAGTGCAAATCGTGTTGAGATGGAGGTCGAACCACGAGACCCAGGTTGGCATGTTTCTTGTGTCTATCATCTGGTTACCAGTGATTTGGGATTGTCACAGCCTGGCCCGTGATCCTCATCCGACCTTCATACTCCATCCTTAAAGCCAGATGTGGCGTGCTTTTGCGGTTGGTATGCACAATCAGATACCACCATTCCCAAATACATCTTATTCTGATCCATAACGAGGTTTGTTTTACTGTTCATCAGGGATCTACGGATGTCTGTAGAGCAGTGTACTAATGCAACACTTTTCTCACATGGTGCATGCAGCTCGCAAACTCAGGCAGATTAATTCGCATGCATTGTCTGCTGTGTCTTGTTTTGGTCGTTGCTTCAACAAAACACAAAGTCTAACTAACCGCTTCAATTTCTATCCAAAAAAGAGGTCAACAAAACAATATCTTATTCAGAGAGCCATACGAAGGGCGCCGTTGTAGCACCACCTTGAAGCTAGCACCTTAGTACGTCGGCGTTTTTCTGACTACTGACAAATCAACAGTAGGAAAAAACGGTGTTCAACTGCAGTCGGCTTGTTTCAAATGTCTACCCGTTCTCGAGAAATGCACTCATTTGCAAATCAATTTTGTTTTTACGGGAGACTCAAATGAATCTCTCGTTTATGATGTTCTTCAACTGACAGACACACAGACCGCCTCATGTTTCAGTTGGTACGATATTCGAGGTATCTCGGCATATTTTCATAAAGGAAACTACTCATTAGAAGGCATAAGCATCGACAGTAGTGGAGAGAGGGGACTTCCAGAAGTAGAGTAAGATAAGAATTGGGGTATTCTATCTTTGAAGAATAACTTGATAACAATTTTGGCTCAAGTAGGACTTGTTTCTGTTCGATAGGGTCCTTAGTCCTCACGAGTCGTCATTGTAAGGTGTTATCAATGCGGAAGAATGTTCTAATATCATGATTTCGAAATCTTTCGAATGGCTTCTAAAATGTCATTTCAGTGGGATATTTCCAAGGCGACCACCGGGTTTTCGTTCCCCTACCTCACCGTTCCGAGTTGGGTTCTCTCCAGCTATTGGGCGATCAATTTTATAGAGTATCTATTTTGCCGTAATACTCTACTGAATCGCTACTACTAAGCAGGCAGAACGGTCTTTGATCACACGACAAAATGTGTTGCGGTGGCAACAATTAAAGACCCATTTCCACCACGCGCCAAATCCAACGTTCCCTACTGAATCAGACGTCTACCTAGGTAGAATGGAATGGCAATTAGACTGAGGGTGGAGGGGAACTTGCCGTTGGGGTTACGACAGGAGTTAGATGCATCAGTTACATCAGTGCAACATCAAAGTCAAAAAGGACCATAGACTACATTGTCGACCTTGGCAACTGCATGATTGAGAGCCAGCATCACAACGATCCAGCGACTGCATTTGGATATCGTGTTCACCGCAGAAACTAGAAGAGTTTTGGAGTTTGATGAGGCCATTGCTATTCGTAACTGGAAGCCGGATTTGTGTAGGCGGGAATAGCTTTTTCGGCGCATGAGAGCTATCGTGGTAACCTGCGAGCCTTGGATGTTTTTCTTTTAGTGTATTTATTATCGTAATGTTAGACAGCAAAATAGATCCGGACCATCGTGAAAAACTGCGCTGCTTTCTTTTATTATGAAAAGTGTTTCAAAAAAGCTGTTTTTTAGTTGACAGGTCCTCCATTAAAGAAAACCTTCATCAGTCGGTAGAATATTTGTTCAAAGCGTGGGGTGGACTGGTGTGTACTCAAGCTCAGAAGAGTGCATCGACGGTGTTTGCACCCAGCTTTTGGGGTGGTAGCTAAGAGCATATGGGCCCACAACGTTTAGATTGTAGCGTTATTGCAAAACATGCCAGCTCATGCACTCATTTGAATTTATTATGGAGCACAGCTGATTGGACCGTCTGCCACCACATGACTAATCACGTGGCAGGCTAGACTGGTTTCCTAGACTTGATGTCCGAACTAGGGCTTAGTAGATCTGTCATGAATGATTGCATGCTGAATTGGATTGATGGAGATAATAGAAACAGAACACTCTATTGCTGCATACCTGAGTACAGGACAGTCCTGTAGCCTTAGCCAACGCAAACTTCTCTTCCGGATTAGGGTACTTGTTTTCGAGAAAGTACTGTTGTAGAATATGCCGAACACTCTGTTTGAAGCAGTAAACAGTCTCTTCCCCATCCCAAATGGTCCTCGGCAACGGATGACGTCGACGAAGTCTGTATTTTTCCACAGCACCCAACTTTTTGCCTCTTCTGCGTTCAGTTTGAGCATAGTGCGTTTGATACCACAGTTGTTGCAGTAGAGGTTGATGCCATGTGCTGAACTGAATGTGTCTGAGAATGTGAAGGACGGTTTCGTAGCTGGAATTTTCGAAAGCCACAAAACACACAGCTTTCAGGATTGACTGCTCAGCCGGAGTGGGTTCGTCATGGTTGTCGGAGGCCGAAAGAAATGGCCAATCAACTGGAAAGGACTGTAGGAGCTGTTCCAGTTTCAGCATGTTGCTTTCTCGAAAAAGAACCTCGCAGATACAGGCAACCTGATCCATTGGAACAAAATGATGGTGGGGAGATCAACACTGATGCCAATTTATAATTCTATCTCTAAAAATAGGTTTATGAGAGGGCGGTCTTAGAGTCACAACTGTTTATCTGTATACTTCTTCGTATCTAACCATAAAAGGTCTCTGTTCAATACCTAGAGCCAGCTTTGCACACCGGAGTCCCTGGACCAAATGATCAAATTCTCTTGTAAGCCTATAAATGCTGTATCCCGGAGACATGATTTTCAAAGCCTTTAAGGGTAATTTATAGTAAGCTATTCCGCCCGCTGAACCGTCCTTTTACTGCCTAGAATGAATAAGCATACTTTAGTCTACCAAACGAAGCATCCCATCAGTCTGTGTCTACCGGATATCTTGGGAACCAAAAGCCGGCTTATGTGCTTAAGATGCTCCCACCCACTAAGTGATTAAAATCCGTTGGTTTTGCACACCAGCCGACCGGATCGCCTTATCCAAACAGGGATTTCCTAACACTTGAAGCAACCAACGTCGTACAAGAAGTGTAAAATTGCAAAATTCACCGTATAAGCATATATATTAGGGCAGTTCATTCTCACTGGGTTTCAAGCGAACTTTCAGCATTATTTCAGGGCTAGGGTCTAGACGTCTAAACGTAAAAATGTACACAAGTTGCCCGTGAACTCTTCTAGATAAAATATGAGTCGACGAATTCTTCTCATATGTCCAGATCCGCATAACCAATTAGATTTCACATCGAAAGCGTGAGTTCAAAATACTTCAGGGGTTGGTTCGTGTCTAATTGATTCAACCGCGTTGGTACCGATTGAAACATGATGCGGCCTGGAGCAGCACATTCACTTGCTTAGAAACATTGTTCAGCTGTTGCACCCTTTCGGTGCCTAACTGCCATGCTACCCGAAGGTTACACGAGGGCTGGGATACTGTCAGGTTGCCCACGCCTGGACAGGAGAAGTCGAGAAGCAGAGGTCGGGTTCGAACCACAGACCTTCCGGTCAGTAAACTTGCGCTCTAACCACTTGAGCCATCTCGCTCCCCTTAGAAACATCACAAACGAGGGATCCAGGAGTGTCTCTCGCAAATCCAAGTATGTTTGCAACTGAGTGTGTTTCGCTAAATTCCGTGCGATTTGGATTCAAGTAGAACATAAGGTTGGCGGAAACTTGGGGACTGCGCATACCTGATGAGCCTGAAGTGGAAGGGCGAAACCGGTCGTGGCCTGTCGAAGAATTTTCAGCAACCTTATGAATGGTGTATTACGTCTTAATCAACTTACTTTTTCACAGTTCTCTTTCTTCTATTACGACCTTGGAGTGTACATTAACAGTCTTGGTGGTAGCCATGATAACAAAAGACCAGCAGTTATCACCATGATGGGGTGATTAGTGTCCATTTTATTATCACACCTTGAGCCCACCCCTCAATTTGTAGTCCAGATGGCCACCGTAGCAACAGAAAATTGTTGTCAGCGTGACGTTGAATCGTAAAAGCACCCTGCGCAAGTTGATGGTGCAACCCCACCCTCACCTAAACATCAGTTGTTAAGTCTTAATCACTTACTTTTTCACAGTTCTCTTTCTTCTATTACGACCTTGGAGTGTACATTAACAGTCTTGGTGGTAGCCATGATAACAAAAGACCAGCAGTTATCACCATGATGGGGTGATTAGTGTCCATTTTTATTATCACACCTTGAGCCCACCCCTCAATTTGTAGTCCAGATGGCCACCGTAGCAACAGAAAATTGTTGTCAGCGTGACGTTGAATCGTAAAAGCACCCTGCGCAAGTTGATGGTGCAACCCCACCCTCACCTAAACATCAGTTGTTAATGGTTTTTCGCACATCTCTCTGACTCACGCCAAGTTGTTTGAACGGGCGATCTTCAATCAGTTTGTTGGTCGAAACACACTGTCACAAGGTAGTAGCTAAAAACGGCGGTCACCCACCTTCCATATTCATCACCAAAATCAAATGTGACAACCAAATGCGCTCGTCGTTGAATAAGCTAAAATGACAGTTCGACATTGGGACAAACGTAAAAGTTGTCTCTGATTGGACGATGCGCGGTCGATTATGCCTTGCCCTGTCTCAAATAAACAACGAAACGCAAGGGTTTGTTGTAAACTTCGGGTGATCTAATTTCCTTTCCCATTTACTCGAAAATATAAAGAGCAGGATGGATTTGTGATGGACTACTCATAAGGTTGCTGAAAATTCGTCAACAGGCCACGACCGGTTTCGCCCTTCCGCTTCACTCTCATCAGATAGGCGCAGTCCCCGAGTTTCCGTCAACCTTATGATCTACTTGAACCCAAATTGCACTGTTTTCGAGAAATACACTCATCTGCAAATCGATTTGATCCTTTCGAGAGACTCACCCGGAACCCAGCTGAATCTCTCGTTTATGATGTTCTCAGGCAACTGAATGTGCTGCACCAGGCCGCCTCATGTTTCAGTCGCTACGATATTCGAGATATGGTGACACATGTATATTCGTGACTTGGGCTGTCTGAGGTTTCCCACCGATGACCGTCGCAACACGAATAGCATTTTGAGGAACGGCCAAAGCGTTTGAACTTTTCCTGCCCAACCATAGAAGGGAGTGAGATTGTCCTATCTTACTGCAACAAACTTCGCTTAATATTACTTTGCAAATGACTGATAGTTCCAACTCCGGAAAATGTTCTATCTAAGCTATTTGATTACTTATCTCATTGGTTTTCCGTGGATCAACGACGGAATAACTTCAAATGGTTGCATTTTACCCGTTCGGGAAATAATCCCCAGTTCCTTTTCTGTGGCTAGCTGCAATGCTGTCCGAAAATAAAGATGCGGGGCTGAGATACTGTCCTGTTAGCCAAGTCTAGACAAGAGCAGTCGATATGTTAGGGCTGGGTTCTAATCACTGACCTTCGTGTCGGTATGCTCGCACCTTAAGCACTTCGAGCTACACTCCGTCGAGTGGCGCCATTTTAATAAAGAATGCACAGCGTTGCTAAAATACGGTTTCCGTAGGTATGGTAAGGCACTTGAAGTTGAAAGTAAAACAAGTTTTCAAGGGTCTGAAATATGCAGTCCGTTGTGTTTAAATAACGGGCTATCAGTGGGCCTTCATCTCGTTTTGTGGCAAGTTGAGAGTTGCTCTGGTTAGATCACAATCACCTCCGCTATTGCGAGAAGTTCCTGAAGGATGCCCCAAAGGACAGAGCGCCACTTTGTGAATTATCAGTGCTGGTCTGCTTATTCGTTCCCCAATGCTTTGCCACCGACGTAGATCGTAGTGATCTTTGCTGTCTCCAGGGATCCATTACCCAAGATCGAAACCGGACGGACACATGACGAGTGAGACGCTGCTTGTGTAATCCGGACAAAGAGCTCGGCATAGCGCTGTATAGTGCATCTTCAAGTCACACTGACTTTGCCCTCCAAAGCGTACTCAGAAAAACAGAAACGAAGATAGTTCGAACATTCTAATCCTACTTTGTCCTTTTTTCGACCAATCATCCCTCTACTGACGATTCTAGCTTTTAACTGATAAACGCTCAATGTGGAACCATTATTTAGGCGCAATAGACTAGAGACATTTAAAATCTTGCTTATCGCTGCCTGTTAAAACCATACGTTTTCAACTCTGTGTTCATAATTACAGTTGTTCTATTGTTCAGTAAGAATGCCTGTCCTGAAAAGAGGTAATCTGGTCCATAACTGTTCGGATACAGTTAATTAGTCCCACTGGCATTTCTGCGACACTACTAATACGCAGAGCAATCAGTCCAGCCGGAACGGAAGACAGCATTATATATATATATTTTTTTTGAAAAAAACGTCAAGAACACCCGCTTGCAAAATTTTTGTTTTTGCTGCATTCGAGAGAATCCTGCATTAGCGACAGAGAACCGGCACGCGAAGAAATTTTCCACGGCAAATGCCAATGCATTTTTGTTTGAAAATTAGGTTTTGAACTGAAATCATCAAGTCCTAAGCCCTAACATCCTTTCACATGGCTACAGAGAAGATTTTGTGTTGGTGTCAGCCGATCTAAGTTGATATTCAGGCACACTCGCCCAGGTGTCCCTGTCAGTTCCTAGATTAGCAGATATAGCTAGGTTTATTCGCATTAAGGTCAAGCTATCAAGATTCTGTCAGTGAATTCTTGTCAGAAGTGAACAAAATCATAGAAAGCAGGTTTCAGGCATCCGTGGTTCTATCTGACTAAAAAGTCCTGACAGGCGGGGCAATCGACTGACACAACCAGGACAGTTACTGGGCTGTCGTTCCAGGCATAGGGCAAATCAATGACATCGTTGAAGGCTGAACAACATCACCTGTTCAAAGGTGTTGATTCGGGTGTCTCCAGCTTGCGGTGATGGAGTAGTGGTAACACGCCCGCTTCACATGTCAGATGCCCGGAGTTCGAACTCTGACACTGTGAACGATATTCACTGCTGATGCTCTCTGACGACAGCGAATCCTGGGTTCAGTGATTCCGCCCTTTTGGTTGCATCAGGACAGGGGTAGGACTGTTCAAACGGTATTGATTTGAAAGCGAATCCTACTGATCCTGAAACCAACTTATATCAAGCCACAAAAAGGCTGCACAAAGTATCCGTAAAAAAGTATACTGTAAGAGAAATTCCCTCGTGAAATTTCATTCCAATGGTTTCATTGATTGTGAGGCCGCGAACTTGGTTTGTACTGACAGACTTTTGCATAGAAATGTACGGTTAGATCCGTGTGTAAAAGCCCTGTTGTCTCAATGTTCGCTTCTGTCACTAAGAGCTTAACAAGAACAAGTTGATGTATAAAAATGAATATTCAAGAACCGAAAAATGATGTACAAGGAGGACGTAAGTTTAGTTTGAGGTCTTGCCTCAGGCTACAAGACGTTTTGAAGTGAACCAAGAAAACTGGCAATTGAACAGTAAATGAAATAAGAGTGGGAACATTAAAAAAATGAACAAGATTAGAAAAAGCACTGCGAGACACCCAGCCTGGCGGAGTTTTGTGCTGCAAAGGATAGTTTTCTAACATTGATTTGATAGATGCAGACAATAGGATGTAGGAAACTCAACTACGTCCGTACTTCTAGCTGTTGTCATCAGGATATCCATTTTAACAGTGATCAGGGGACACTGATAAACACAGATTGGCAGTGAGGAAAGTGTTTTACCTGGGAGTTGAACTGAAGTTTAGTTTAGGCTGTCAGAAGTTTATCTGGTTATCTAAACTGAAGAAGATCGGACTCTGAAGAAGAAAGCCGAACAATGTGTGTGTGATGGGTTTTGTATGGCGAGCAGCCCGCTGAGAAGGCAAGATGGTGGAATGGTATCTGGGATTACACAAGTGTTACGGAGAAAAGGAGACCATGGCTGTCTTCCTTGTTTCATATACTATGAGTGAAACAGAAAATAATACTTGCCAGGTGGGGAACATGAAAAGAACACCTGGTAGATGACAGTTTACTCAGCAGGATATCGGTAGCTACAAATCTAAAAGTGAGCGAGAATCAACACAAAACGCGTTGCCTTTCTTGAGATAGAGCAATCTCCTTCACTAGATAAGCTATGGCGTCTAAGTGGCTGCAGTTGTTTCTTACAGAAAACGCGAGCTTTGATGAAATGTCAAAATAGCTTGTTGGTCATGAGTCTAGTGGTAACTAGAGAGAGGACGGTCGGAAGATGTTAACCCTCAGCCCTGGGGACATGTGAGATGCAGATAATCCTACACCTTTCGGTTGTAAATGAAGCACATCATTATCATCATCATCGTCATCAACATCATCATCATCATCGCCATCGTCATCATCACCATCGTCATCATCATGGTTGGTTGACCAAGTATTGCAGGTGTGGAAGTTTAAAACTCTTAAGCCAAGGTTCCTTATGTTAACTGCTATGATGAAAAGGCCATCATCGGTACTGAGTACAAAGTTGGAACGAGATTTTTTCGAAAGTTCACAGGTTATGTCGATGGATGAGGAATGGAGCTCAAGACAACAGAAAGGCATTCAAAAATAAAAACAAGCTGGTTAAATCGAAGGCCAATCAGAGTGCACGAACGCTAGGGACCGTCGTCGTGATTTTCCGCTCTCTTCACGTGACCAAACGTAGGCCTTTGAAAGCATAAAACATTTACCGGCTCTAAAACAGAGTCGATGCGTTGCTTTGACGGTGGGACATATCAGCAGGATCACCTCAAGGTAATGAAGCTCACAGAAAACTGACACCAGGCTGAGAGATAGGATAATTAGGACGGGTCTCTCTAATATAGGCACCCATGATAACCCTAAATGGTTCAGTCAAACAAAGGTTTCAGTTTATTTTCTCAAAAACTGGAAACATACGAACGATTGACTTCAATCTTTTGTGAACAGCAATTAAGATGACTTCATCGACACAAAATACGAGCGTTGTTACTACCATAGCTAGGCAAGACCACGACAAAGCGGACAGTAATCCGAGTTGAAGTGGTCGATTAAAAGATGTGGTTGGCATTCAGTAGCGGGTCAGTAATTTTAAAACACTAGTTTTTAGGAGCGGTAGGATTGCAGAATATCTCCAGTGAAGTCATCAAATGGGAGAGCCCACCAGATGTGTGTTCGAATCGCCGCAGGAAAGTGTAAAAGAACCCCACGTGGATACCAACGGCGAACAGTCAGTGGGCTTTTTGGAGGAATAATTGAGGTTGGGACTCCATATTGGTTCGGTTATGGGTAGGAGTAAGTTCAAAAATATAGCGGCATCAAGTATGGAATCACCGATCAGTATCTGGTATTGTCTGCGTTATTAGAGCTAGTTATCTGTAACTATCCGAACTCTTGGGGTGCTTTTTCTTGATAAAACGTCAAACATGAGAAGCGTGAGAATCGACCAAGTGGTAACTGTGATGAGTCTGGCCGCTAAACAATAGGACCATTGCTTTTATTCTGTTGTACTGTCGTAGTAAATCAATCTTCTGCAAGACATCAGTCATTTTCTCGATTGTTGCTGTACTTTTGAAGGTCATTCCACCTTACCATCACACATCCAACATAAACCAATTTTTACGCAGGGCAAACAGTGAACGCCATAATCTATCATGTGACACCCTTGCGTGCTAGCCGCAACTCGCTTACCAGCGACTTACGGTAAGTAGTGTACAGTGATAAATTTATTTACCGGTTATCTCCCGATTTCTTAACTCATTATGAAGAGGAAGATGGAACTTGAATCAGCGTATAATGTTCGAATAAAATCTGTCTAGAGGTAAGCACAACGAAACACCTGGTGGATGAGGGGGTTGAGCACGGTTGTATGAGCTGAGGATCTGTGGTAAATGATTGTTGGTCGTTTCTTCGTTGACCTGGACAATTTGACTGCAAACATTTCATCGCCAATCAAATTGTCCAGCTTGGTGAAAAAATTAAAACCGTCCAGCTGCAACACCCTTCGGTGCCTAGCTGCCATGCCACCTGAAGGAAGCACGAGGGCTGGGATACTGTCAGGTTGCCCAAGCCTAGACAGGGGAAGTCGAGTGGCAGAGGTCGGGTTCGAACCACGGACTATCCAGTCAGTAAATTCGAGCTATAACCACTTGAGCCTTCTCGCCCCTCCAGCTTGGTGAACGAACCAACAATCATCTATGCCAAACCTGAGCTACCGACATTTTTCACAATAGCAAACTGAGGTAGCATTATGTTGAATCGAATTATTTCCCAAATAAGACTTGCTCACAAGTTTTCCTACTGTTTCCGAAGCATTTATTCACTCCGATGTTTTGATGCACGCTACAAAGGGGAGTTTTATGGTACTTAACGGTAGCGTGCTGTCAGATGACAATGAAATACTGTAAACTCACCCGATTGTTTCTAAAGCCCAGATAGTCATTGTTCCATTGCAGGAAACAAAGCTTGGCAACAGTAAACGAAACCAAACAATATCAGGTCGATGACCCAATTTACGACTGATCTGGGGCAAAAGACAACGGTGAGGACAGTAAATTCCTTCCTCATTATTATTGCCTGTGGAAGTCTGCCAACTGTTGGCCACTCTGCAGCATTCTGACGCCTGTTATATTCCTGCAGTTATAGCCGACAACTGAGGGACTCACATGTCCAATCAAATCAAGGGAACAATGTACACAGTTCTGCCTCTCATCTTACGTGGCCCCCCTAATTCATTAACTGATTCATCCGTCCATATGAACCTTACCGTGATCCCCCCGAAGCGGTCTCTTCAGGATGGGAACGTTCCTATCCCGGGGGATCAGGCGATTCGTTCATCTCATATAAAAACTAAACTGGTCATTTTCGTGGGGGAAACTACTCACAAGGTTGCTGAAAACTCTTCGACAGCCCACGACCTGTTTCGCCCTTCCGCTTGAGGTTCATCAGGTAGGCGAAGTCCGCGAGTTTCCGTCAACCTTATGTTCTAGTTGAACCCAAACGGGACTGTTTTCGAGAACAAGACTCATTTGCAAATCAATTTGGTTTTCATGATAGACCCAACTGAATCTCTCGTTTATGATATTCTATTCAGTTGAGTCTTTCGTGAAAACCAAATTGATTTTCAAATGAGTGTATTTCTCGTGAACTGATCTTGATTTGAAATTTAAAGCAAAATCTGTTATCTGTATTTGGGAGTCGAAAGATGCTCTGCGTGTATCAGTCTGTTTGTTACGTACTTACTTGTTTCACAGTGGACAATTGACTTAGGTGGTGCTTGGGGTAAATATTTATCTTTTCCAGCAAACTCGTTAATCTCGCAAAATTTTCTGAACACGTATACACTCTGTTGTCTTCAACTAGTTCACGCCGAGGAAATCGTGCATGGTATACGGTTAAACAGAAATTGTCGAATATAAGTGTTGTCACGAACGAACGTTCTGGTTAATACAGGTCGAGGGATTACAAAACTGGGGACGAACGAGCCATACCATTAAAATAAGAATAAATAATCTGTGGGCGAAAGTGCGAAAACTGAGCTGCCAGTGGTCACGTGAGCTGACCAGTGAGGGGTTAAAGCACGTACGAACACTTTCTGACTGCATAGAATTGGGTTGCGTGAGCGAATCGTGATTGCCTCAGTGGTGATCAGACATTGTTGTTGAACGAATCTTGATGGGTAGATAGGCTCTTGGTGCAGTATTAGCCAGGTAAGTGACCACTGCGCTAGTAAGAGACCTCGATTTGGTAGTGCTCGATTATTTTCTTGTATAAGTGCCTTTTGGTGAATCATATGTTTGCGCTGTACAACAGCTGGTGAGAGAGTAGATTACCATAATTTGATCGTGGACTGACAGTCTATCTTTGAGATGTGGGGGCCATCAGCTGAGTAGTTGTGATCCAGACTTTGAATGAAATTGCCTGAAAGGTTTTCCGAAGTATCGAAATACACTCATTTGCAAACCAGTTTGGTCTTTTGAGGGACTTAACTGGGACCCAGCTAAATCTCTCATTCATGATGTTTTTAAGCAATTTAATGTGCTGCATCAGGCCACCTCATGTTTAATTTGTTACGATATTCGAAATATCGCAATACATGTATAAACGTAATGCATTACTCACAAGGGTGCTGAGAATTTTTCGACAGCCCACAACCGGTTTTGCCCTTTCGCTTCAGGCTCATCAGATAGGCGCAGTCCCCGAGTTTTCGTCAACCGTATGTTCCACTTGAACCTAAACTGGACTGGTTTTGATAAATACAATCGTTTGCATATAAATTTGCGGGTGACTCATATGAATCACGGCTGACTTTCGCTTATGATGCTCTTCTCCAGCTGAATGTGCTGTACCAGGTCTCCTCATGTTTCGGTTGGTGCAATATTCTGGACTGCTTACATGTGAGTATTCATTCTAAGCTGGACTTAACAGGAGAATGGTGTTCACTCTGTCGGCCACAGAGGCCTGATCATAGCTGTAAGCTGGTACCACAGCACGTTCAGGAGGATGCGTAACGTGTTCCTTGTGCAGTACTTTCAATTGAGGAGTATTACAAATGAGAATGAATTCAGTTGAGCCTCATGTTGACATCAACGTAGTTCGCAAATGAGTGCATTTCGCTAATTACTCTATTTTCCTGCCCGGTAGTGTGCGTTTTTCAGATTAAAGTATCACGGCTTCATCGAACAGATTTTGTATGTTAAGGTGCGTGAACATAGCAAGCAAACACGTTTTCGGCGTTATGACACTTGGTTTTTTTTATTACAGACATGTTTCCGAGAATTAAAACAGCTCGAAGACAGCCCATAGCGGCAGGTCAAGCCATCTTCGAAATCAAGTGAGAATACGGACGGCACACTCCAATCTCGTCCTTATTCCTAAGGGCTGTTTTTTATTGTTGGCCTCCCAAAACGATGAACTAAATGCGTTGATGCTCTCATGGTCTACGAAATTGAAAGGGTTCGCCTTCAGCCTTCCTTGTCCGAATGGTGCCAAACTTCACCAGGTCACCTTGATGACAAGCACGGGATGATTCTTTGTCAAATCAAATTGCCAACTGCAACTAATATCAAATGAACTCAATCCAGAAGATAGATATTAGGGTGGCAGGATATGACAAAAAGAACGTTTCCGGTAGCACAATGCAGCTATGTTGTCAAAACAAAGACAATTGGAAAAAGACCATTCGAATGCAGCGAAACAGAGTATTTGAAGCGAGGTTAAACGACCTAATGAACACAACGTAACAGTTTAGAAGTTGACGCGAGGTAATTGCCAATAACTCGAGGTAATAATTAGATGACCAGACCTGGTGGCTGTGACCGTCTTGGTCCAACACGCACGTTACAAAAAGGAATCCCACAAGTGAAGTGCACTGGCCCAGATTTGTCCCCTACTTCTTATGCAAAACAGTTGGTGCCACAAATACTGCCGACCTACTATTCTGGCACATCATCGGGCCTGTTATGTGGGACAATCTTGGCTTGATCGAGAAATTTACCCACTGTGTGAGCGAAACACCAGTCAGTGATGCACGTCGAAGTTATACTAAGCACAGTGGATATTGAAGATAATATGCGGTATGAAACGATGAATCGACTACTCATTTAAGTCCTGATCATTTCCGTAAAAAACGTGTTTGTTTGTGATTCCCAGTCAAGCTCAAATATATCGACCAGCATTCACTTCTTTGTAAGGAGCTGGGTTACAGTGGGTCGATAACCACTATGGATATTCACAGGATTTCACTAATCTGTTCCAACAATCAAATATCTTGGAAATGCGACCTCGATGACGCGAGAAATTCCCGCATATAACTATCAATTTAGTACCACGATGCGGAATGAGGTCGACATGGAAAATAGCGTTCATCCATTGGACGATAAAAAGATCTCTATCGGCGAGAAACTTTGGTAAAAACAAGAGAAAGAGATCAAACGTTTGATAGGCTTGCTGTGGGTGGGCTTGTCGCATTCACCCCTTCTCAATCACGTATTGTAGAGATGAATCTAACATCTCATCATATCACAAAAAGGGAAGCGAAGTAGACTATATGCCAAAGTGTTTCTTAAATTTCCAATAAGTGAGTGAACTCAGTAACACTCAATTTATCATCCAAACGCTAAAGTTCCAGCAGCAATCGGAAGTCTGTAGCAAGCTCTGAGATTTGAGTATTCTCGCCCCTCCTCCCGAATACTTGGCGATCAACTTCCTGTATATACTCATACAGAGTTACTGTGGTAACAAAACCTGTCTAGGAAAAGTTGTCTTTTTTTATTGATTGGCAAGAACAGATAGATTCATTCCCACGGAATATAATCGGAAAAACAAGAAAAGACCTGATACACTCATTTGAAAACTAACTAGGTTGTGACAAGAGTCATTTAGTTGTAGCACCCTTTCGGGGCCCAACTGTCATGCCACCAGAAGCAAGCGCAAGGGTTGGGATACTGTCAACTTGTCTACGCCTAGAGAGGGGAAGTCGAGAGGCAAAGGTTAGGTTCGAACCACGGACCTTTTGATCAGTAAATTTGCGCTCTAGCCAATGAGCCATCTCGCCGTCTGTGGTAACAAGACACTCAACTGAATCCCAGCCGAGTCACCCATTTATGGTATTCTCCAGCTGAAGATGCTGTGCGAAGGCCACCTGATTTTTCAGTTGATACGATATTCGAGATATCGAAGTATATCTTCTTGGTCAACATGCTAATCGCAAGGCTACTGCTCGACAGCCCACGACCGGTTTCACCCTTCTTTGAGCTCATCAGATAAGGATATTGTTTTTCGTTATCGAGCCTGCGTCTGATATGCAATAATCTTAGAGGAGCCTGGGGAGCGGTTTAACTCTTTTGGAAATTTGGGTCGTCGTGCATTCTTTCTTGCTAGTTATAATCACATAACGCATTAGGACAGTCCGATGCAAGAGTCATTGTGCCTAAGTTGTCATCACAGACTGGGTTCGTTTAGAGTTGATTAAAAGGGTGAGCGTTTTAGCTATTATTTACCGGGCTTCGAACCCGCGACCTTGTCGGAGAAAATTCATTTGGCTTCGCAGTTTCAGACTCACTTAAAGTCTGAGTGCGGTTCAAATGTGTGATCCCTGGGGTGACCAGCCATTGACTTAACCAGACGAACTGAAATATATCCATAGATGGATTTGGAATACTCCTTCGGGTAAAGTAATTTTCTTGGGTATCTGTTCAGAAGTTTCTAACAAGCACATCTTTAATTTCAAAAGAGTCCACACACAACTGTTCACCTGACATGTGGTTTGGTAGTTGTTGACTATTCGAACATTTATGTACTGACTGACTTGGATCTTCTAATGAATTTATAGGACCGTGAAGATGAAATATAGAAAAGACTTCCCTCACTCAAGTGGGCGTTTTCTAAAAAGACCCGACAACCAGTGAAGTGTTCATGTAGCAATTCAGTGAACCTCTGCGATGGTCTACGAGCTTGGAACTTGAGTGGGGAAAGTGTGAACGGATCCTGGAAAGCACAGTCATACAGGTCTTTTCGCCCAATGCCTTTCGGATGGAGCTCTATCTTGAAACTGCTAATCAACAACTTCCTGTTGGTCGATTTGATGAATCCCAGTGAGGAAAACAGTTTATCTGGATCTGAGCAGCTTTTTGTAATTTGAACAATAGCTCAAACCACATTCTTGGTCAAACAATGAGACTGGTAATTCGTTCAGTCATAGCTCCCTTCCGGTGCCTAGCTGTTACGCCACCCGAAGGAAACACTATGGATGAAATACTGCTAGGTTGCCAAAGCCTAGACGGAGGAAGTCGAGAAGCAGAGGTCGGGTTCGAACCACGAACCTTCCGGTCAGTATACTGGCGTTCCAACCACTTGGGCTCTAACCATCTCGCCCCTCAACTATATGGATCGGAATAGCCCACTGGTACCCTAACCTAGGTGTGTAATCCTCACTAGGACCAGGATGCACCGGCCTGATTCTGGAATATAGCGACACCTGGTTATTAAGAGGGGCGCACGCTGTACGGTGCGCATACTGTGTTACAGGTTTTATACTGCACTAAAAATGCCATGGTGCCTATTTGAAAAAGTGACACCCAACTTTACAGAGAATATTGCTTACTTGTTCCAAAGTCATTAGGAAACCTTGATGATGATAGGTTTTGTGTAAATCCATGAGGATTTGACAGAATCTGGGGACGACGCTGCAAGTTGTACCGGATATATCCAGTTATTTTGGTTTTACTACCAACAGTGGCCTGGTGATGCTATGTCGCTGATAGTGTTGAATGAAGCATTAGTGTTTCACTTAGAGAGAGAGAGGGGGGGGGGGGGTGAACAGTCTGTTTTTCCGCCCGATGGGCGGAGTTTGGCGCGGAACTGTTTTGACCAGAGATTTGTCTGTCTTGATGGCTGACCAATCATCTGACGACGGGAATGTCAAACACTTCAACAGGGAGGTGGAAAACAGCAGGCAGTCCAAAATGTAACACTCCTCCCTCGTAAACACCAGGGTGTTATCCATCAAACAGCGACGCTGCTCCGAAGGACAATCATAGTCGAATCCCAAGCTCCTGAAAATTGGTCAGATCCGACAGTATTTGCTGCCGTCACGAGTTTTTCGTGAAGAGAAAATATGTCATTCATTTTAATGTTCGCTCACACCAAGACATCAGGTTCTCGTCTTTTACCTTTGGATTTTTTGTTTCCAGGTATATTTACAACATATTCTAATCGATAGACGCCATACTACCATGGAACACCTGCATAGGCGGGGCGCAACCTTAGGTGGCAGAGGAGAGATCATTTTCCCAGAGTGCACCCAGAAATCCGGAAAATAGACTTCACGTTCTAACCTAAAAGGAGCGATTGTGATTGCCCCGTTATACACTACGTGCGTCATTTGCCAAAAGGTCATATACCTGCGATTCAGTATCCGATATACACTGTTCACAGAAAGCAATCAGCTAAAACATGGTCGAAGACATGACACATCCTTGTGAGTCAAGTGACCGCCCTTAGAGAATTCAAAAGTGAGTTCGCCATATGCCTCAATCGCACAGTCCAGGCTGGTTTCTGAGCACTGTAACATCGTGTCATCATAGTGCATTTATTCATTTGAGGTTATCTTCAGATCACAAGACCGCATGAGAATGATATATCGAGTCCGAAATCGGTCTTCACTGGTCCTCGAATTATGGTAACAACTGAGCTCACCTATCAACACCACTCTGGCGTCCAGGCGCCCCAAGACCGTATGAACATCGTGGTGGCTCGCTTGTGACTTAAAGATAATTTGGTATCAAACTTAAGTTGTCCAAGAGGTATTCATGCGGTGTTGGAGGGCCCGCATGAAATCCGGGAAGCTATGCACCCCTCAGGACATCTCGCTCTTAGTGTTGCGTCATCTTTAGATTGTGTAAGTGGGTATCTTGAGTTTTATGTCAGGTGACCTTAATAAAAAATCTGGGAACTTGCTAACGTGAAGAAGAGTGAAAATAAAGGCACTCAGTGTTCTAGTCTTTGCTTGTGGTAGTTGTTCAGTTTTGTTTTTAACTTTCATGATCACTCGCTCACAGAAACCGGAATGGTCATAGAATTGTCGTCCATTTTGATATTTTCCCGTATCAATTTCTCACCTGTCGGCATACCAGCAGGAAGTTATATCATTTTGTTCCTGTCAAACGTAAAATACCGGTCGCTACATTGTTGGAATGAGTAGTAGAACAGGGCATTGACCTCAAAGTGTCAGTCAGATGTGCGAGAATATCACACTAGATGGAAGGTGTGTCACATGGACCATGATTGGATGCCCATCTGGTATTGTCGCAGCTCAAACAACCTTGTACCGCAAGTACAGATAACCTTTGGAATGTTTTTTTTTTCATGCCAAGCCTCAGCGCAAAAGTTCAGGTCATCGTTTGGGGATAGGGAATCGGCAGAGTGTGTGTGGGTTGGCTTTGGAGGTGGTGTACAACCCACCCCCCAAGAACGACCTATCCGCAAATTCATTCCTTACTCGGAAACGCCAAAACTATTCGCCAATCATAGCTGAGTGCGAAAATACTTTTGGACAATGGCCAAAGGAGGAGCAAAAAGCCACTTACCTATTTGATGTCCTGTGTTTGATGGATTACCATCAAGTCGTAAGGCTGGGAGGAATATTGGAATTTTTTTTTCATGCCAAGCCTCAGCGCAAAAGTTCAGGTCATCGTTTGGGGATAGGGAATCGGCAGAGTGTGTGTGGGTTGGCTTTGGAGGTGGTGTACAACCCACCCCCCAAGAACGACCTATCCGCAAATTCATTCCTTACTCGGAAACGCCAAAACTATTCGCCAATCATAGCTGAGTGCGAAAATACTTTTGGACAATGGCCAAAGGAGGAGCAAAAAGCCACTTACCTATTTGATGTCCTGTGTTTGATGGATTACCATCAAGTCGTAAGGCTGGGAGGAATATCCATGATTAGCAAAGTAGTCTTGATTCTCTCCATAAATGACTACTGTTGAGCGGTCAATGGATTCCTTGGCCTGGACGTTACCACCTGCATTTCTAAAAATATAGGCGGCCAAGGGGGTCTTCTTTGAGTCTCGATGTCCCGGTTTTGGCCAAGTGACTTTGCTCTAAATCACTCTCAAGTTATATGGCGTTGAAACAGCTATGATATTTTCAAATCGGTTCCTGAAAAATTCCGCCAGAGAAACCAAGCGACCGTATGGGATGTCAAATGTGGAGTCGATTTTTTTTTGTATGATAATATATTGGGAGACCTCAGATTCCTCACTTCCGTTCTTTGGGATATTGCTACTGCTAATGACGATGAAGAACTTGGAAGCCCTACTCACAAAGTTGCTGAAAACTCTTCGGCAGCCCACGACCGGTTTCGCCCTTCCGCTTCAAGCTCGTCAGGTAGGTGGAGTCCGCGAGTTTCCGTCAACCTTATGTTCTACTTGAACCCAAATCGGACTGTTTTCGAGAAATACACCCATCTGCAACCTTGTGAGTAGTTTCCTTTATGAAAATATACCGCGATATCTAGAATATTGAGCCAACTGAAACATGAGGTGGCCTGTGTGCAGATCATTCAGTTGTAGAATATAATAAAAGAGAGATTTAGTTGAGTCTCTCGTGAAAACCAAATTGATTTGCAAATGAGTGTATTTCTCGAAAATTTGGAATTCCGTTTGTTCCGCTCATATAGGCTATCTGGAAGCTGCCCACAGGCGGAGTGGCTTCTGTCTGCATCTCCCAAGTCAGAATCAAGATTGGCGAAGTGCGACGGGATTCTACCGCGCAATCAACTTCTCACTGAAAACATCAAAAGTGCCTTTGTATATCACTTCATAGTCGCTCGCATGATCACATGGTATTTATTATGACATATCAGCCTTACACACAACTGTAATCTTTCGGTCTCAACACTACAAACACCATTTTTATCTAGTTGGAGGAGAATCTTGAAGGTGCTGTCCAATCATCAGACAGAAATGTTGCTCCAGTATCGACCAATGATATAGTATTATCTAACTTGACCTAAACATGATCAAATTGGTGGTAGCTGCACTCTACGTTCCTCCCGGTGCGTCATTATAGCACAGCAGTCTCGTTTTATTCACTACTCGGGTGTTTTCTTCAAGAACCTTTTCTACCGTTGCTTCCGATTGCGTTACAATGTGTCCTGCTATTATGGATTCTCACAGTTAGAGCTCTAACGGGGGCCTATTCTCCGTCTGGTGGAAATAGGTGGGTATGGCGCTCTTGTGTGTGTTTTGGATATATGGAACTCGACAATATATATTAGATGTTCTTCAGCAAGACAATGAACTAATTATCATTTGTGGTTTCAGTGCAGTTCCAAGACATCTACCGTAGTTTTCTGACACACACCTCGCTACCTCAATGATGACCGTTAAGCGTGCTCGGTGGATCGACAGATTATGAGGTGGGACGTGGGCATATTCCAAATGGCAAAGGCAAAAGGATGAATTCGATCCAGAATATTTGCTTCAGAGTTATGCGAAATTTCGCCCAACTTCTTCCTTCTTCATCTTTTATTCAGCACTCCGAAAAAGTGGGATGCTGCGAGGCATTTGCGAGTGGATCCCGCGAACGAAGAGTTCGTTTCTAACGTTTCTAGTCGTATCACTGTTCTCAGGCACATCAGAACTATTTCGGAAGAAGGTCGAGTGCTCCTATAATAAGTGCCTATTGCCAGGAGACTTGGTGCTGTTGAAAAAATGAACTTAAAGACCAACAGCAGATGGTTCTGTTCAGTGAACTGAAAATAAATACTAGAGGTGCAGAGGACCTGATGTGCCCATCTCTCAAGTATTATGGGACTGGTTGACTACTTCAGTCCATTACAAAACTGATAAATTACCCGGTGGAGTTGATGGATGTCTTAATTTACAGGGCATTAGAAGGCCTCTGTAGCTATGCGCTACGTAGAACGATACTTCGAGCAGCCTGGTCATCTTGTTCTTCCCATTTCTGGTCAGTGCCTTCTATGGAAGGTGATTGTCTTCATATTGGGTATACTTAAGAAAGATCGCGGATTATTAGCCGTATTTACTCGTTTTCCAACACGATTAGTCAGTACATCCACCTGCATCAGTCTCCTATAACGCTGGGCTGTTAGTTTGCATGTTTAGTACAATCGTTTAGCGTATCGTACTCCTGCATCAATCGCTTGGACGACGCACCTGAGGACGCGAGACACGGTACACTTCACTCATGTCTGACGTGGAGTGGTTCGACAACATTTTGAGATTCCACCCGCGTTTTGAGACGACTATGATGTTATCCATTCAAATGAAGACAGAAACATGCTCATTTCAGACAAAAAATGTCTTGCTTCCTAGTTTCCTGCATGTGTTCTTGACTATGATATGTTTCATATACTGTGTAAGTTCCCTGTTCAACTGTAAACCCACACATCTAACCTAGGCATCGTTTGGTCAAGCAGTATTTTTGTTTGAACAATTGGAGTCTGCTTATGAAGAGCTGGGCTATGGTGGCTTTCACATGTAGATCCGAATCAGTCGAGATTCCCTCATGCAAGTGAAGTCAGTCTACACCGAAAGACCAAGGAACACTGCACATTTGTCTGATCAGTAGCGGCGCACAGCTCACTAATCCCTACGGAGACTCAAATCCGTGACCTTCCGGCTCGTAGTTGAAGACGTTACCGCTTGTCCATGAGTGGCTGATCAACAGCGTGCTTGAATCTCACATAGAAGAGAGGCCAGAGGTTCGAAACATCATACAGACCTATGGGATACTCTTAGCTGATGATTCCCAACAAAGCTGAAACAGCTTTACCGTGGTTTTCGGCACAAAAATACCTTCTTTTTGACACACTGTTGCAGTCTGTCAGGACGGGCCCAGACATGGAAAAAGTACATGTGCAGAGAGTGATGCATTTCCAAGGTCGCCATCGGCACGACACGTCCGGAAAGCAGGTGCGTTGGCGGAGCCCACTAAACACGGCTTAGCAACATACAACCAGTGGAGTGGACCTGAAAGTGTTCACGACCGGAACACCGCCATTGGCTGTACAGACCGAGCAAGTGAACGACCATATCTGGCCGTTTAGTCATCCAATATATTTACGCAGAAGCTCTGTATGTTTTGTCCTGACAATACAGCCGTGTCCCGAGTTCTCTGTCTTCTTATCGCGTGGTCTGGCGGGCTCAGTGCAGGCGTAGCCAAAAAGACGGCCACCCACGATACAACAATAAGATGTTACACAGGAATTATATCCATTAAAACTGACTGGTAACGAAACGGGAGCAAATGCTATATATTCGCCACTTCCCATCTGTTGCTTTGCTCGAGAGAATTTCACTCAGGACGTACTCAGTTGGCACCAGATTCTCAGACGTTATCCTTATTTGATCGAAACACTAAGCTGTTACAGAAAAATGGAGTGACCTTGGTAGACGTGTGATATTTTGAATAATAAACTACCAAGCAGTTTCAAATGAGGTCTTTGATTCACAAGTTTGGGATAAATGGATGCTTTTAGAGAGGTGGGACTTCTCTGAGACACCTGCTGTGTGCATAGAGAAGACAGTACCTTCATTCTGTTCTGCCAGAATAAAGGACATAAAACAAATCGGGCATGCGAAGAAAGCAAGAAGCCCCCGTGGGGGACTTTTTGTACACAGCCTTATAAAAGACAGTAGTAGATCGAAAACTGTTTACATAATCCAACCTCAGTCCGAAAGATTAAAAAGAAATGTGATGAATGCTTTCAAAGAAGTTTGTCTTGTACGTAGACAACATCTAAATGTCGTTGGAAGAAGTAGAGTTTCCATCATAAGCGCTTCGCGGTCATCTTCTTTCCATTTACTGGAAATACTGGTCAGTTTGATTTGGTCGCAATAAATTCATGGTTAGATAGGATCAAAGTCCAGCTCTCCTCAGCGTAGAGTGCTAGCCGTGATTGATTAATTGATGGCGTTCTAGGAATCTCAAGTTATTTGACAGAATACACCTCACAATGGCCTGAGTGAAATTCTAGCCTCGGTGCGGTAGCAGTCAAGTGATCGATGAACTGAGATTTCTATTGGATAAGATCAATTCGTTGTCTACATCACGAATTCGTACCCAAACTAATCTGAGCAAATGGTTTCGCTTGGTTTAGGCTCGATTTAACGATTACGAAGCGCTTGATTGTGCAACCTGGCCTAAGGCAGACATCTACTCATCACTCTAGGTAGCCTTACCGATTAATAAATCGAAGCCAGAACGACTGATTCTCAGACTAACACAGTGAATTCCTTTGCGTTCCATCTAAACACGTGAAACAAACACTGTTTTTGAAGCGGAATTATGCTACTCAGTTCAAGTGACTAAAAATGTTTGCCCCAGGATCAGAAATTTGTTTACTTCACCAACTATCACACTGTGGTGTAAAAATAAAGTTCTGAAACCATGACCTCAGGACGGTGCCTTAAATTTGAGGTCAGGGGAACATACGACCGTGTCAAACACGAAGTTTATCCGTCATTTTTATGTCACTGCAAACTAAGGAACAACAATTCACAAACTGACAGGTGCCACGGGTCAAAACAGTGACAAGAACGTTTCTGTACGTGTGACCTTGTTAGGTGCATCCTGAGATCTAGGGTTCGTTATTTTTAGCGAATTAAGATGGGTTGGATAGTAGTGAGGCCTTGAGAAAATAAAAGGGACGAACTTCCATTTAAGTGAAATAAAGATTTTCACCTATTGTGGTGCGTCAGGCCAAGAATTGTTTTGAAGCCAACTGATTGGTCTGAAGACGGGCTATTGTTCACTACAAGTGCTCATAAGGTGAACTTTCACATTAGTAACCTATTAGTACCTACCTGTCCATCAATTTTGGGTGCTAGATTCTGTCCTGGTAACAGAAGGATGTTTCTGACAAATCTGAACCCATTTACTGTCTGAAATTACCCTATTTAGTGATTGGGCACAAAGGCATTTGCTATCTTTAAACTCTCACAATCATCTCACTGCGTTTCTCATTCGTCAGACTACCTGTTTCCTCTCCGTCAAACAACTTAGGCGCCCCAGTGGGCCTTGGTGAAATGGCAGGTAAGTCGTGGCAACAACACTTACTAAACAGGCATTCATTCTCTTCACCGCACTAATCATCTGGGCTTTTGTTAACGGGATAAAGGTATGGTTATGATAGGTTTCGCTAATTAGACCAGTTAAAACAAAGCACAGAAATAACACGCGGAAAAGAAATACAGCACTTGCGTACCAGAACTCAAGTCTGCTGTTGTATGAGCGATGTCAACACTTTGAGTAGTCCAATGTCATTCGGGGAATTTAGAGGCACTGATGTTTTCTGGAGTTATGTATTAAGTGTTATTTGGATACAATTAGGTCTTGCCTGGGATGGAGTAATACTGAAGGAAGGAACGTGCTACATGAGATACTTTTCGTTTCTCGAAACGAATAATTCATTGCTTACAAGAAAAGACAACTCGCGCACTAAACGCTTCATGTAACCAAAATTGTTGGTACACGAATCCGCACGATAGTGAATCTTTCTTGAACCGACGAACAATTAGGCGTGGGTTATGTGCCAGCTAGCACTCACTGGCACATACCGTAAAACGTTTACAGTCATGCGAACATAAAAAATGCAAACGGATACACTTAGTTGAGAGCAGATCGCCTATCCCGAGAGGATGGAACGGTTCAGTGCATCTACAGAGGAGCAAACGCTGGTAAGGGGGTTTGTGCTGGCAAGGTACATCATGATAGGGTCTCGTCTGATGAGTGGATAACACCGATACTAGTCCAGCGAATACGCATGCGCGACAATTTACTGTCCCAGTGAGCAGCAGGACCAGCTGGCAAGTAGGAAACCCAATAGAAGGAAGGGAACAACAAGCGTATATTGCATATCAGGGAAGGTACAATAACGGTTGGTACGTAGGTGGGAACTCTGTCCATACTTAAACTGATTTGCTGGTTTGGTTCTCACGGTAGACTCAATTGAATCTCTCGTTTATGATGTCCTCCAACTGAATGTGCTGCACACAGGCCGCCTCATGATTCAGTTGGCACGATATTCGAGATATCGCACATTCAGTCGAAGAACATCATAAATGGGAGCTTCAATTGAGTCTCCCGTGAAAACCGAATTGATTTGCAAATGAGTGTACTTCTCGACAACAGTCCAATTTGGGTTCAACTAGATCATTAGGTTGACGGAAACTCGGGGACTGCGCCTACCTGATGAGCCCTAAGAAGGGCGAAACCGATCGTGGGCTGTCAAAGAGTTTTCAGCAACCTTGTGAGTAGTTTCCTTTATGATGTGTTGGTTGTTTGACTGGTCGCAACAGCTGATGCGGTCATCAATCTTCTCGCTACATTATCACGCAGTTACAGAAGTTAGAAAATAGGATGACCGGGGACTGACAATGATTGTCATCGCTGAAAGCCACAGCGGTACTTCACTGCCGTAGATGTGCTTATGCAGTTAATGGTTGTGCGTAGGTTGGAATCCATTCAGGACACCCAGACATATATGCAAATATTATATATATATAGTACATACTAGGCAAGCAGTCTCCAAAAAGCCATACCAGTACGTCTCAACATGACAACCTATCCCAGCGTTTTTCATTCTCGAGGTTGCTATTAGATTCACATAGAGTGAACTCACGATCCTTCCATTCCGGGGAGGTCTGCCTAAAAAGGAAGGTTCAATTATCCTAGGTATGTCCCACCTGAACAGAACCACCGATTCGCGTTGGGACACATTAAGGAAAAGATTATCAGGAAGCAAGGAAATGCTCGTGGATTGTTTGCCAACTTAGCGGAATCGGATAGCACCGCCAGACCAAGCACAGAGTCGAACACAGGAATGAAGGCGCTTGCATTTTAAAAAGATTTACAAAACTGTTGCAAGGCAGAAGTCAGCACAACCTCTATTCGGCGTACGGGGTTCCGGGAAGGGCGAAAAAGCCTGGTAGCTGACGTCCAGCATTGTTATGAGGTTTTTGAACAATGGCCAGGAATTTAAACCGTTCACCCATTTGTTCTCCAGTAATCAACATTTCGCATCCAGAAATGAGCTCTTCACGATGCGCTGCTGAGTTACACTGAGAAGCAAGGACCTGTGGATGGTAAGACGAGAAGGCGGGTTGGAGAAATTAAAACAGAAGCAAACCAATTTAGTAAGTGAGCTGTGTGAAGTTGCATAGTGAAAACTTGGAGAGTTGTGTTGTTAGACACCACGGAACCAAACGGGACCTCAATTAACACAAGACTCTTGGCCGCTAACACGGCTGCGGTGGGGATGTCGGCCACCCCTTACGCCACGTAACATGTTCACTTCCGACAAGGCTTTCCACAAGAATTTTTACCAAGTGAATGGAACGAATACATCTATCTACTCTCCAGCTGTACTCACGTTATTTCTAACCTGCCGTTTGAACGTGAACGGCCTTGTCATAGAACAACTCCCGCGGTGACTAAATAATTGACGTACCAGAGTAGCAACATAAAACAGAACCGGACAGCTAAATGAGACAGGTCCCACTGTAACTATATAGCGAGCACTGTCGTCAGAGGCTTGCAAAACCGCTTCACAGAATAGGACTGAGTGAAGCCTCACGCAAAAGTTATCTCTCATCTATGAGACAAGACGCATGGGACCATTGAAATCCGAGTTCGGATGAGTCGATCAGTCCGTGGCAAGGGATGAAACTCGAAAGTTTCACAAAGCGGCTGGTTTTTCCACAACAGTTTCGGCACAATGAGGGACAGTCAGGGCCACGAAACTGAAGATAGCTGAGGGCTTAGGGTACGTGATCCTGAGGGAGGGCTATGCTGTTTGAAAGTATTTCCGGCTTCCCGGTCATCCCTGTTTAGGCTTCGTCAACCTGCGAATACCACAGCCCTCGTAATTCCGTCAGGTTGCACGTCTCGAAGCTTTACTTTTTTGGTGATTGCAAGCAAAGGATCATAGCGCTGTTCCAAAGGGATGTAAGGTGGGTTATGAGCGACCAAGCCCAACAAAAATTTACTCCAAGTTCACAGCAAATAGTGCCATCAGAGCGTCCTAGATCCATAGTTATCAACCGGTGTCTCTACAAAATGTTTCGTGGATTTTCTTTTACGTGATCTTTCGGCTGTAACGCCCTAGCTCATGGATAGCATGCAACAGCAGCAATCAATAGGTCAGAGGCGGACTAGAACTACGGGCCACCGGGTAGACAGCCCATGGATCAAATGTTGCGCGATCTCGAACTGCGTGACAGTGTCAGCTCATAGCAGGCGTTCTGGCGCCCTCACAAAGACTGCTACCGCCCCCCCCCCCCGGTAGAAGTCCTACAGGACTGAACAGTAACCGAAACACATACCAGTAACTGTGAAATTACTACCCATTTTACTATGGGATTCATCTGACTGTGACTGTAACCCAGAGCACGTTACTTATGTCAGACGCTGACAGCAGTTACATGTAACGTGATTTGGATACAAGTGAAGCAAATCTATCCCCAAACAGGCAAATAGAAACAAAATTAGCCAGCATGCTGATTGAAACGCGTACCATTCTTCGCCCATCATCATCTACTTAATCTGTAGAGCGACAGCGCAAAGCTAGTGTTCAGTCATAATTTGTGGATCACTACACAAAAAACGCCAGACTCACGTGACAAACACGGTGACCTGGTGGACTCACTTTTAACCGGGTAAGTAGACCCATGTTGATCAGAAAAAAGGCCTGAGATTCCGGTCCAAAGACATCCACTAGAATAAAAATGTGATGGATGAAAACAGCCTGGAGAGATTTCTGACATCAGAATGGCTTCCATTAGCCACCAGATCGTGGAATGGTAGAGAGGAATGGATCTTAATATCAAAAAATCACTTACAAGGAAGTACGACCAGGTATTATATTACGGTACAATGTGAAAACGTGCTTGACAATTATTAATTATTACATACTTATTATCTTATTGGAGGCAATTTGAAAACGAAAAATTAGCGAATCGCATGAGACTAATATGATTTAAGTCGTAGTGCCCGTTTGGACGACAGCCAAGGTAGACCAATTTCGACATGCCAAGCGTCTGATAGTCAGAACTCATCGGAAGATAAACTGTAAAATTCAGAGAAAAACTAGAAACGACGCACAGCTGTTTCATTCTTTTTGGAAATTGCGGTCTGAATCTCCCGGATACTACGGTATAATTGAACCAACAACACTAGTTATGGGTGCTAAGCACTACAGTTTCGAACAATGGCTGGCCAGCGAAAGTGTGATTCGTTTTAAAAGATTCAGGATAAGGGGCCTGTCATCATCTATCGCGTGGTTTTATAGCGTGTGTCGCGGCATCGGTCGCACATCTTGAGGCACTGGTAGGTCAGGAAAACTAGAGTTTTTCCGATTTGGACAGACTACTCACGTACCATCAGTAGAGCACATTCTGAAGTTTCTTTGTGCAAGGGTACGGGGTAGCAGCTCTGCAGACTGACTGGCTCTTGCTCAACAGTGGTGTTCAGCGCCTAAACGACTAAATTTTCAGCACAGAATCCAGGAGATCGAATACAGAATCGTAATGTCTACTAAGGATGAAACAGTTTTGGAGTACCTTTCGGCCTTTCGGAAATATTGTCTGCCTTAGGCGACGTAATCTAAAGTGAAAGTTAACGATTTATCGATTGCTAATGAAACGACATTTATCTTGCAGTAACAGAGATCAGAATGAGACAAAAAAACCCGACCACTTCGGTTAACAGGAACCCACCTGCGCAACCAGAATCATGGGCTCTTTTCCGTATGAATGAGAAATCCACGTCGCAAGTTAGATCAATACCTCCCGGATCTAGCAGCGGATCACAAACTTGGTGCTTTCTGAAGCCCTATTTTTGATTAGCATAAAAAGGGTCGAAAGGGATCGACGTACACGAAACGTGTTCTTCTTGTCACCCAAATGACCGTAGTCAACAAGCAATGCTGCACCACCGTCCTGTGCGATCCGTTGACAAATCTCGTCGGTTAGTAGAAGCGCCCGGGGAGAGAGTTCACAAAATTCGCGCCCTTCCAGCAGAGTGGCAACAAGCTGCGAAGAAAGTGGATGAAAGGCAGGAGAGACATGTCAGTTACAGACTATCGAATTTCAGCGATGGCTAAGCTGATCGGATCTACTTTATCGTGCTAGTTCGGAAAGAAAACAGAGACATACTGGTAGATAGGCGACCTGAGCAGGTGTCCTGTTTGGTGCTTGAACGAAACAGAGTTTACTTTCTCCGCTGTCTTCTTCGGATAAACCAACTAGAACTTCATGCCACTGGCCATTAGGATCCTTCTGTGAGACGGGTTGATTAGAAACTATCGGTCAACGTACTTGGAACTGGTGAACAGGCAGAGCATCCAAAAATTCATGGGCCAAGATAAAAGCTGGTTGCCCATGGGGAACATCTCGAAAGTCTGTGTGCCACACGGTTGACGGTGCAGGCAAACCCAGTTTCTCGACTGTTTTCCCAATGGAATCTTGTTGTAGCGAACGCATTGCAGGACTGACTTCGACCAAATGAAGCGTCAACGCGTTGTATACAGAAGGGAATCTAGAAAATACCTACAGAAAAGCAAACAAAAGTATGCTTAAGGTCCGTCTGAACTTACTTATGTTTTGTCCCCAAGAGCGTGTGCACAAAAATACAATAGCAAACATAGGACCATAGGATTGAGAAACAGGATGAGGAAAAAGTCAGTAAATTGAAAGCCATCAATCTATTTCCCTCTTCGACTTTGAGCAGACCAACAGATAGGGTAGATGATGACTGTTTCAGTCTTTTATACAATTTTTGCTACGAAGCAACTGACCGAGATGACCGATGATATATATGATAATATGATGACCGAGTGAGACTTGCTGGAGTTTTCACAGCCCCAGTGGACCTGATCTCGATTTGAACGCCTCACTAGTACATGCCCTCACACACACAGGCAGAGATACGAACGAATGAGATTTTCTCTCTCTGGGTGAATCGATCTGAACCACTGTTCACTGCGGTTGGGTGCTTCTAGGCAAGAACAGATCGGTACAAACAAAAGACAACGCACGTAGTGATGCGTTCCAGTAAACCGACTTAAAAGGAGTCACTTAACTCCGGGGAAGTATCATTTCATTGATGCGAAGCCATGGGTTTTTATTGGACTATAAACAACATTGTTCGCCGCTCTTCGTATGCTTCGTTGGCTGTGAAGTGTGTGACTGGTCCACAATCGGATTGGCTCTAAAACATATGGGGTCAGTTGATCTTTGTTCAAAGTCACCGATTGTTTTAAACTTCGGTGTTGACTGCGAAAACTGAGCGTCGCCAGCAGGATGATAGAAACTGGAGTTCACCCTCATCGAACAGCTGTTAGTTGCATGGAGGGCGATCTATGGAATTTGTGTCATTCGTGTCTGATAGTGATGTCAGATACTGTGGGGCGCTGGTCTCACCTCAGGCTCTCTACTGCCTGATAAATCCACACAGAGTCAAAGCATTGGATTTCGGTCGGCGGTAATTATCCGCGTTTGTCCCACACTATAGTTAGCGACCGCTACAAATGCAATTAACCCATAATAATCTGTCTCAGGTAAATGTTTCAGCGAACCTTATAAACTTGATAAGGTCGTATTATGTTCAGGCGAAGGCGTCCACGACAATGATTATTCAGGGACGAGGATAACGGCTATTTCCAACGACAATAGATTTTCAGTAGGACTATGCACTAAAGATTACGTACGGCGTACTACCTAATTATCTTGGAAAAGTAACAACAGTCTGTAACAGCTACTCACTCGCACTGATGACTTTACCCTTAAAAATGGACCATGAGACGGGATTTTTTATCGCCAATTTCTCAGTCAGCAGGTGAGGAGTGAGTGGACCGAACGAATCCCAACTTTCCGAGTGCATGGCTCGATTGGACTTCCAAGATGTAAGGTCTTTGAAGAAATGGAGCTATTCATCGACTGCGCAAGACTCAGCTCTTTTCAGTCAAAGAAGTTACTATAGAGACTCGTAAACCAAGGACCGCGTGTACCTATCTGTCATCCGTTTCATTTTCCCCTTTAGTTGTGAGGCTAGCTAGGCTCTTAAGAGCTGGACATCATCGGGGTTTGGAGTCTTCGGATCGATGTGTTTGTGGAAGATACTTAGTGTTCCTGGCACTGTTTTCCGTCCAGTAAAGCGGCAGTGAAGCACCGGTGTTGGACACTGATGTCATGCCATCGATGATGATGATGCCAGTGAAGCGGTACTCAAACGCTTCTGTGCTATAGAGGATTTGAGCACACTAACTCGACACTGCCGGCTTCAGTGATTCGGAAGTGTCCTGTGGAATCTGTCCATGCGACTAAGGACACAACTGCTTCCATTATCACTATGCTCTGACTGAAGGTGACTGAAGTGACGTCGATAAGCTTGGATTCCACGCGTCGATGGACTGAAAATGTGGTTTCATCACGCCGCGTGCTTTCACTGTTGCGATAGACGAAATCAACAGAATCAAGTCATTTGGGAAACCGCATTAAGTAAAGCAGGTAGGGTAAACACAGGGAAGATTCACACAGATGCAACCGAAAACAGGCGAGCACTCGTTAGGTGGAACTCAGAAGAAGTACACCGAATAATAGTCCAACACCCAATCGGTTTATTCAAGCACAAAGAAAAAGCGGGAATTGTGTCCCAAAAAGAGGGAGGAAAATTAACGGTCAGGATGAATAGAAGTGCAGCTACTGATAGACCAAGGCAGCAACAGCAAAACCGCCTCAAGCAAAGTTGCATCTCGCCGTACGCATGATATTGAAAACAAGCAAACCCTTACTAGGCAGACCAACCAGGCACTGGACGAGTAAGTGTCCTGTCCTGAAGACTTTCACGCCATAAGGAAGTATAAGCGCGCGACTCAAAGAGCCCATAGCGCTTGGCTTAACGGTAAACTGTCCAATTTACAGTTCGGAAGAGGTAGGAGATACAGTGTGGTGGCATTTGGTTCCATCATATTCTCGACTGGGGTGCTATAACGCAGAGGCATATGACGAAATATTGGTAGCTCGGGTGTGATTGCAATTGGCTGATCAGATGGCTGTTGATCTGTTTGCCAGTAATTGGCTTGCAAACGTTTCGTCTCCAGTCAAGGAGACATTATCAGTGCGCTGTTGATTGGGTCAACTGACGATGCCTCCTCAACTGGGGACGAAACAGTTCAACTGTACTAATCTGGGATAGACAACACCTTATAATACAGGTGATAAGGAACCAGAAGTAATACACTCACTCGAAGTATGTCGCAGACCAGAGTTCCTCGGCCGGGACCCAGTTCAATGAACGAAAAAGATTGTGGGCGTTGAAGTTCTTGCCATTCGTTTACAAACCAAACACCGATCAGCTGATGACAGGACAACAGTGAGGAAGTTTCAATGAAGAGTTACCTCGCCAAAGATTTGACAAATTTCTGGTGATGTGATAAAATCGCCGAATTTGCCGAAAACGTCCGACTTCATGTAGTAACCCTAAGTTGCACCAATCAGCGGATAAATATATAGACAACACAAACTAACATGGAGGGGGTTGGTTAGGGATTCTTTCATAAACTCTGCAACGGATATCGGTCCGAATGTGGAAATCCTCTCGAAAAGATGCTGCTGCAGAGCGGAGGCCGAATATGTTCGTCTTGGTGGTATAATAAAGCGAGAGGCGTTGCGAAGCCATGAGTACATGGTTAGGCAGAACGAAACCAACGAACAAACACAGGCAGTGTCATATAGATAGCTGAAGTAGAAATGAAAGCAGTGATCAGTCGGTTTGGTAGGAAGATCGGAAAAGCAAGTCACCCATGGAGGCCTCGAAAAACACTTGGTTACAAATATACGAGGCTTCATCGCTACTGAATGTGTCCTTCCATGCGTATGGGATTTTATTTTTGTTGGGCTTTCCATAAAGCTCACATAAACCCTCAGGTGATTTTCGACCCAACTCGAACTAAAGTAGTCCCCATCCAATAGGCAACTTCCAAACATTCGACCCCTCTGGAGGAGATGATTTCAGCGAACTGAAAATTTCTTCCACAGGATATTTCCAAATAAGCAACCACCGGAAAGCAACCGAGAGCAAGCAGAAGCAGTTAGGTCCCAGATATTAGCATATCTAGATCATAACTAAGTGGGAGACTACCAAGTCCGGTATACAACTGAGCTGGCAAAATAATGAGGAAACAACAGAATGGGGACGTGCTACTGGTGAGAGGAAGAGAGAGTATAGATCTGTCTATTGGCCAACACAAACTAAGCGGTTACAAGCTATCAGACACGAAATTAAAAACCTCATATTTTGGAAAGTGAACATTCTCAAGTGCCCTCTTGCACTTGCCTGGGCTTTGTTTGAATATTAACCAACAATGAACGTACACTGCAAGGCAGTTCAGTGAATTCCATGCCAACCTTTTATCAGAAGACTGGACGGCCCTTTGACGCTTGGCCAGACCCTGCTCACATGTTTCACCAGTAGTATGAACCTTTACGTTGGCGGGTGAACAGTAAAAATGCCTGTAACTAATAAGATTATTAATAATAATCGTTCAGCTGCAGCATACTTTTAGTGCCCAGATGCCGTGACGCCCGAGGGAAACACAAGGGAAGGGCTACTGCCAGGTTGTCCAAGCCTAGACAGGAGCAGTTGAGATACGGAGGTTGGATTCGAACCACGGACTATCCAGTCAGTGGGAAACACAAGGAAGGGCTACTGCCAGGTTGTCCAAGCCTAGACAGGAGCAGTTGAGATACGGAGGTTGGATTCGAACCACGGACTATCCAGTCAGTAAGTCTGATCTTTACCCACTGAGATGTCTAAAACCAAAAACCTTGGAAATGGAGTCAGTTAGGCACGCCCACTGCAGCTGTTTCGATAAGGGATATGCATTCAATCGGATGATGGACATTGAATTTAGCATTATACCATTCGGGGATGTGCTTGACCATCGAGACAATGCTTGGTTAGATATAAGAACAGGGTCTAGCCTTTTGGTTGTAATCATGTACACTTTTCACCAATGCCTGTAACGTATGTGTTCAAAGGAGAGCCTCCAAGTCTGAGATCACCGGTCGGATGCATGAATGAGCTGTGCGCGCCCTTGTAAATCTGTCTCGGTCGATGAAAATACGGTTCTTGCCTGGGATCCATGGGATACATGTCACTCGACCACCATTAAAATTAGTAGACTTGCAACAAAAATGCGATCATGAAATTGCGGGCAAAAAATGGATCGTAAAACTGTCGCAGTGTGTGCTTTACAGAAGGATATTTCAGATATAAATACCAGAATATTTTTCGGAACCAGGTAGGTGCAGACTGAATTCGCGTCACAAAGAAACCAAAACATGGCAGGATTCCGACCGATGCTCGGTATCTGGTTAGCTGACTGATACTATCTTAATTCCGAGTCATCTAACGTCTCAGAAATCCTGTGCTAACGCTTTTTAAAAAGGAATCGACACATTGGATACTGAAGGTTCACACAATCTGAGCAAAGATTTGGTCAGTCCCGAAAGAGTCATCCACTAGGCGCTTCATCGGGTTTTTTTTCCAGTTGATATAACAGGACCGGTCACGTGACATTCTGCCACAAGGCCTGTCATGTCACTTCGCCCACGCACACGTGGCTGCCTGGTTTAACCAACATGGGAAAATCTTCACAAAAATCGGCTACTCGGCACCACTTCCGCAGATATTCTCAACGATTTTACTATCATTGTGCAGAACGCGATAGCCATCAAACTTGCTAGACGACGGAGCTCCTCGAACAAAGCATCACGCGACTGATCACTGCACAACCATGCGAACCCCCAGCCTGTAAGGAGCGTACAGTGAAACGTTTCTTCAGAATCCAATACATTGTCTTCCCCTATTTCCAAGTCTAGACAATTAGCGCTTATGAGCACTCAGAACTCTCAGGAATACCCACTTGGGTGGCTGCAAGCGGTAGGGTTTTCAAGCTAATGGTACTGGCCGAGCTAAGAAGCCACTGACGTTGAGCGAAGTTGTTCCAATATCCTATTCGAACTTGACGCGTTACTCAATGTGTTCATGCGGCACAGAGATGGTCGTAACGCAGAATCTGTGTGACAGCGGCTCAAGCCAGACCCGAAGACTCATTCTAAGTTCACGGTATGATCACCGCACCTTTGAAAAGATGGGCGGGGATGACACTGATGGTTCAGGTCTCTAAGAGCAGTCCCGGCAAGTGATCCTGATTGATTTGACTTGACTATATCCTCTGTGGAAGTATAACTGGAATTTCGGTCATTTGATGCGAGCAAGTTCCCGCTACTCCAAAAGCACATGTTGAACATCTCTGGCACCAGTGCCTTTGAACAACGGTCTCCATGTGAATGATAGCCGAGATGCGGACAAGGTCAGTGGAACCTCATCGTAACTCTTGGGGATATTTATTGCAGTCACACGACTACAGTGAGTCTTTTCTGAAGTGACCACTTTTCGCAGCGTTTTAAAGCCAATCTTGATCAGACTCCCCCAGAAAAGATCGAAGGTCAATTAGGCAAATGCCATGAGCTAATATACATCCACCACACTGGTTCAGCTCACCAGCTATCAATGAACGTTTTGCTTAATTTTGAGGGTCACTTTTCCTGTTGTACGTGGTTTGGAGGCAGAACATTGATAAAAAATCCGCTGGCTATTCTATTACTCTTGACACTGACCAGTTTAAAGTCACCTACAAGCTTAGATCTTGTCTCGAATGACTCAACGCCATTGGAGAATGAGTACTCAGAACGGGACTGCCTAATAATGTAGTATAGCCGTCCTTTGGGGTGAACTAGTCAGAACAATTGCGCGAGGACAGAAGTAAGATTATCCAGACGAGTGATGTGAATAAAAATTCACTCATTAACGTCGAATATCACTTCAGTGCTACAACTTGATGACGGAATCCTATGAGCACAGAAGTTCTATTGCCAGCGAAAAATCCTGCCTCAACCTACGCAATTATTGGAATATGATTTTTTTACGATATTACGGAATGGTTGGAGTGTGCGAATATCTATGATGATCAAGGCTCGTGTGTAAGCAAATATACTATGGCATGCTTCTCGAAAAGCTGCACACCATACGCCGGTGCACGATTGTATTGGAACCTTACCTGTGGGCATTCTAAGTGAGGTTTAGGTTCTCCCACATCCGTTCGAAACCGAAATTCAAGCCAACAATTATCCGAATTCTTTGTTCCTGATGAGTAGAACTTGTCAGTGAATCCTCCCGGGTTTTCGAATACTTTCCTAGGTTTTGTAGGTGGTCAATGACCGGCGAATCAAGCTCGGTGAGCAAAACAACAACAGGATCGACGGTGGTTTTCATCCTTTTAGTCTCACAAAAGGTGTTCTGAATGATCAACAGTACACTTTCGAGCTGTGAAGCACTGACAGCAGCAGAATGATTCAACCGATAACTACATGGAAGACAAACTAGTCTCGAGCAGTACCATCACCCTACTTGGAGTTTCAACGAGGGGTGGGGGATTATTAGGACAGTGATACAACAGAGCTAAGGGCCAGTGACAACGGATGGTATACATAAACGGTTGTCACTCGTTCAAAAGCCCAAACGATTACAGAAACAGTCAGCTGAGAACTATGGCTGTCAGCAGGACATATGAAGGAAACAAACTCGCACCGTTCGTTTGCCCGATAACGCTGACGATGTATCTAAAAACAGAGTGGATTTGACGAATCTTAGTGCCCCTACAATTGATAGCTTTGAAGACTCGGAAAACCGTACTGCTTCATCTTGGGATGTCTGGAACAGACAAGGCTTCTATGGTGTGGAGAGCGGACTATCGAATCAAATTCCTTGGTCATGCAAAGTTGTCGACTCCCTTCGTTTGACCTTTCTAGTGTTATCAAAGGACCTAAATCATTTTCTGTGCAACTGTCCGTGAGCTCGCGCTCACTCCCAAAGGCCAAGAATCTTCCTCCCACGAAATCCGATAGCTATTTCCCGCCCAGGATGGTTTCGTGATTTTCTGTGTCAACCTGGTGTCAAGTTGCAGTCCGTCGACGATGCGTCAGCATGCGAACGACGTGATCAAGGCCAAGCAGCAAGGTCATGTCCATGTCAAAAACCTAAACCCTGTGTGGCCACAGTGATTTCGTGGCCCATTTCACATTGTTAGTGAAATGGGAATTAGCTGTAGTTAAAACTAAGGATAAGACCCATGACTATAGGAAGACTTCCTAACTTCCCCATTGGCGTATACGTGGAATAAAGAAGAGTACGCGGCACCCGGCTGCTCCGACCAAGAAATAGTAAACAAGGTCCCGCAAGGCTACCAGGTCTATTGGAATACGGCAAAACAGAGCAATTTTGATACACATTCGTCGACCTTCGAAACGAAGTGATTGCACAATACGAAGATTAAAACTGATGGAACTGCCCGGTGTGTTGACCACTCTAACCATTCGCTAACGAATCATAGGAGTCTCAGGTCTGCAATACATGTTGGCAGAGAAGTGAAGACGGGCATGACGCAAGGAAGTAGACCGCATGACTTCTGACAACTTCAGAAACCCAAGAAATAGTTTTCTTTGATGTAAAAGGGGTTCGATGCTGGCTAACCTCCAGTATTTGGATATGAATCCGGAACTCTGGAAAATCGGAGTATCATCTTTCGGATTACTATACTGTGTGCTGGTACTCAATTAATGAAGATCCACGCGCGCGAAACAAAAGATTCCAAGTATGGTGGCTACAAAACTACCGATAAAAGGTCGCCGCAACCAATTCGCCCCGGTTGATTGCAAAAAATATAAAGTCACATAATATATCTTACGAATGCCACACTTTTACTATCCATGGTAAGGGATTCGCTTAGTAAAGAAGGAATGCGTTTCTAAGCGTGAGGCATCACAGGCTCATTCGAAATCGCCCTAATTAGGGGTTTTATCGCCTAATTGAGAGGCTGTTTTATTGCGGACATTGTTTTCAAGGAAAACGGAGGTCCAGTCGCTAGGCAACGAAATACAGTATGGATGTAATTTCATAACAAAATTCAGGTGTACCTTGGCGAAACCATGCACACCGCTAATGATGTCTACTTGAATGGCGACGGAATGCTTGTCAAGCTCTGAACAAGTAGCCTATATAGCAATGCCCATTCACTAAGTCCTTCAAATCACTCTCAGGCGTCTGAAGCATTATGCTGTCGTTCATCCGTGGTGACCGCATGGCGTATGGGAGCCGCGCAGTCTGTGGGAAGCATGAATCTACGTGACCGGCTTAGAAACGCGCAACCAAGAACCATTCGAATAGCGGATCTTCCGGCTAGGAATCAGTATCTACCTTGTGTTGTATTGTCAGTCACTTTGATAGGTCCGAAAATAATTGCCCGGAAGAGGCCTGTACAGTGAAAGCAGAGTTTGTACAGCCGCACATGGCGTCAAATACAAAGTTACCGTAAAAGCGAAGGAACAGATTAGAGTGATCTCCCAAAAGGAGGCCAGCGCGGACAAATAGGGATTTGGGCTCTCTTGAGGGCGATATGTCTTTTGGGGGGGTTTCGCACAATAAGTCGTATTGAAGACGAACGCTGTTGTACTCTCTTCCAGAATTCGATCCCCCTTCAGATAGTTTTCTATGGGGCGGACTGTACTCGGGCAAAAGTTTCTAAGAATGCAAATTTTCACGCCGAGGTCTTATTTACCGCAAGTATATCGGTCGAATGATTCGACTCTTAAAATGCCTTGATTATACACACTGGAGTGAACTGCATCCGCTAAAGATGAAAACTGAGCCGCAAGCAAACGGACAGAAGTCGGCGTATACAGTAGGTAAGTTAGAATTTCGAAGCATAGGCGCAACAGTGCCAGAAAAGAACAGGAACGGAACAGATAAATAGATGAGAGGGGGACACATCTGCCTACAGGCAGACAGTTTACGAACACGGGCAAAAACGTTACAACGAGCAGACTACCGATACGGGAGAGGGAGGATGGGAAGGGAAGCGCAACACAACTGATCAGAATGTGAATTGACGTCCCTCCCTCTTTCAGGTTGTGCAGCGAGAATGTACATGATTTCGATCTGACAAAAAGAATGTGGAGAAAATGCATTGCTTTCTCTTGGCTTGGAAGCGCCAAAGAAGACAGGCGCCAGGGGAATTATACATACATGAACACAGGCATGAAAGAGCAGACGGGATGGTGGATGAAAACTGCTTGTTCGATGGCAACTTGCAGTTCCTCAGAGAAGGGGTACAGATCAGCAACGACCTGCTAGATGGCAGAATAAGATGAATCATTTCAATTACGAGGCATCCATCAGATGCATCAGGTTTGTCCTACGACTGAGGTGGGTACTGAGATGGGTTTATCTCTACGAAGGCGCGTGTCCAAACCAGTGAACAGAACAAGGTGGACAGGGTGAACGCTAAGCCAGATACTCGTAGGAATCGCGTTCGTTGGTATCCCGTTTCAAGTATTCTCGGTCAATCAGGTCGGCTATACAACGCTAAAAGGCAAGAGTGAGAACGTTACGGACTTCAACAATATACGAATTGGGCGAACTCAAAAATGACCCGTATTACTTGAGTCTTTCAAGAGTCGAAATAGCACTAGTTGCCATCTGGAAATGTTACATGACCACATACCATCGGCGATTGAGAAACCTCATGCAAAAGAACTTTAAGAAGAAAAAACAAATATCGCCGTTCAACAAAACCGGGAAGTTACCTTAATTAGTGATATGGCGGGTTTGAAGCGGGCGGACAACTGCGATATGACTTCGTTGATCAGTTGTTGGTGCTTCATAATCTTTCTCGTTTTCATAATTCGGACAATGCATGCCTAGAGGTAGAAGCCACAGAAATGAGAATTTCGTTTATTGTGAAAAAGAACTCTGGAAAACAAGAAAGAGCTCATAACCAATGATCTATCGAGTAAAAAAATAAGGGTGTTTACTTTTTTCTGAAACAGATAGCGCGGCTAACGTTAGTCGTCACCGAGAGATCGACAGACGTCTAGTGTTCATAGCGAAGATCCTGGTGATAGCGGATACAACTAATGGAAATTATCATAGGTCAGTCGCTGTCTCCAATGGTGAAACGACATAAGTCGGGGATTCGATATCAAAGAGAAAGCTGATAACGCAGAACCAAAGAGCAAGACAAGAGCCTTCTCGTGGAAAACGGAGTAAACGTTTTAACTGCGTATAAATCATTGTGCGGCTTAATTTCAACCAGATATAACCAGTACAAGAATATTGTTGTACCATACACATCTGTCAAGCCATTCTGCTTATTTGAAACTGCCTACTCCCAGACCAGTGTTACCGACTTTTTGTTTCGAAAATGTTTCGATCTAGTGGCATTACCAACAGGGGCTCCGCAAGAGAATTCTACTTTCCCTAAAGCGCTGTTTTTTGGGATGCCTCCTGATTACAGGAGCCTGACCGTGCTACTTGACGGTGTCTGCAAGGTTGTGACATTAGCTTACCGAGGACAAGTGACAGCGTGGCAAGATAAACAAGTAGATGGTGTTGGATTATCCATTTCACTAGTCTAGTCTAGTACACTTTCAATCGAAATCGTCTTTGAAGTTACTTTCGTATACTGACGAAAGTGACAACACATACACATGCGGTTTATGACTGACTTGTGACCTGAAATTGGAGTGGGGGTAAATAAGAGCAAGCAAAAGCGGGCTACCGACTTACCTGGACAAACAATTTTCGATCCAAATCCACATTACCCAGTGTCTGTTCTGTTTCTTGTTTGGTCTCACTCTTCAGTGGGACATTCAAGTAAACGCGAACCCGTTTGCTATTGTGGGAAGGAGGAGAACAGAATTCAGCAATTCTGGTGAGTGATGAAAAAACGTGAATGCAGAATAATTGTGGTTGATAGCCTCTTGACTTCCTTAGTCGCTCCTAACTAGGTCTGGACATCCCAACCTGTGTACGGATGTGTTGCAGACCGAGAGGTTCATGTTTTCACTGAAAATAATTGGGCTAAATATTAATTCATAACAGCAAAATGATACCGACAAGCAGATGTAGATAGCCAAATGCAATACAAATAACCTTTCTGGTTGCCGCTTTGAAAATCCTTTCACCACGTGCACAAGCTACGAAAAGGATTGCATCGGAAATGAGTGATTATGTGACCACGTGACTGAGTGAACAGATAGCCTAATATAAATAGCCACACGATCAGCTGAACCAACCATTGACATACAGGATTTCAGGGCTGATGGTCACCTGACTGACAGTGGATGTGACAGCAGCAGTTATCGATCCGACAGAGCCAAGCAGGCCAGGAAGACATGACTGAACGAGTCGAAGCAGGTGGATACGACAGCGGTACGGAACAAATGGCGTTCAAAAGGTCAAAAAGTGTACGTCACAAACGAAAAGAGTGTGGAATGATAGGAGCTTGAGTGGCTGGAGCGAAACAGTTTTTTCTTGTGAATTTGAGTTCAGAGTTCGATTGATGATCAGTCGCATGCTACCTATGGGTTTACATTACCTACCAGGCCATCCAGGATGAAAGCCCCCCTACTCATTACGGACAACAGAATCGATATGGAATATGGCTTTTTGACTGCCGTGTAATGATTTTCGAGTTACCGGAATAAAGCCCCGTAATAGAAAAAAGGACGAGGGGAGTTGATGACAAGTTAACCAGAGCATTCAGAGTGCCCACACTTAAAACATTCACACAGACTTTATTGAATATTGTGCCAACGGCGGCGTGAGACAGCCCGTTTGCTGAATATTGTGAGGAATAATATCAATATGGTATGAACTCCATCGAGTCTTTAGGGTATGTAATTTCAAATTGTATATGAGCTCGAAAATGGCTTGACAACACTACTGAGGTTCCGGCCCAGAGAACCACAACTATATGTGCCATCAGTCTCGTGTTTTCCGTGAAATCAGGAGTTTCAAACATTCATGTGGAATGCAATAATTCGGGTGAGTCCATCATGTGGGTAACACGCTCCCCTAGAAAGCTTCAGCAAGCCTGATAAACTCTAAGAGCTGAACTCGGATTCAGCTTTTACATCACAACTGCACGGCTAATCAAGGCAATCATCATGTCAGAAGGAATGTTCAGATGAGGGTGAGGTGAGTACGAATTCCACTGTTACCAAAAACAAAGTCTGGTCTCATGGGTTAGCTGATTATAAGGCACAATTTAGTCGATCAAACGCATAGCGTACAAAGTGCTTTTACAACCACTTGTTTTTATTTTCTCGACCCATACTTAGCTTATAAGTTAGAAAGTTCGGAAACGCCTCTTGGCATGGTTGTTCACTGCATACGGTTAAAATCGTGCTCCCAATTACACTGAACTCAGAAAGCACTGTTCCACGTTGGGTGAATGCAAGACGATATCCGATCAGCTGCACTCGATGAAGACCATTCCCACAGATTCGACCAATGACGTTTCAAGGCCGTGACCACAATATTCCATTGATCGTGAGCGACATCACCCAATGCCGTGTTCATCTCCTGTGAACAAGTGTTCGGTTGAACCAATCGGACCATAGCATGAGGATCAGTGCCGTCGGAGGTTGGAGGCAGATCGAGAAGCCGGACTGACCAGTCTACACTGATTCTCTCAAAAACGTTTGCGAGACGGATGATGACCGCACCCAACTAGGTAACACGCGCCTCAAAATCAATTTTGGGTATCACAAGTGCCCAACAATACAGTGCTCCCTCTGTATAATGAAATTTCGACTGAGTGAAGTCTTGAAGGTAGAAACAACTTGACGAAATTACGAGTAATTGCAACTTTGTGACGCTGACCCTAGTTCGCTTGTTGTACGGAGTGAAACGAACCGAATCTCCCTCATTCAAAACAACGTGAGACCCGATAGACGATCACTTGTGTGTGGTTTGATGCGCCTAGTTTCTTCGAATTGTGTTACGGTGGCAAGGTGATTATACCGATGGCTCTAGTGAATCAGCCATTCTTCTCTAACAAATCAAAGTTGTGCATTCTAGTTAAGTAGGGCGGAACAATTCAGCGATTACTAGCGCGCATAGCATTAGCAATTACAAGGGACAACACGCATCATAATGCAACAAACTAAATGACAGTTTATACAAGGCGGCTCTACGTGGGACCTGTCGTGAATATAGAGAACTAATTCACTTAACTTCATAAAAACCATCCGGGAATAATCGAAAACTACTTCTTGGTGCCCGGAAGAGTTGGTCAGCGCCAAGTTATTGGGCTAAAGCAGTTGATTCGGAAAGCATGAGATGGGGCAAAAAATTTGTATACAGTACGGATGTCAAACATGATGTCGCAGCTGATGACATCGGTGAATAGTGCGCTTCTGCTTAGACTATAGACCGAACGGTGTCGTTAATCTAAGGTGAAACAATACCAATATTTTGTTGTTTTTTCTCACCGGAGTGCACTAACGTACTACCACAAAATAGCTATTCTGGATTGAAGAAAGCCCAAGGATGTTTGACTTGCAACGCCTTGATGTAGAAGTGCTGGCGAAGAACTGACGCCATGTGTGACCAAAAGGGGTGCTGATTAGTAAGTACAAATTGATGGAAAATACTGGTAATTTATAAACACACTAGTGAATGCCCTGAACATAATTTGATGCGACGAATTATCGACATCAAATAAAGATGAGCGTGCAAGCCGACCGTGAAGTGTGGTGGGCACAGAAAGCCAAGTAAATGGAAGAGACCCAGAAGGCCGATAATGCCCGAAGATTATTCGTTGGTCCGTGCGATCGGGCCCCGGAAACCACCTTTGAGCGAAGCCATCAGGGATAGGAATGAGTGACCATCTCGAATAAAGAACACCTCGACCGGTGGGCTGAATATTTCGAGCAAAAATTGTCATGGCCTCCAGCTGGTAATCGCCTGGACCCCACAGGTTACGTAGAACCCTGGACGGTGAACGTCGAACCACCTACGACTTCGGAGGTTTATGACTGTATATGTTCTCTTGAGCGCCACCGAGATGCTGGTCTGGATGACGTCCCACCTGCATTGTTCAAAGACGGGGGTGAAATCCTCTGTCAACGCTTGCATTTCGGAAGTCAGTGATAGTACCCATTTTCAAAAAAGGGGCTCGTAGTGAGTGTGGAAACCACAAAGGATAAGTTCGACCCCGGTTGTAACGAGACTGTTGGCGTCACTGGTGCTTCCTCGCCTTGCGATGGCCCGTAGACGCTGACTCGAGAGCAGCAAGCGCGATTCCGGCCTGGTAGGGGTTGCGTTGACCAAATCTTTACACTCCGTCAGGGGCTGGAACAACGCCATACGTATAAGCGATCCAAAATTCTAGTATTCCTGGATTTCCGAGGCGCATTCGACTCGGTTGATCGGTCTGTTCTTCTTGAGACGCTTGCCCACGAAGGAATGCCCCGGAAGTTTGTTAACATAATAAGCTCTTTGTAATCTCCAGACTTCCAGACATGAGATTATACGTCGAGCTCTCCAAAAGCTTCCGTACACAAAGTGGTGACCGTCAGGGATGCCCACTCTCTCCATTCCTACTTAACATCGTGATCGACGAGATAATAACACGAACGCTTGAAGGTCTCAAATAGCCTGTGAAGAAAACCTTGTCGATCTGGAATATGCAGACGACATCGTTCTCGTGTACGAAGAGGAGGAAAAGGCGCAAGTATTCTTGGATGAACTGACCAAAGTCCTTTGGTATGCACTTTGCACCCACAAAGTGCAATATCATGCTCGTGGACGTGCAGTGACTGAACACACCACTTACAATCCAGGGAGAGGTACTGGAAGTTGTGGAGCGTTTCACGTATCTGGGAAGCTGTATTAGTTCTGACTGTAGTGTGACAGATGAGGTGAATGCACGAATCTGCAAGGATCGGGCCGCGTTTGCTAACTTGAGACACCTTTGGCATCAGAATGGTTTATCCCTGAATCTGAAGGGACGTGTGTATCAAGCTACAGTACGGGCTGTTTTGTTGTACGGCTGTGAAACTTGGCCTGTTCGAGCAGCGGAACTGAGACGTCTTCAGGTGTTCGACAACCGTTGTCTCAGAACCATAGCTCACGTGGGTTGGTGTCGGCGAATCCGTAATGAGGCAGTTAGAAACCGCGTTTTCGGTTGTGCGACGGGTACTTTCATTGAAGAATGTGTCCAGCACCAGAAGCTGCGTTGGTTGGGACGTGTTGCGGATGCCTAACCATCGTTTGCCGACGAGAATGCTATTTTCCATGCCCAACTCAGAGTGGCGTAAACAGAGAGGTGGCCAACCCTTGACTTGGCAGAGGAGTATGAAGGAGATCACGAAACGCTTGGGTGCTGCCGATCCTACTCGCCTTCCAGGATTGGGACCGCGTGGTCCTCAATGCTCCTGCAAGATATGGCTGCCAACCGATGTCAGTGGCGATCTTGTTGTCAGTTTCTATCCAGATTGCCTGAATGAGTGTCCGGAAGTGTAGGCACCTCGGAATGATTGTAGTAAGCTAGCACTAAGCTCCTTCCCATTCCACCTTTATTCTCTTCTTCACAATAAGGATTTCAAATAAATCATGGTTGTACGGCAGCGAAGCATCGGTGTTGAACACTCATGGCATGCTGTCGATGATGATGTATGCTCAAGATAAGGTAGAAAGGATGATTTCAACAGTGATTCGCACACTACAGATTCTATGAAAACTGCGCCATTCCGGCACAGCTCTGATCGCACGTACCGGGTTGGTGATGGCATGGTTTTATTAGGTATGACGTAAACATCGCGGATGGGCGTGTGACATGCACGTGCATCTAGTCGCGAACCTTAGTATACACGTTTTGGTAAAAGCACCCTATTAAAAACCCGACATAATCACGAGGATCATGAAAAAAGCGAACTTTCACAGATGTGTAACGTCAAAACAGGTGGTGTCAACTGAGTATTGACAGTTGTGCGTCAAGGAGACATACCCAAATTGCTGTGATACGCGAAAGATCTGTACAAGCTGCTCGTGGGCGCGCGGAGCGGCTCAACTAGTCGGATCAGAGCTATTACAGTAGCTTGCAAAAGTCACGAAAAAACGAGCTCCTCATGTCGCCTCGCACTAAAGCACAGCTTTTATGAATAGCGGTTCACCTACTAGATACGCCTTGCTCGCGCAACTCGACGCGTTCGTAATCAGCTCAAGGATATGAACAGCTTCGCTGTCACTGTAGACAGTCACTATGCCCCAGTCTCCTGGCAACGATATCCAGAAGAAATAGTGCCAGATAACACGCTGTTGCCGAAGCGGAAAGAAGGACCAGTTTGTACCCTGAAAATACATGTCTGCAAGATATACGCGTAGCAGCTGTTCGGGAGATGAAGAGACATGAAAACTTGTTGGAGCAAACACAAAAACGGTCAGTGAGAGGGATTAAGTTATCAGTGTTTGCGACGAACAACCATCCGTGGTATCCGCGCTGAAAAATTCAATCTTTTGCGCTGCAAATCACCACATGCCACATTCTTCCACACTCGGCAGTCCTCGGGAAAACGTGGTGTATTGCTCGATGGACGGTATTCCTTATTTTTTTGAACCCATCAGTGACAGAAACTGCGTTCGAAGCGTTCGCTCATTTAGTCTACAAACGATCATACGGAAGTTGGTAAATTCGAACACATTGGAGAGGTATTAGCATTCCAGAGAGAATGACAACCCACGTAGTGCAGCAACATGCAGTCATATGGTCGTACCAAAGCAAGAATCACTGCAAATGAGTGACACTAGCTGAAATCGTTCTCTCGCGCAGCGACTCTCAACAAACTAATTCAATTTGCTTTAGGATGAATACTTCAGAGATATTTTTGCGACATATTTGAGGTAGAGATATGTTCAGCGTTATATTAGTGCTCGACTTCACTATCATCGCAGTGTTGCAATTCTGACAAAAAGCCCTATTTCTCACAAGATGGGCCGTTCTCATGGTTCTTGGATGATCTTGGCTTCGAAGCTGTCCAAAGCTCTTCAGATGTTTTGTTTTTTGAAGGAACACAATTCATCAGCATCATCATCGACAGCCCACGACCGGTCTCGCCCATCCACTTCAGGCTCATCGGGTTGTCGTTCAGCTGTAGCACGCTTTCGGTGCCTAACAGCCAAGCCACCAGAGGGAAACACGAGGGCTGGGATACTGCCAGGCTGCTCAGCCCTAGACAGGGGAAGTCAAGAGGCAGAGGTCGGATTCAAACCACGGACCTTCCGGTCAGCAAATTCGCGCTCTGACCACTAAGCCATCTCGCTCCCCGTCAACCTTATTTTCTACTTGAACCCTAATTGCACGAAATTCGACGTACACTAGTTTGCATACTATTTTGGTTTTGACAGAAGGCTCAACTGAATTCAATTCATCCGGTTGTTTAAGATGTTTTTCAACTGAATCTGTTGCACAAGGCCTCCTCATATTTCAGTTGGTACGATATTCGAGATATCGCAGTGCAGTATCAAGACGGAATACACTATTCATAGGGCCGCTGCAACCTCAAATGTTTTCCACTAGCATCCTATTGCATTTTGTTTTCTCATAGGCTCTCGAGGTCTCTTTACCTGAAGACAATAATTGACCGTTTCAATCCAACACACAGTGCCAATAATTCATCAGTGGAAGCCAAGCTCTCCGGATCCAGCATATGATACCAAGTCCCCGATCAGGTGTTATTGCTAAATGCGCGTCACTCTGTTCTTTTCAACTTGGATCACATGTTTTGATGAGCAGAGATCAGTAAGGAAAAACTCAGCTGATGCTACCGTGGTATCTTGATCCCTAGGTAGTCTTGGTTGATCGGTGGTGGGTTGGGTTTTGCGTGCATCACCGCTACATCACAATAGAGAAAAACCACTCGACTAAAAGGTAGTTGTCGTTTAAAACGCGTGGCTTCAGGTTCCTACCACGTCTATTCGCTAATTTGACGATTATGGTTGCTCCGATCTTTCTAAACCGATTATATGGATCAGGTATCGTATCAACAAGTACAAACCCCGGTTTGTAACACTCGCATCAGTTGATTTCTGATCGAGTGCTGTATCCCCATAGGGGATTTACTGTTTGTCGTCCGCTATAATAAAGCGCTTCAAGTATCGTAAAAACGGTCTTCAGGAGCAACAAAACTAGTCTGTTGGGGTGAAAGCAGATACCATAAACAGGCAACTACCAACAGGCATCCAGTCAAACAGAGACCTTTCAGCTCAATGGCTTCGAACAGTATTAACACCTGCGAAGTCAGTCGCGAGGGTTCCCGAATCACCGCAGTTGCGTAACTGGAAGCGATGGGGGAGTCAGTTTAACAGCCGTACTTGGATCTTGAGTCCTCGTTTCAAAAAGATAACACACGCCAATAGCGTAGGAGTCCAGCGTACAAGTAGGAGCAGCCATTTGTCCAGGTTTTTTCAGAGTGCGGACTAAAGGCTGCCAAACGAACTGGGGCTTGAAGAATCAATTTGAAGCGTTCACAGCCGCCCAGCTACGGACTCGTCGGTCCGTAAGAATGAACCTACGCAGAAGTCTCTATATAGGAGGTGAGGAAGAGAAAAAATACATGGAAGAGGAGAGGCAACAGCAATTTCCAGTTAGCGTTTATCCGGTCTGATGTACACAGCAAGTAAGACGACCCGGCTGATGGCACCGGGCGACGGCCAATGTAGCACGAGGTCATTTGAAACTGTGCAGTTATGTAATTGCTTGAACATGTATTGCGACACCACAAGGTGAGAATATCGCGGCGTTTCTGAAACCAATGGTTTTGAAATCCATACCTTTGCCACTCGACTTCCCCTGTCTAGGCTTGGGCGACCTGGCAGTATCCCAGCCGTCGTGCCTCCTTCGTGTGGCATGGTGGCTAGGCACCGAAAGGGTGCTACAGCTGGACGATTTTGATTTTTTTCCATACTATATTTAACACGGAAAAGAGATGATGAATGAGCGACATTATCCAAATTGCGATAGAATTGCAGAGCAGAAATCGGACAGCTGATGAAAAATTCAACCACTACTGTATCCGTCTGATGCACTTAGTAGACAGCTAAGTGAAAGTGTTATACGGCTCATTTTCTCAATCGCCAATACAACGATTAAGAAATATGAAATCAGCTACGAGCTAATCACAGGGATCGTGATAAATTAGCGGAAAATGAGTGTTTGGATGCCCATCGGGTGCTAAGGTTAGAAACCACATCCATTACCAGAAACCAATATCACATGGTGATGTGCTGCGTATGGCGAATCCTCAGTTACCGATAATGTTATTCTCGAGACCTTGAGTTCAAACAGCGTAGACTGATGCGGTTCTACGGCAGTGAAGCAGCAGTGATTTTCTCTGGTGTTGCTGGCACCAAAAATAGTGCTGATAATAAAAGTAATTCTGAAGGATCTGAGTAATGTTGGTGCATCTTGCCTTCAAGTATGGTTGGGACATGTGTTGCCGAAACACCGTCTACCGAGAGGAGTGTTGTTCTCCGTGCCTCCTTCAGAAT